>NC_137009.1:19741074-19863574 GCF_032717465.1 Coenobita brevimanus
TGAGATTGATGAAATTAAGAAACAGATGCATTCTGCAAAAGGAAGAAATAGAAAAATTAGGAAAGGCAGTCAAGAAGAAAGACATAACCATAGGTGAGCTGACAGCAGAACTGGATTCACTTAGGAGAAAAAATTATTGAAATGGCAAGTATAGTAGTCAACCACGAGAGTATTATGGAGGTGTTCAAATTTGATAGAGACAATTAGGCAAGTAAGCAGTCTGATAGATCAGAGCAGGGATATTGAGGAGAAGATAAATACAGGTGTGAATGAAGCCAGTGCAAAGCTACAAAAAATGATGTGGAAACCACTCATGCTGAAATGGTGAAAGAAAAGAAAGACTTAGAAAACAAGGGTGGAAGAATAAAGCATTAAAAGGAAGTGAAAAGAATAATACAAAATAATCCTAAGTTAGTCAGAGATTCAGTAGACATCAACAAATCTATAGTAATCACTGTAAGTTGTGAAGAGGGAAGTTAAGTAAAAACAAGATCTCAAGAGACAAAAATGGAGATGGCAAATGTAATGAGCATATTGAAAGAAGTATCAGGTGGAAATCTGTAGTAAAGACATAGAGGAACACAAGTGTTAGGGAAGTACGAGAGAAGCAAGTCAAGACCCTTGAAGGTAACCTTCTAGGAGTGTAAACACCGTAGAGGAGATACTGAAAAATGCAAAGAATCTTATGGAAAAAGAGGAATTAAAAAATGTATGGATAAAAAGATGTCTAACACAAGGGGAACTGGGAATTACTGGAAAGAGAAGAGGGAGGAAGCAAAAACAAAACATGAGGGAAGATCAGGAGGAGAAGAATACATTTGTTTTACAAAGTAATAGAATTGCAGGTACGAAAGCAGTGTTACATAAACAGGAGGGAATAAAAAGGGAGGAAGGAAAGGGAACCAAGTCATGGACAAGTATATAAACAATATGATTAAGTTGATGTACTCAAATGTGGATGGAATGGTATTTAAATTATTAGAGATGAATGATTATGTCACAGAAAATGAACCACATAATATGTTTAACTGAATCAAAATTAACACTAAGGTTATCAAATGACATCCTAAACTTAGATGAATATAATATATGGAGAAGATATAGGAAACTTAAAAAATGAGGAGGAATTATAATATTAACTAAGAAAATTCTACGTGTCAAAGTATTAGAACTAGATATACCTCTGTTATGGCATATCTAGAACTGATTGCAGAAGAGATCAAATACAATTGAAGGGAAAGTAATTGAAGCCAATTTGTACATGCTACCCAAGTCAAACACATGGGAAAGAGATGAGTATGAGGACCTGGCAGAGTAATACAATGCAGAGTTTAATGATCATTACTAGCATAAAATGGAAGCAGAAATCGGAAAGAATTATACTAACTGGAGATTTTAATACAAAAATATATTGGAAGTACTCTAGATATAATAAGCCAAGAAAGCTGTTGGGACCAAAAACTCCTGGAACTCGTTCAAGAGTTTTCCCTAACGCAAATATGTAAGGGAAAGCACCAGGAAAAAAGAGAATTCTCACGTACCCTCAATGCTAGATCTCATATTTACCAGGCAAGAAACGGATATTGACAAATTTAATATACCACCCTCCATTCGGCAAAAGCGACCATATTGTGTACTAAATTGCAACTTCAGGATAGGATATGATATAAGTTAACAGCAATGAAAGTTACAAAAAGAGCCTAAAACTATAAAAAGGGAAAATATCAATGACCCAAAAAGTACTTCTTAGAAATTGGTTGGGGAAAGGAGCTTAGAGGACAAGATTTTTTTTTTTTTATGCGAAGAAGAAGGGGAACCAAAGCGCCATGAGCCTGCAGTAACAGTTCCCTCAAAGAGAAAAACAAAGTATACAATAGAGAGCCAAATTCAAGATCCGATCATTTTGAGATGCCTGGACACACTGCCTCTGAAACACTGGAGATCATAGGCAGCAGGAAATACAGACAGAGGGAGACAGTTCCAGAGCTGACTTGTTGCATAAATGAAAGACTGGGAGTAACGGTTAATCCTTGCATTAGAGAGTTGGACAGAAAAGGGATGAGAGTTTCCTGCCAGACAGGTGCTATGCGCCCGTCGGGAGAGGTGGAGGAATGCAAGCAGACAGTTCAGAGGAGCAGTGACCATTAAAATAGCGATAGAAAAGAGATAAAGATGCAACAGTGTATGAAGAGACAGAGGTTGAAGGGAGTCAGTAAGAGGAGGGAGAGTTAAAGGAGACGAAAGTTTCTTGACTCCACCCTATAGAGAAGGGCTGTATGTGGGGAACCTCACTCATATTATGAGAGTTACACTCCACACATGGGCGGATAAAACCCTGTATAGAGTCAACAATTGTGCAGGGGTAAAGAAAGATGGAGTCAGCTTAGCACACCCAATCTCTTGGAAGCAGATTTTACAGGAGATGTAATATGACTTTTCCAAGATAAGTCCTGAGTAACTGAAACCTCAAGCATGTTCAAGGATGATGCAGGATTAAGTTGAAGACATTAAACATTAACCTACTTCACCTCCCGACCACTTTTCGACCCCTGGTACCCCCAATCCCGACCATTTTTCGACCTTTTTTTTTTTGCTTAAACTTTCGCTTTTGGTCAGAAATCTATGGTCGGTCAGGCAAAGCAAATTGGTCCCTTCGGGGTCCTCAATTACCTTAACCAGGTGGTGCCTTTGTCCCACCTGGCCCTGTTTTCTCTCTAGGCGGTCTGAGCCTCAAACGTTTTCTATGGTATTATAAGTCTGGGAAACCAATGAAAGTAAGTAGAAATGAATTTATTACAAACATAAAAACATGTGATAAAAGAGTATATTGGATTTTATACAAAAATAGGAGCAGAAATAAGCATTGTACCATCGCGCGAAACGAGCAAAATCGGCCAACTTGGTCACGATCAATCGCTAACATTCTAAAATCATGATACATATAATTTTTTTTACTTACATAATACTTCTACAAAAACATTATACCATTTTTACGTTTTATTGAACTGTTTTTACGTATTCACAGGTCTTTTGATAACATTTAGCTTAATGTTAGGGCTACTATTTAATGAGATGAGTGAACTTCACAGACTGTTGTTTCAACTTGTATTGTGCTTTTTCTACTTACATAATACTTTTCTAATACTATTATACACTTTTCAACTTTAGTAGAACTGTTTTGAGATTATTTCAGGCCCAAAAGAGTATAGCGTAATAATAGCTACATAATAACACACACTTGTGAAGTCACGAGGACAATCATTTCTAACTTTACTAACGGTTTAGTACGAGACAATTCTTCACTTAACATTGCACATGTTAACACTTGAGGTAATTGATATCACATCATTTCTGAACTTAACATGAAATTGAGCGTCATATTTGGCGTTTACTTACTTTAGTGTTATTATATATCATTTGTTTCATCTTACACTAGTATTCAACTTCTATAAAATACCTTACTACTAACATTACAACATCTTCCACTGTATATAATTCCTAATACATACTTACTGACCAGAATGTGGGTGTACTCGTGACATCAATTATGACAACTTACACTAATGTTCAACTTATACTGCTTTATTCATGCTAACATTACACCCTCAAGCTTCCACTTTATTTCCTTGCTATCACATATTTACTGACCAGATTTACACAGTGGGTGTGGGTTTTGATAACAATTCTTTCCATTTATACCACTTCTTATCTTATACATTACTTTTTCTGGAAAAATAACACCCGCTTTCAACTTTATATTTGACTTAGCACCTACTGGACTGGCCTTACCATTATCATGAGCAACATTTCGCCTTCCCACACAGTTTCAGTAGTGTAAGAAATTATGATACTCCTTGAAACAAGGCTGAAGGCACAACGCAACATTGCACTCGACACACTCGCATCTTGTGTCTTTTCTCTGAGTGGATGGTCTGACTGTCGAGTGCCTACATACATGGCAGCGACGCTGGAGTTTACGACAGTTTGGTTCGGAAGGGATTGCGCTGGGATATATGGCATCCTGCAAGACGCAGGGGAGCCTGAGCAGCCAGGGGGTGCGGGTGTGGTGTGTGAGTCTGTCCTGGGCATGCTTGGCGATTATTTCACGTGCCAGCTCCCTCACAAACCCTCAAAGGTCTCGGATACTCCGGTGCACATTGTGTGCAGGCAGTGGGCGTTCTGGTGACCGTGATGTCGAGCAAGTGGAAAAAGAGTTTCTTGTACCACTTCATCGTGGTCCTGGCACAGTCAACACTTGGAAATCATCGAGTCTGACTGATCAACTTGCCTCATGTTCAGATTATAGGCAAGTACAGACTCTGGTTTCCATTAATGCTGCGCTCTCCTCTCGCTATGGTGATCCATCGAGTCTGTGCGGTGCATCAGGGGGCTGTGAACAGCTGATAGGAGGCAAACTTCCCTGTTGTGGTTCCACAGGGTTGCAAGGATGTTATTGGCCTGGAAGAAAACCACCTCTGTTCTTGTCAGTTTCCTCCCTCCCTCCCTCCCTATCTTGACGCCAAGACAGTGGCGTGAGGGGGGGAGGGGGGAGGTTATGCAGTGGGAAGGCATTGTCCCCTGCTTGGTATCTTGTACAGGAATAGAGGAAGGTGTCCCGTGTATACATACAAAAAATCACGTGCAAAAATTCGAAAATTGTGCAAATTAGCGACCTTCCAATTGCACGAATGCACTGGTACATCAGCCGGGACTGGCAAATGCAAATCGTTGTAACGGTATCTATAATGTCACGGGACGGGGCGGGTTAATAGTTTACATCCGATGTATACCTTCAACTCTGTGAAGGATTCAGGTTTAGGCAATGAGGTGCGTTTTATCTTTAGATCAGTGAAACAAGGTCACAAGGAGAGGTCAAATGTGAAAGTCACTAGGCAAAGTAAAACCAAATGGGCCTGATCTGATTTGAGCCAGACTTGTTGGATGAGTTATATGTTAAGCATGAAAAGAGTGATTCGATTTTGAGTGCAAATAGACCAAGGACAAGGTCACAGGTTACAGTAATATATTCAGTCCTTATGCTGGGTGATGAGCACAGATGCTGGTATCTTTAAGTGAATCTTCTTGTTTCTGTTGTATTCTTACTAGCTCTGAACTTTTGGTCATTATGGGGTAGAATTAATTATCAGTTTCCTATGGACGCCCTGACAGTTTGACAGACAGACAGAATGATAAAAGGAGACTCTCAGTTATTTATTTAGATGGTTTGTTATTCTATTCAGGCTATCGTAGGAACGTGACCCTTTGGTAAGACACGTAGACAAACAGAGCTAATCATTCTCAAATTTAGAGATTCACGTCACATCTGCAACTTTATTCTTCCTAGGGCCTCATGAACTTATTCAAATTAGATGAAAAAACGTCTCTCTCCTAAGGAAGAAGAGACTCTGCACACAATACACACACACACACACATTACACACAGCCACACACACACCGCCAAGCAGTGCAGTGGTAACGCTTTCGCTTGCCAACTGCTGATGAGCCTGAGTTCGCACCTCGCCTCAGGTTGCGAAAAAGTTTCACTGACGAAGTGGGTGGTTAGTCCTCATTGAGCAAGGGGACGGGTGTGTGTGTGTGTACAATACAGCCTTGCCCTTAGACTGGACTATATGAGCTCTCAGCTCCCTTCCGGAGGGTAGGTCCTGACGCATCACGACCATCAAGTGATCCTGACCGAATCAGTGAATTACAAGGCACCGAGGAGACCAGACGCTCGTCACCACCGCTTCATAAACGGCCAACTTGGCCAGTGGCATTACCTAAATTAGTATCTTTTTATGAGTCTAGCTCTGTGCCAGGTTAGACTGGTGTTCTAATTAAAAAAAAAAAAAGTTTTAAAGCAAGACTTCTTCAAACAAAAGAAAACAAATTAGAGTAAGAATGCACACAATCAGCTGATCGTTTGTTTTGTCTACAATCGCCCCAGGGAATGGGCACTATATGCTTTAGTACTTCAACATGAGTTCATTATTACTTCAGTAAATAAAATTTGGAAAAGAAAAGGGATAAAAGGTAGAGAGCAGGACGATGATTTCTACTAAGAACTGGCTGAAATGGAGACTCACACAAATCCGGTGGAACAAGTACATAGGTTAGAGACGGCTTTTCAAAATGAGATTGATGAAATTAAGAAACAGATTTAATTTGTAAAAGGGAAGAAATAGAAAAATTAGGAAAGGAAGTCAACAAGAAAGACATAACCATAGGTGAGCTGACAGTAGAACTGGATTCACTTAGGAGAAAAAATTATTGAAATGGTAGTATAGTAGAAACAACTCATTTATATTATGGAGGTGTTCAAATTTGATAGAGACAATTAGGCAAGTAAGCAGTCTGATATATCAGGAGCAGTGATATTGAGGAGAAGATATTGTATGAAGCTGTGCCAAGCTACAAAAATGATGTGGTCATTTTTATGTTGAAATGGTGCAAGAAAAAGAAAGATTTGTAAGATAAGGGTGAAAGAATAAAGCATTAAAAGGAAGTGAAAAGAATAATACAAAATAATCTTAAGCCAGTCAGATATCGCAGATATCAACAAATCTATAGTAATCACTGCAGGTATATTGAAGTAAAAAACAAGATTTCAAGAGATAAAATGGAGATGGCAAATGTAATGAGTTAGCTGAAAGAAGTATCAGAGGAAGTCTGTAGTAAAGACATAGAGGAACACCAAGGTTAGGGAAGTACGAGAGAAGCAAAGTCACACTCCCAAAGGTAATCCTTCTAGAGTGGAAACATCAGTAGAGGAGACATTGAAATACGCAAAGGTCTTATGGAAAAAGAGGAATTAAAAAATGTATGGATAAAAAGATGCCTAACACTGCAAATCGGAATTACTGAAAGAGAAGTAGGAGGAAGCAAAAACAAAACATGAGGGAAGATCAGAGGAGAAGAATACATCTGTCTTTTACAAAGCAGTTGAATCGCAGGTACGATAGTGGTACATAAACAGGAGGGAATAAATGGAGGAAAGGTAAGGAATAGTCATGACAAGTATGGCAACACAGTGATTAAGTTGATGGTTTCAAATGTGGATGGAATGGTATTTAAATTATTAGAGATGAATGATTATGTCACAGAAAATGAAATAACATGGGTTTTATGTTTAACTGAATCAAAATTAACACTCATATTATCAAATGATTCCTTAACTTAGAGGAATATAATATACGGAGATATATATAGGAACTTAAAAAGGAGGAGGAATTATAATATTAACTAAGAAAATTTGAAAGTCAAGGTAATAGAACTAGATATTCCATCATATGGGTATATCTAGAACTGATTGCAGAAGAGATCAATACAATTGAAGGGAAAGTAATGGAAGCCAATTTGCGCATGCCACTCCAAGTCAAACACATGGGAAAAGAGACGAGCATGAGGACCTACAGAGTATCGCTTAATGCAGAGTTTAAGATCATTACAGATATAAATGGAAGAGAAATCGGAAAGAATTATATTAACTGGAGATTTTAATACAAAAATATATTGGAATATCTCCAGATATAATTAGTTAAGAAAGTTGTTGGAATCAAAAACTCTTCTGGAACCCAAAAAGTGTTTTCCTAATGCAACATGTAAGGGAAAGCACCAGAAAAAGTGACTCGACGTACCCTCAATGCTGTGATCTCATTATTGTACTAGGCAAGAAAATGATATTGACAATTTAATATGTCACTTTCCATTCGGCAAAAGCGACCATATGGTATTAAATTGTACTTCAGGATAGGATAAGACATAGTTAACAGCAATGACAGCTACAAAAAGAGCCTAAACTATAAAAAGGGAAAATATCATTTATCTAAAAAAGTACTTCTTAGAAATTGGTAGTAAGGAGCTTAGAGGACAAAGATTTCTTTTTTATGCGAAATAGTTACGAATAAAGTACATGGAGCCTCGCAGTAACAGTTCCCTCAAAGCAGAAAATCAAAATATTACAATAGAGATTAAATTCAAGATCCGATCATTTTGAGATGCCTGGACACACTGCCTCCATCGGAGATCATAGGCAGCAGGAAATACAGACAGAGGGAGACAGTTCCAGAGCTGACCTGTTGCATAAACGAAAGACTGGGAGTAATCGCTAACTCCCATTAGAGAGTTGGACAGAAAAGGTACGAGAGTTTCCTGCCAGACGGGTGCTATGCGCCCGTCGTAGAGGCGGAGGAATGCAAGCAGACAGCTCAGAGGAGAAGCATCATTAAAGAAGCGATAGAAAAGAGATAAAGATAGTCAGTGCGGCGAAGAGACAGCAGGTTGAAGCGAAGCCGCAAGAAAGGAGAGCACGAGACGAAAGCCTTTGACTCCACCCTATAGCAGAAGGGCTGTACGCGGGGAACCTCACCACACATTTATGTGTTGCACTCCACACAGTGGGCGGATAAAACCCTTGGTAGAGTCACACAATTGTGCAGGTGTAAAGAAAGAGCGGAGTCAGCTTAGCACACCTAATCTTCTGGAAGCTAGATTTTACAGGAGATGTAATATGATCTTTCCAAGATAAGTCCTCGAGTAACTGAAACCCCAAGCATGTTCAAGGACGATGCAAGATTGCTGAACATTATTAAACATTAACCCGCCCGCCTCGACTTCTTTTTCGACCACTGGTACCCCCCTAATCCCGACCATTTTTCGACCTTTTTTTTTTTTGCTTAAACTTTCGCTTTTGGTCAGAAACTATGGTCGGTGGCAAAGAAATTGGTCCACTGGGGTCCCTAATTACCTAATCCAGGTATGCCTTGAAACTTACCTGGCCCCGTTTTCTCCCCTAGGCGTGTCTCGAGGCTCAAACGCTTCTCTATGGTATTTATAAGTCTGGGAAACGCAATGAAAGTGGTAGAAATGAATTTGTTGTTACAAACATAAAAACATTGCGATAAAAGAGTATATTGGATCTTATTGTAACAGAGCAGAAATAAAGATTGCACCATCGCAATAAACGAGCAAAAATCGCCAACTTAACATGATCAATCAGCTAATATTCTAAAATCATGATACATATAACCTTTTTACTTCATATAATAATTCTACAAACACATTATACCATTTTACGGATTGAACTGTTTTGTTGTATTAATATGTCTTTTGGATAACATTTATGTATCAATTATAGCGCTTTATTCGACATTTATATGAGTCAGCTCGCTGTGACTGTTGTTTCAACTTGTATTGTGCTTTTTCTACTTACATAATACTTTTCTAATATTATTATACACTTTTCAATCTCTTTATAGAATTGTTTTGAGATTACTTCAGGCTCCTATGTAAATATATAGCGTATTAATAGTTTATAATAATATTAATACGTGTGAAACGCTATTAATAACTATTTCACCATACAATCTACTTTGTACTTATATAATAATTCTCCACTAACATTGCACAATGTTAACACTTGATATAATTGAGATCACATCATTTCTGAATCTACCGACGAAATTGAAAAAAATATTTACTTACGCTTACTACTTACATAAGGAAAATACATTGCGTTAATAGTCTGTTTCATCTTACACTAATATATTTAACTTATAAAATATCTTACTATTAATATTATAATATTATTCATCGTATATAATTCCTATCATATAATTACTGACCAGAATGTGGGTGTACTCGTGATATCAATTATGACAACTTACACTAATTTTCAATTTATAATATTTGTTTATGCTAACATTACCGCTCTTCCACTTTATTTCGTTAATGTCACATAGTTTAGCCGACCAGATTTACATATGTGGGTGTAGTTATGATACATTCTTTCCATTTACATCACTCCTTATCTTATACATTACTTTTCCGGTGTAATGTCCCGCTTTCACTATTTTTATTTGACTTAAGCACCTACTGACTGGCCTTACCACATCATGAGCGCCACCCCCGCCTTCCCACACAGTTTCAGAAGTGCAAGAAATTATGATTGTTCCTTTGTCATAGTTGAAGGCACAACGCAACATTGCACTCGACACACTCGCATCTTGCGCCTTTTCTCTGAGCGGATGGTCTGACTGTCGAAGCAGCCTACATGATGGCAGCGTCGCATGGGGTTTATGACAGAGCCCGAGGCGGGATTGCGTTAGGATAGTGGAGTTCAGCGATTTGCAGGGGAGCCTGAGAAGCCAGGGGTAGCGGGTGTGGTGTGTGAGTCTGTCCTGGGCATGCTTACGATTATTTTACGTGCCAGCTCCCTCAATAACCCCTCAAAGGTCTCGGATACTCCGTGGTCATTGTGTGCAGGTAGTGGGCGCCAGGACCGTGATGTCGAGCAAGCGGAAAAAGTTTTGCACATCTCCATCGTGAACCTGGCGCAGTCAACACTTGAAATCATCGAAACTGACGGTTCAACTTGCCTCATATTCAGATTATAGGCAAGTACAGACTCTGGTTTCCATACGTTTCTCCTTCCGCTATGGCGATCCACGGAGCCTGCGCTGCGTATCAGGGGGCTGTGAACAGTTGATGTGAGGTAAACTTCGCTGTTGTAGCCCATAGGCCAGTAAGGATACATATTGGCCTGGAAGAAAATCACTTCGTTCTTGCCGTTTCCTTCTCTCCCTCCCTCCCTGTCTCTTACGCCAAGACAATGGCATGAGGGGGAGGGTGAGGTTATGAGCAGTGGGCGGCATTGTCCCTGCTTGGTATATCTGGTGCGTGGAATAGAGCGGTGTCCCGCGCATAGTTGTAAATCACGTGCAAAAATTGAAAATTGTGCAAATTAGCTTAATCTTCCACTGCATCGATCGACTGGTATATCGCTGACAAGTAAATGCAAATCGCTAAAACGCATCCATACGTCGTCGGGATCGGCCGGGTTATTAAGTTTACATCCGATGTATACCTAACTCTGTGAAGGATTCAGGTTTAGGCAATGCAAAAGTGTTTCGATTAGTAGATCAGTGAGTCAGGGTCACAAGGGATATGTCAAATGCGAAAATACCCAGGCAAAGTAAAATCAAATAAGTTCGATCTGATTTTTTGAAACTTAGACTCTATTGGATGAGTTATATGTTAAGCATGATATGAGTGATTCGATTTTGAGTGTAAATAGATTAAGGATTGCGTCATGGTTACAGTAATATATTCAGTCCTTATGCCGGCATTAGCGCAGATGTTGCATTCTTTAAGTGAATCTTCTTGCTCTGTTGTACTCTTACTTGTTTCCAACTTTTGGTCATTATGGGGTAGAACCCACTCATACAAAGCCTATGTGGACGTCCTGACAGTTTGAGCCAGACAGACAGAACGATAAAATGAGACTCTCAGCCATTTATGTAGATGGTTCGCCATTCTAATTCAGCTACCGTAGTGAACGTGACCACTTGGCAAGACACGTAGATTGTTAGTGAGCTGGCATCATTCTCAAATTTCCAGAGATTCACGTTATCCGCAACTTGTTTCTTCCTAGGGCCTCATGAACTTGTCTTCAAGCTAGATGAAAAAACGCCTCTCTCCTAAGGAAGAAGAGACTTGCTCAGTACACACATACACATTTCATTGGAAATATTGTACACACTACACACCGCATCGCTCACAGGTGCAGTGGTAACGCTATACGCTGTGCCAACTGGCTGACGGAAGTTCGCACCTCGCTCAGGCCGCTAAAAGCCACTGACGAGCGTGGGTGCAGTTAGTCCCCATTGAGCAAGGGGGACGGGCGCGTGCGTGTGAAGGTCACAGCCTTCGCTTCCAGATGTGACTATATGAGCTCCTCCAGCCTCCCTTCCGGGAGGGTAAAACCCGATGATCACGACCATCAAGTGATCCTGACCGACCCAGTGGTTACAAGGCACCGAGGAGACCAGATGCTCGTCGCCATCAAGCTCCATAAACGGTCATCAGCCAGCGGCATTACTTTCCTAAACCAGTGTCTTTACATGAGTTCCAGCTTTGCACCAGGAAGACTCGGTAAATTCTAATTAAAAAAAAAAAAAAAAAAAAGTTTTAAAGCAAGACTCTTCAAACAAAAGAAAAGAAATTCAGAGTAAGAATGGATCAGCTGATCGTTTGTTTTGCTCTATAATCGTCTCAGGGAATGTAAGTACCATGTGGTGTTTTTAGTACTTTCACATGACCACATAATTCAGTAAAGCAAATTTGGAAAATGATAAGGGATAAAGGTAGAAAGTAGTGACGATGATTTCTAATAAGAACTGGTTGAAATGGAGACTCATTGTTGTTCCGGCGGAACAAGTACAATATGGTTAGAGACGGCTTTTCAAAAATGAGATTGATGAAATTACAGTTCAGATGCACTTTACAAAAAAGGAAGAAATAGAAAAATTGTGAAAGGAAGTCAACAAGAAAAGATTACAACCATAAGTGAGCTGACAGTAGAACTGACTGTTCACTTAGGAGAAAAATTGTTGGAAATGGCAAGTGGCAGTAGTACACCACGAGAGTAGCATGGAGGTGTTCTCGTTTGATAGAGATAATTAGGGCAAGTAAGCAGTCTGATGTGATTAGAGCAGTGATATTGAGGAGAAGATAACACAGGTGAATGAAGCTGTGCGTAGTTACAAAAATGATGTGGAAATTCCATTTATGCTGAAATGGGTGAAAAGAAAAGAAAGACTTAGAAATAAAGGGCGGAAGAATAAAAGCATTAAAAGGAAGTGAAAAGAATAATACAAAATAATCCTAAGCAAGTCAGAGATTCGGTAGATATCAATAAATCTATAGTAGTCACTGTATAGAAGAGGAAGAAGTAAAAACAGCATCTCAAGAGATTAAAAATGGAGATGGCAAATGTAATGAGCATTTTGAAAGAAGTATCAGTGAAATTCCGTAGTATTATTTTATAGAGGAACACAAAGGTTAGGAAGTACTGAAGTGTCAACACTCTTAAAGTTGCACCTTCTAGAGTATAAACACCGTAGAGGAGATTTCAAAAATGCAAAAGAATCTTATGGAAAAAGAGGAATTTAAAAATTTATGGATAAAAAGATGCCTAACACAAGGGGAACCGGAATTACTGAAAGAGAAGAGGGAGGAAGCAAAAACAAAAATGAGGGAAAGATCAGAAAGAAGAATATATTTGTTTTATTAAGTAATAGAATTGCAGGTATGAAAGTGGTACATAAATAGGGAGGGAATAAAAAGGAGGTATGGGTAGTGGAAACCAAGTCACACAAGTATAGTAACAATATGATTAAGTTGATGTTTCAAATGCGGGATGGAATGCAATTTAAATTATTAGAGATGAATGATTATGTCACAGAAATTAAACATGCTATGAATATGCTTAACTGAATCAAAATTAATTAATTGTTATCAAATTCATCCTAAACTTAGAGGTATATAATATATGGAGAAGATATAGGAACTTAAAAAAAAGGAGGAGGAATTATAATATTAACTAAGAAAATTCTAAAAGTCAAAGTAATAGAACTAGATATACCCTCATAAGGGTATATCTAGAACTGATTGCAGAAGAGATCAATCATAATTGAAGGGAAAGTAATTGAAGCCAATTTGGACATGCCACCCAAGTCAAACACATGGGAAAGAGACGAGTATGAGGACCTGGCAGAGAATACAATGCAGAGTTTAAGATCATTACTACATAAAATGGAAGAGAAATCGGAAAGAATTATACTAACTGGAGATTTTAATACAAAAATATATTGAATACTCTAGATATAATAAGCCAAGAAAGCTGTACTGGGACCAAAACTCCTGAACTCGTTCAAGAGTTTTTCCTAATGCAACATGTAAGTGAAAGCACCAGAAAACAGGACTCGATAAACCCTCAATTACGCTAGATCTCATATTTATTAGGCAAGAAAACGATATTGACAATTTAATATATCACCCTCCATTCGGCAAAAGCGAATACCATACAGTAATAAATGCAACTTCAGGGATAGGTTATGACATAGCCAATAAGCAATGAAAGTTGCTGCAGGTAAAAAGAAGCCTAAACGATAAAAAGGGTAAAGATCATGACCTAAAAAAGTACTTCTGTGCATTGGTTGGGAAATGAGCTTACAGGACAAGATTCTTTTCTTTATTGTTGCGAAGAAGAAGGAACCAAAGGCCATGAGTCCCGCAGTAACAGTTCACTCTCAGAGAAAAACAAATATAATAGAGATACAAATTTCAAGATTCGATCATTTTGAGATGCCTGGACACACTGCCCCGAAAGACTCGGGATCATAAGCAAAGTAGGAGTCACAGACAGAGGGAGACAGTTCCAGAGCTGACCCGTTGCATAAATGAAAGACTGGGAGGTAACGAGCTAACTCTTGCATTAGAGAGCTGGACAGAAACGGGATGCAGAAGCCCCGCCAGATGACAGGGTGCTATGCCGCCGTCGGGGGAGGTGGAGGAATGCAGAGCAGACAGCCCAGAGGAGCAGCGACCATTACAGGCCAGCGATAGAAAAGAGATAAAGATGCAACGGTCATGGCGCAAGAGACAGAGGTTGAAGGGAGTCAGTAAGAGGAGGAGAGTTAATGAGACGAAAGCTCTTTGACTCCACTCCTATAGAGAAGGGGCTGTATGTGGGGAACCTCGCCCCGCATGAGCAGTTGTACTCCACATAGCGCGGCTGACAAAACCCCCTGTATAGAGTCATCAACTGCGCAGGGGCAGCGATTTGTCAGTTTAGCGACACCTAAATTCCTGGAAGCAGATTTTACAGGAGATGTAATATGATCTTTCCAAGATAAGTCCCGAGCACCGAGTTCCCAAGCATGTTCAAGGATGATGCAGGATTAAGCTGAATATTCATTAAACATTAACTCAGTCGTCTCCTATCAATTCGACTTCTTTCTTTGACCACGGGTACCCCTCATCCCGACCATTTTTCTGACCTTTTTTTTTGCTTAAACTTTCGCTTTGGGTCAGAAACTGCTGGTCATGGGCAAAGAAATTGGCCCCCTCGGGGTCCCTAATTACCTTAACCAGGTATGCCTTGGTCTCATTCGGCCCGCTTTCCTCCTAGGGCAAGTTCTGAGCCTCAAACGCTTCTTTCTCTACGGTAGCCATAAGTTCGGGAAACCAATGAAAGTAAGTAGAAATGAATTTGTTACAAACATAAAAACATGTCACGCAAGAGTATATTGGATTTTATACCAAATGAAGCAGAAATAAGCATTGTACTATCAAAGTAAACGTAGCAAAATCGGCGTAACTTGGTCACAGATCAATCGCTAACATTCTTAAAATCATATGATACATATAATTTTTTTTACTTACATAATACTTCTACAAAAATATTCATACCACTTACGTTTTACTGAATCCGTTTACGTACTCACAGGCCTTTTGACAATATTTACATTTAGCGTAATGTTAGCGCTTATTTAATGAGTGAGTGAATTTGCGCTAGACCGTTGTTTCACCCTTATAATAAAAGTTTACTACTTATTAATACTTTTTCTAATAAATTATTATATAATTTCAACTTTTTATAGTCTCAGTTTTGAGATTATTTTCAAATTTATGTAAATATATAGCTTAATAATAGCGCATAATAATATTTAATACGGTGAAGTGTCGCTTATGATAATTATTTCAATTCATAATCTATTTTTTGTACTTATATAATAAATTTTCCACTAATATTGCACATGTTAACACTTTGATATAATTGATATCACATCATTTCTGAACTTGCCTTCATTTGAGTTGATTCATATTTATGCTCATTTACACAGTGAGTGTTATCGCGATATCATTTGTTTCAATCTTACACTAGCATTCAACTTATAAAATACCTTACTACTAACATTACAATATCTTCCACTGTATATAATTTCCCTATCACAGGTATTTACTGACCAGAATGTGGGTGTAGACATGACATTCACTATGACAACTGCTACTAATGTTCACCCTATACGTTTTATTCATGCTAACATTAGCACTGCCGTTTCCACTTTGTTTCCTTGTTATCACATATTTAGCTGACCAGATTTACACAGTGGGTGTAGTTTTGATAACAATTTTCTCCATTTTACACTAATTCTTATCTTACACATTACTTTTCTGCCACCCGTTTCAACTTTACATTTGATTCTTAGCACTCCAGCTGACTGGCCTTGCCATTATTACGTGAGCGCCATATCTCATTTTCCACACAGTTTCAGTAGCGTAAGAAATTATGATACTCCTTGAAACAAGGCCGAAGGGCAATAACGCAACATTGCACTCGACACCCGCGTATCTTGTGTCTTTTCTCTGAGTGGATAGTCTGACTGTCGAGCGCTTACATATATAGTGCTTACGCCAGAGTTTACGACGGTTTATTCAGAAGGGATTAATATTGATAGCGGCATTCAAGTAAGACGCAGGAGGGTCTGTGCAGCCAGGGGGTGCGGGTGTGGTGTGTGGGTCTGTCCCGGGCATGCTTCTGGCGATTATTTCACGTGCCAGTTACCTCACAAACCCCTCAGCAAGGTCCCGAGTTACTCCGGTGGTCAGTTGTGTGCAGGTAGTGGGCGTTCAGGACCGCGGATGTCGAGCTAAAAGTGGAAAAAGAGCTCCTGTACCGCTTCATCGTATCCTGGCACCGTCAACACTGAAAATCATCGAGTTCGACTGATCAACTTGCCTCGCGTTCAGACTATAGGCAAGTACAGACTACTTTCCATACGTTACTTCCTCTCGCTATGGTGATCCACGGAGTCTGTGCGCTGCATCAGGGGGCTGTGAACAGTCGATAGGAGGTAAATTTCGCTGTTGTGGTTCCATAGGGTTGCAGCGATGTTATCGGCCTGGAAGAAAACCACTTCGTTCTTGTCAAGTTTCCTCTCCTCCCTCCTCCTTGCTCTTGACGCCAAGACAACGGCGCGAGGGGGAGTGGGGAGGTTATGTATGTGTATGTTATTGTCTCTGCTTGGCAGCTTGTACAGGAATAGTGAAGGTGTCCCGTGTATACATACAAAAAATCACGTGCAAAAATTGAAAATTGCGTAAATTAGCGACCTACCAATTGCAAGACGTACTGGTACATCGCCGGGACTGGTAGATGCAAATCGTTGCAACGTACCTATACGTCGTGTAACGCTGACGGGCTGGTTTATATCCGATGTATGTTCCTAACAGAAGGACTCAGTTCTAGGCAATGATAAAGCGTTTCGATTTTTAGATCAGTGAAACAAGGTCACAAGGCGAGGTCAAATGTGAAAGTCACGAAGGCAAAGTACAATTAAATGGGCCTGATCTCATTTGAAAGCCAGACTTGTTGGATGAGCTGTTAAGCATGAAAAGAGTGGTTCGATCTTGAGTGTACGCATTTAAGGATTAAAGGGCACTGTTAGGCTGTTATATTATTCAGTTCTTGTGCTGGGTGATGAGCACAGATGTTGCATTCTTTAAGCGAATCTTCTTGCCTCTGTTGTATTCTTACTAGGTCTAAACTTATCATTATGGGGTAGAACTCACTCAATTGCCTATGGACGCTCTGACAGTTTGGACAGACAGACAGAACGATAAAATGAGATCTCCTCAGGTTATTTTCCATTTTAGATTTGGTTTGTTATTCTATTCTGTTATCGTAGGAATGCGACCCTTTGGGTAAGACACGGCATCAAACAGAGCTAATCATCTTCAAATTTAGAGATTCACGTTAATCTGCAACTTTTACTCTTTCTAGTTCATGAACTTATTCAAATTCAGATGAAAAAATGCCTCTCCTCCTAAGGAAATATATGCCTATGGCCACACACATACATTACACATTGAATCACACACACATACCGCTCGCTTATGCAGTGGCACGCTTTTCGCTTCGCCAACTGGTTGACGGGAGTTCGCAAGACTCGCTCAGGTTGCGAAAAAGTTTCATCGACGGCGTGGGCAGTTAGTCCCCATTGAGCAAGGGGACGGGCAGTGCGTAAAAGTGAAGGTCACAACCTTAGCCTTAGCTCGGACTATATGAGCTCTCAGCTCCCTTTCAGGAGGGTAAAAACTGACGATCACGACACATCACAGTGATCTCGATCGTTCCAGTGAATTGAGCAAGGCACTGAGGAGACCAGGATCAGCCGCCAACGCTCTATAAACGGGCCAACTTCGCTCGCGGGTTACCGCAAATTAGCATCTTTATATGAGTCTAGCTCTGCACCAGGTTAGACTGGCAGTTCTAATTAAAAAAAAAAAAAAGTTTTAAAGCAAGACCCCCTCAAACAAAAGTGTTACGCAAGAATGCATATCAATCGGCTGATCGTTTGTTTTGTCTTCATGGTCAGTTCTCAGGGAATGGGGTACCATATATGTGTTTAGTACTTCAACATGATCACATTACTTCAGTAAAAAAAAAAGTAGTTCTGGAAAAGAAAAGGGATAAAGGTAGAAAAGCAGTGACGATGATTTCTACCAAGAACTGGTTGAAATTGAGACTCACACAACTGGTGTGAACATATACATAGGCTTAGACGGCTTTTCAAAATGAGATTGATGCCATTAAGGAACAGATGCATTCTGCAAAAGGAAGAAATAGAAAAATTAGGAAAGGAAGTCAACAAGAAAGACATAACCATAGGTGAGCTGACAGTAGAACTGGATTCATTTCTAGGAGAAAACATTGAAATGGCAAGCAGAAGTACACCACGAGAGTATTATGGAGGTAAATTCAAATTTGAGAGAGACAATTAGGCAAGTAAGCAGTCTGATAGATTAGAGCAGTGATATTGAGGAGAAGAGACACAGGTGAATGAAGCTGTGCAAAGCTACAAAAATGATGTGGAAAGACTTATGCTGAAATGGGTGAAAGAAAAGAAAGACTTAGAAATAGTGTGGAAGAATAAAGCATTAAAAGGTGTGAAGTAGAATAATACAAAATAATCCTAAGTTAGCCAGAGATTCAGTAGATATCAACAAATCTATAGTAATCAATGTATAGAAGAGGAAGAAGTAAAAAACAAGATCTCAATAGACAAAATGTATATGGCAAATGTAATGAGCATAGCTGAAAGAAGTATCAGAGGAAATCTGTAGTAAAAGACATAGAGAATCACAAAGGTTAGGGAAGTACGAGAGAAGCAAGTCACATTCCTTAAAGGTAACCTTCTAGAGTGTAAACACCGCAGAGGAGATACTGAAAAGTGCAAAGAATCTTATGGAAAAGAGGAATTAAAAAATGTATGGATAAAAAGATGCCTAACACAATGTGAACTGGAATTACTGGAAAGAGAAGAGGGAGGAAGCAAAAATAAACATGAGGGAAGATCAGAGGAGAAGAATGTAATTATCTACAAAGCAATAGAATTGCAGGCATGAAAGCGGTACATAATCAGGAGGGAATAAAAGGGAGGAAGGTAAGGGAAACTAGTCATGACAAGTATACAAACAATACAGATTAAGCTGATGCATTCTCAAATGTGGATTTATGGCATTTTAAATTGTTAGAGAATAATGATTATGTCACAGAAAATGAACCATTACAATATGCTTAATCGAACGTCAATACTAACACCAAGGTTATCAAATGACATCCTAAACTTTAGAGGAATATAATATATGGAGAAGATGATAGGAACTTAAAAATGAAAGAGGAATTATAATCATAATTCAAGAAAATTCTAAAAGTCAAAGTAATAGAACTAGATATTGCCCTCATAAGGGTATATCTAGAACTGATTGAAGAAGAGATCATCACAACTGAAGGGAAAGCATTGAAGTCAATTTGTACATGCCACCCAAGTCAAACACATGGGAAAGAGACGAGTATGAGGACCCGGCAGAGAATACAATGCTAGTTTAACCTCATTTCAAGATAAAATGGAAGAGAAATCGGAAAGATTTGAACTGGAGATTTTTAATACAAAAATATATTGGAATACTCTAGATAAAATAAGCCAAGAAAGCTGTTGGGACCACAAATTCCTTGAACCTCATGCCCAAGAGTTTTTTCCTAATGCAACACGTAAGGGAAAGCACCAGAAAAGAGGACTCGATGTACCCTCAATGCTAGATCTCATATTTACTAGGCAAGAAAACGATTACTGACAATTTAATATACCACCCTACATTCTGCAAAAGCGACCATAATAGTACTAAATTGCAACTGTACTAGATAGGATATGACATAGTTAACAGCAATGAAAGTTACAAAAAGAGCCTAAACTATAAAAAAAGCAAAATATCACATCTAAAAAAGTGAGTTTCTTAGAAGAATTCCTTCTTAGAGGGATAGCATTTTTTTTTTTATGCGAAGAAGAAGGAATTAGCACCCTTTTCAAGAGTGAGTCTTTCAGAAAATACTTTCTCAAAGAGAAAAAAACAAAATGATTTGAGCATCTTGAATTCTGGCTGAACCTATTCTGTATTTTGTTTTCTGCTCTGGGGATTGGTAAGCTTTATGAACTGTTACTGCGGGCTCATGGCCTTTGGTTCCTTCTTCTTCGCATAAAAAAAAAAAATCTTGTCCTCTAAGCTCCTTTCCCCAACCAATTTCTAAGAAGTACTTTTTTAGGTCATGCTATTTTCCCGTTTTATAGTTTAGGCTCCTTTTGTAACTTTCATTGCTGTTAACTATGTCATATCCTATCCTGAAGTTGCAATTTAGTACTGTATGGTCGCTTTTGCCGAATGGACGGTGGTATATTAAATTGTCAATATCGTTTTCTTGCCTAGTAAATATGAGATCTAGCATTGAGGGTACATCGAGTCCTCTTTTTCTGGTGCTTTCCCTTACATGTTGCATTAGGAAAAACTCTTGCACGAGTTCCAGGAGTTTTTGGTCCCAACAGCTTTCTTGGCTTATTATATCTAGAGTATTCCAATATATTTTTGTATTAAAATCTCCAGTTAGTATAATTCTTTCCGATTTCTCTTCCATTTTATGTAGTAATGATCTTAAACTCTGCATTGTATACTCTGCCAGGTCCTCATACTCGTCTCTTTCCCATGTGTTTGACTTGGGTGGCATGTACAAATTGGCTTCAATTACTTTCCCTTCAATTGTATTGATCTCTTCTGCAATCAGTTCTAGATATACCCTTATGAGGGTATATCTAGTTCTATTACTTTGACTTTTAGAATTTTGTTAGTTAATATTATAATTCCTCCTTCTTTTTTTAAGTTCCTATATCTTCTCCATATATTATATTCCTCTAAGTTTAGGATGTCATTTGATAGCCTTGGTGTTAATTTTGATTCAGTTAAGCATATTATGTGGTTCATTTTCTGTGACATAATCATTCATCTCTAATAATTTAAATACCATTCCATCCACATTTGAGTACATCAACTTAATCATATTGTTTATATACTTGTCATGACTTGGTTCCACTACCTTCCTCCTTTTTATTCCCTCCTGTTTATGTACCACTTTCGTACCTGCAATTCTATTACTTTGTAAAACAAATGTATTCTTCTCCTCTGATCTCCCTCATGTTTTGTTTTTGCTTCCTCCCTCTTCTCTTTCAGTAATTCCAGTTCCCCTTGTGTTAGGCATCTTTTTATCCATAAATTTTTTAATTCCTCTTTTTCCATAAGATTCTTTGCATT
Organism: Coenobita brevimanus; assembly: GCF_032717465.1. Classification (NCBI taxonomy): domain Eukaryota; kingdom Metazoa; phylum Arthropoda; class Malacostraca; order Decapoda; family Coenobitidae; genus Coenobita; species Coenobita brevimanus. The sequence continues at coordinate 19,762,558 of NC_137009.1, forward strand.
TTTCAGTATCTCCTCTACGGTGTTTACACTCTAGAAGGTTACCTTTAAGGGTCTTGACTTGCTTCTCTCATACTTCCCTAACCTTTGTGTTCCTCTATGTCTTTACTACAGATTTCCTCTGATACTTCTTTCAATATGCTCATTACATTTGCCATCTCCATTTTGTCTCTTGAGATCTTGTTTTTTACTTCTTCCTCTTCTATACAGTGATTACTATAGATTTGTTGATATCTACTGAATCTCTGACTAACTTAGGATTATTTTGTATTATTCTTTTCACTTCCTTTTAATGCTTTATTCTTCCACCCTTGTTTCTAAGTCTTTCTTTTCTTTCACCATTTCAGCATAAGTGGTTTCCACATCATTTTTGTAGCTTTGCACAGCTTCATTCACCTGTGTTATCTTCTCCTCAATATCACTGCTCTGATCTATCAGACTGCTTACTTGCCTAATTGTCTCTCTCAAATTTGAACACCTCCATAATACTCTCGTGGTTGACTACTATACTTGCCATTTCAATAATTTTTCTCTAAGTGAATCCAGTTCTACTGTCAGCTCACCTATGGTTATGTCTTTCTTGTTGACCTCCTTTTTCTAATTTTTCTATTTCTTCCTTTTGCAAGTGCATCTGTTTTCTTAATTTCATCAATCTCATTTTGAAAAGCCGTCTCTAGCCTATGTACTTGTTCCACCAGTTTATTGTGAGTCTCCATTTCAACCAGTTCTTGGTAGAAATCATCGTCCTGCTTTCTACCTTTATCCCTTTTCTTTTCCAAATTTGCTTTACTGAAGTATGTGGTCATGTTGAAGTACCAAAAACACATATGGTACTTACATTCCCTGGGGCGATTGTAGACAAAACAAACGATCAGCTGATTGTGTGCATTCTTACTCTAATTTGTTTTCTTTTGTTTGAAGAAGTCTTGCTTTAAAACTTTTTTTTTTTTTTAAATTAGAACACCAGTCTAACCTGGTACAGAGCTAGACTCATATAAAGATACTAATTTAGGTAATGCCACTGGCCAAGTTGGCCGTTTATGGAAGCCGATGGCGGCGAGCGTCTGGTCTCCCTCAGTGCCTTGTAATTCACTGGGTCGGTCAGGATCACTTGATGGTCGTGATCGTCAGGTTTTACCCTCCTGAAAGGGAGCTGAGAGCTCATATAGTCCGATCTAAGGGCAAGGCTGTGACCTTCACACACGCACACACCCGTCCCCTTGCTCAATGGGGACTAACCACCCACTTCGTCAGTGAAACTTTTTCGCAACCTGAGGGAGGTGCGAACTCCCGTCAACCAGTTGGCAAGGGAAAGCGTTACCACTGCACCAGCGAGCGGTGTGTGTGTGTGTGTGTGTGTGTGTGTGTGTGTGTGTGTGTCTCTTCTTCCTTAGGAGAGAGGCGTTTTTTCATCTAATTTGAATAAGTTCATGAGGCCCTAGGATGAATAAAGTTGCAGATAACGTGAATCTCTAAATTTGAGAATGATTAGCTCTGTTTGTCTACGTGTCTTACCGAAGGGTCACGTTCCTACGATAGCTGAATAGAATAACAAACCATCTAAATAAATAACTGAGAGTCTCATTTTATCATTCTGTCTGTCTGTCAAACTGTCAGGGCGTCCATAGGCAATGAGTGAGTTCTACCCCATAATGACCAAAAGTTTAGAGCTAGTAAGAATACAACAGAAACAAGAAGATTCACTTAAAGAATGCAACATCTGTGCTCATCACCCGGCATAAGGACTGAATATATTACTGTAACCTGTGACCTTGTCCTTGGTCTATTTGCACTCAAAATCGAATCACTCTTTTCATGCTTAACATATAACTCATCCAACAAGTCTGGCTCAAATCAGATCAGGCCCATTTGATTTTACTTTGCCTAGTGACTTTCACATTTGACCTCTCCTTGTGACCTTGTTTCACTGATCTAAAAATCGAAACACTTTATCATTGCCTAAACCTGAATCCTTCACAGAGTTAGGTATACATCGGATGTAAACTATTAACCCGCCCCGTCCCGACGACGTATAGGTACGTTGCAACGATTTGCATTTGCCAGTCCCGGCGATGTACCAGTACGTCTTGCAATTGGAAGGTCGCTAATTTGCACAATTTTCAATTTTTGCACGTGATTTTTTGTATGTATACACGGGACACCTTCCTCTATTCCTGTACAAGATACCAAGCAGGGACAATGCCTTACACTGCATAACCTCCCCCCTCCCCCCCTCACGCCATTGTCTTGGCGTCAAGATAGGGAGGGAGGGAGGGAGGAAACTTGACAAGAACGAAGTGGTTTTCTTCCAGGCCAATAACATCCTTGCAACCCTGTGGAACCACAACAGGGAAGTTTGCCTCCTATCAACTGTTCACAGCCCCCTGATGCACCGCACAGACTCCGTGGATCACCATAGCGAGAGGAGGCGCAACGTATGGAAACCAGAGTCTGTACTTGCCTATAATCTGAACATGAGGCAAGTTGATCAGTCAGACTCGATGATTTCAAGTGTTGACTGTGCCAGGACCACGATGAAGTGGTACAAGAAACTCTTTTTCCACTTGCTCGACATCACGGTCCTGAACGCCCACTACCTGCACACAATGACCACCGGAGTATCCGAGACCTTTGAGGGGTTTGTGAGGGAGCTGGCACGTGAAATAATCGCCAAGCATGCCCAGGACAGACTCACACACCACACCCGCACCCCCCTGGCTGCTCAGACTCCCCTGCGTCTTGCAGGATGCCACTATCCCAGCGCAATCCCTTCCGAACCAAACTGTCGTAAACTCCAGCGTCGCTGCCATGTATGTAGGCACTCGACAGTCAGACCATCCACTCAGAGAAAAGACACAAGATGCGAGTGTGTCGAGTGCAATGTTGCGTTGTGCCTTCAGCCTTGTTTCAAGGAGTATCATAATTTCTTACACTACTGAAACTGTGTGGGAAGGCGAAATGACGCTCATGATAATGGTAAGGCCAGTCAGTAGGTGCTAAGTCAAATATAAAGTTGAAACGGGTGTTATTTTTCCAGAAAAGTAATGTATAAGATAAGAATTAGTGTAAATGGAAAGAATTGTTATCAAAACTACACCCACTGTGTAAATCTGGTCAGTAAATATGTGATAGCAAGGAAATAAAGTGGAAACGGGTGTAATGTTAGCATGAATAAAATGTATAAGTTGAACATTAGTGTAAGTTGTCATAATTGATGTCACGAGTACACCCACATTCTGGTCAGTAAGTATGTGATAGGAATTATATACAGTGGAAGATGTTGTAATGTTAGTAGTAAGGTATTTTATAAGTTGAATACTAGTGTAAGATGAAACAAATGATATCGCAATAACACTCCCTGTGTAAGTAAGCGCAAATATGACGCTCAGGTTCATCGTAAGTTCAGAAATGATGTGATATCAATTATATCAAGTGTTAACATGTGCAATGTTAGTGAAGAATTATTATATAAGTACAAAAATAGATTGTAAGTTGAAATAGTTGTCATAGCGACTTCACCGTGTGTGTTATTATGCGCTATTATTACGCTATATATTTACATAAGGCCTGAAATAATCTCAAAACAGTTCTATAAAGTTGAAAAGTGTATAATAGTATTAGAAAAGTATTATGTAAGTAGAAAAAGCACAATACAAGTTGAAACAACAGTCACAGCGAGTTCACTCACTACGTAAATAAGCGCTAACATTACGCTAAATGTTATCAAAAGGCCTGTGAATACGTAAAAACAGTTCAATAAAACGTAAAATGGTATAATGTTTTTGTAGAAGTATTATGTAAGTAAAAAAAATTATATGTATCATGATTTTAGAATGTTAGCGATTGATCGTGACCAAGTTGGCCGATTTTGCTCGTTTCGCACGATGGTACAATGCTTATTTCTGCTCTATTTTTGTATAAAATCCAATATACTCTTTTATCACATGTTTTTATGTTTGTAATAAATTCATTTCTACTTACTTTCATTGGTTTCCCAGACTTATAATACCATAGAAAACGTTTGAGGCTCAGACCGCCTAGGGAGAAAACGGGGCCAGGTGGGACCAAGGCATACCTGGTTAAGGTAATTAGGGACCCCGGGGACCAATTTCTTTGCCACCGACCATTGTTTCTGACCAAAAGCGAAAGTTTAAGCAAAAAAAAAAAAGGTCGAAAAATGGTCGGGATTGGGGGGTACCAGTGGTCGAAAAGTGGTCGGGACGGGGCGGGTTAATGTTTAATAATATTCAGCTTAATCCTGCATCGTCCTTGAACATGCTTGGGGTTTCAGTTACTCGGGACTTATCTTGGAAAGATCATATTACATCTCCTGTAAAATCTGCTTCCAAGAGATTGGGTGTGCTAAGCTGACTCCGCTCTTTCTTTACCCCTGCACAATTGTTGACTCTATACAGGGTTTTATCCGCCCTTGTGTGGAGTACAACTCTCATGTGTGGTGAGGTTCCCCACATACAGCCCTTCTCTATAGGGTGGAGTCAAAGGCTTTCGTCTCATTAACTCTCCTCCTCTTACTGACTCCCTTCAACCTCTGTCTCTTCGCCACACTGTTGCATCTTTATCTCTTTTCTATCGCTATTTTAATGGTCACTGCTCCTCTGAACTGTCTGCTTGCATTCCTCCACCTCTACGACGGGCGCATAGCACCCGTCTGGCAGGAAACTCTCATCCCTTTTCTGTCCAACTCTCTAATGCAAGAGTTAACCGTTACTCCCAGTCTTTCATTTATGCAACAGGTCAGCTCTGGAACTGTCTCCCTCTGTCTGTATTTCCTGCTGCCTATGATCTCCAGTCTTTCAAAGGCAGTGTGTCCAGGCATCTCAAAATGATCGGATCTTGAATTTGGCTCTCTATTGTATTTTGTTTTTCTCTTTGAGGGAACTGTTACTGCGGGCTCATGGCCTTTGGTTCCTTCTTCTTCGCATAAAAAAAAAAATCTTGTCCTCTAAGCTCCTTTCCCCAACCAATTTCTAAGAAGTACTTTTTTAGGTCATGATATTTTCCCGTTTTATAGTTTAGGCTCCTTTTGTAACTTTCATTGCTGTTAACTATGTCATATCCTATCCTGAAGTTGCAATTTAGTACTGTATGGTCGCTTTTGCCGAATGGAGGGTGGTATATTAAATTGTCAATATCGTTTTCTTGCCTAGTAAATATGAGATCTAGCATTGAGGGTACATCGAGTCCTCTTTTTCTGGTGCTTTCCCTTACATGTTGCATTAGGAAAAACTCTTGAACGAGTTCCAGGAGTTTTTGGTCCCAACAGCTTTCTTGGCTTATTATATCTAGAGTATTCCAATATATTTTTGTATTAAAATCTCCAGTTAGTATAATTCTTTCCGATTTCTCTTCCATTTTATGTAGTAATGATCTTAAACTCTGCATTGTATTCTCTGCCAGGTCCTCATACTCGTCTCTTTCCCATGTGTTTGACTTGGGTGGCATGTACAAATTGGCTTCAATTACTTTCCCTTCAATTGTATTGATCTCTTCTGCAATCAGTTCTAGATATACCCTTATGAGGGTATATCTAGTTCTATTACTTTGACTTTTAGAATTTTCTTAGTTAATATTATAATTCCTCCTCCTTTTTTTAAGTTCCTATATCTTCTCCATATATTATATTCCTCTAAGTTTAGGATGTCATTTGATAGCCTTGGTGTTAATTTTGATTCAGTTAAGCATATTATGTGGTTCATTTTCTGTGACATAATCATTCATCTCTAATAATTTAAATACCATTCCATCCACATTTGAGTACATCAACTTAATCATATTGTTTATATACTTGTCATGACTTGGTTCCACTACCTTCCTCCTTTTTATTCCCTCCTGTTTATGTACCACTTTCGTACCTGCAATTCTATTACTTTGTAAAACAAATGTATTCTTCTCCTCTGATCTTTCCTCATGTTTTGTTTTTGCTTCCTCCCTCTTCTCTTTCAGTAATTCCAGTTCCCCTTGTGTTAGGCATCTTTTTATCCATAAATTTTTTAATTCCTCTTTTTCCATAAGATTCTTTGCATTTTTCAGTATCTCCTCTACGGTGTTTACACTCTAGAAGGTTACCTTTAAGGGTCTTGACTTGCTTCTCTCATACTTCCCTAACCTTTGTGTTCCTCTATGTCTTTACTACAGATTTCCTCTGATACTTCTTTCAATATGCTCATTACATTTGCCATCTCCATTTTGTCTCTTGAGATCTTGTTTTTTACTTCTTCCTCTTCTATACAGTGATTACTATAGATTTGTTGATATCTACTGAATCTCTGACTAACTTAGGATTATTTTGTATTATTCTTTTCACTTCCTTTTAATGCTTTATTCTTCCACCCTTGTTTCTAAGTCTTTCTTTTCTTTCACCATTTCAGCATAAGTGGTTTCCACATCATTTTTGTAGCTTTGCACAGCTTCATTCACCTGTGTTATCTTCTCCTCAATATCACTGCTCTGATCTATCAGACTGCTTACTTGCCTAATTGTCTCTCTCAAATTTGAACACCTCCATAATACTCTCGTGGTTGACTACTATACTTGCCATTTCAATAATTTTTCTCCTAAGTGAATCCAGTTCTACTGTCAGCTCACCTATGGTTATGTCTTTCTTGTTGACCTATTTTCCTAATTTTTCTATTTCTTCCTTTTGCAAGTGCATCTGTTTCTTAATTTCATCAATCTCATTTTGAAAAGCCGTCTCTAGCCTATGTACTTGTTCCACCAGTTTATTGTGAGTCTCCATTTCAACCAGTTCTTGGTAGAAATCATCGTCCTGCTTTCTACCTTTATCCCTTTTCTTTTCCAAATTTGCTTTACTGAAGTATGTGGTCATGTTGAAGTACTAAAAACACATATGGTACTTACATTCCCTGGGGCGATTGTAGACAAAACAAACGATCAGCTGATTGTGTGCATTCTTACTCTAATTTGTTTTCTTTTGTTTGAAGAAGTCTTGCTTTAAAACTTTTTTTTTTTTTTTAATTAGAACACCAGTCTAACCTGGTACAGAGCTAGACTCATATAAAGATACTAATTTAGGTAATGCCACTGGCCAAGTTGGCCGTTTATGGAGCGATGGCGGCGAGCGTCTGGTCTCCTCAGTGCCTTGTAATTCACTGGGTCGGTCAGGATCACTTGATGGTCGTGATCGTCAGGTTTTACCCTCCTGAAAGGGAGCTGAGAGCTCATATAGTCCGATCTAAGGGCAAGGCTGTGACCTTCACACACGCACACACCCGTCCCCTTGCTCAATGGGGACTAACCACCCACTTCGTCAGTGAAACTTTTTCGCAACCTGAGGGAGGTGCGAACTCCCGTCAACCAGTTGGCAAGCGAAAGCGTTACCACTGCACCAGCGAGCGGTGTGTGTGTGTGTGTGTGTGTGTGTGTGTGTGTGTGTGCAAGTCTCTTCTTCCTTAGGAGAGAGGCGTTTTTTCATCTAATTTGAATAAGTTCATGAGGCCCTAGGAAGAATAAAGTTGCAGATAACGTGAATCTCTAAATTTGAGAATGATTAGCTCTGTTTGTCTACGTGTCTTACCAAAGGGTCACGTTCCTACGATAGCTGAATAGAATAACAAACCATCTAAATAAATAACTGAGAGTCTCATTTTATCATTCTGTCTGTCTGTCAAACTGTCAGGGCGTCCATAGGCAATGAGTGAGTTCTACCCCATAATGACCAAAAGTTTAGAGCTAGTAAGAATACAACAGAAACAAGAAGATTCACTTAAAGAATGCAACATCTGTGCTCATCACCCGGCATAAGGACTGAATATATTACTGTAACCTGTGACCTTGTCCTTGGTCTATTTGCACTCAAAATCGAATCACTCTTTTCATGCTTAACATATAACTCATCCAACAAGTCTGGCTCAAATCAGATCAGGCCCATTTGATTTTACTTTGCCTAGTGACTTTCACATTTGACCTCTCCTTGTGACCTTGTTTCACTGATCTAAAAATCGAAACACTTTATCATTGCCTAAACCTGAATCCTTCACAGAGTTAGGTATACATCGGATGTAAACTATTAACCCGCCCCGTCCCGACGACGTATAGGTACGTTGCAACGATTTGCATTTGCCAGTCCCGGCGATGTACCAGTACGTCGTGCAATTGGAAGGTCGCTAATTTGCACAATTTTCAATTTTTGCACGTGATTTTTTGTATGTATACACGGGACACCTTCCTCTATTCCTGTACAAGATACCAAGCAGGGACAATGCCTTACACTGCATAACCTCCCCCCTCCCCCCCTCACGCCATTGTCTTGGCGTCAAGATAGGGAGGGAGGGAGGGAGGAAACTTGACAAGAACGAAGTGGTTTTCTTCCAGGCCAATAACATCCTTGCAACCCTGTGGAACCACAACAGGGAAGTTTGCCTCCTATCAACTGTTCACAGCCCCCTGATGCACCGCACAGACTCCGTGGATCACCATAGCGAGAGGAGGCGCAACGTATGGAAACCAGAGTCTGTACTTGCCTATAATCTGAACATGAGGCAAGTTGATCAGTCAGACTCGATGATTTCAAGTGTTGACTGTGCCAGGACCACGATGAAGTGGTACAAGAAACTCTTTTTCCACTTGCTCGACATCACGGTCCTGAACGCCCACTACCTGCACACAATGACCACCGGAGTATCCGAGACCTTTGAGGGGTTTGTGAGGGAGCTGGCACGTGAAATAATCGCCAAGCATGCCCAGGACAGACTCACACACCACACCCGCACCCCCCTGGCTGCTCAGACTCCCCTGCGTCTTGCAGGACGCCACTATCCCAGCGCAATCCCTTCCGAACCAAACTGTCGTAAACCCCAGCGTCGCTGCCATGTATGTAGGCACTCGACAGTCAGACCATCCACTCAGAGAAAAGACACAAGATACGAGTGTGTCGAGTGCAATGTTGCGTTGTGCCTTCAGCCTTGTTTCAAGGAGTATCATAATTTCTTACACTACTGAAACTGTGTGGGAAGGCGAAATGACGCTCATGATAATGGTAAGGCCAGTCAGTAGGTGCTAAGTCAAATATAAAGTTGAAACGGGTGTTATTTTTCCAGAAAAGTAATGTATAAGATAAGAATTAGTGTAAATGGAAAGAATTGTTATCAAAACTACACCCACTGTGTAAATCTGGTCAGTAAATATGTGATAGCAAGGAAATAAAGTGGAAACGGGTGTAATGTTAGCATGAATAAAACGTATAAGTTGAACATTAGTGTAAGTTGTCATAATTGATGTCACGAGTACACCCACATTCTGGTCAGTAAGTATGTGATAGGAATTATATACAGTGGAAGATGTTGTAATGTTAGTAGTAAGGTATTTTATAAGTTGAATACTAGTGTAAGATGAAACAAATGATATCGCAATAACACTCCCTGTGTAAGTAAGCGCAAATATGACGCTCAATTTCATCGTAAGTTCAGAAATGATGTGATATCAATTATATCAAGTGTTAACATGTGCAATGTTAGTGAAGAATTATTATATAAGTACAAAAATAGATTGTAAGTTGAAATAGTTGTCATAGCGACTTCACCGTGTGTGTTATTATGCGCTATTATTACGCTATATATTTACATAAGGCCTGAAATAATCTCAAAACAGTTCTATAAAGTTGAAAAGTGTATAATAGTATTAGAAAAGTATTATGTAAGTAGAAAAAGCACAATACAAGTTGAAACAACAGTCACAGCGAGTTCACTCACTACGTAAATAAGCGCTAACATTACGCTAAATGTTATCAAAAGGCCTGTGAATACGTAAAAACAGTTCAATAAAACGTAAAATGGTATAATGTTTTTGTAGAAGTATTATGTAAGTAAAAAAAATTATATGTATCATGATTTTAGAATGTTAGCGATTGATCGTGACCAAGTTGGCCGATTTTGCTCGTTTCGCACGATGGTACAATGCTTATTTCTGCTCTATTTTTGTATAAAATCCAATATACTCTTTTATCACATGTTTTTATGTTTGTAATAAATTCATTTCTACTTACTTTCATTGGTTTCCCAGACTTATAATACCATAGAAAACGTTTGAGGCTCAGACCGCCTAGGGAGAAAACGGGGCCAGGTGGGACCAAGGCATACCTGGTTAAGGTAATTAGGGACCCCGGGGACCAATTTCTTTGCCACCGACCATTGTTTCTGACCAAAAGCGAAAGTTTAAGCAAAAAAAAAAAAAGGTCGAAAAATGGTCGGGATTGGGGGGTACCAGGGGTCGAAAAGTGGTCGGGACGGGGCGGGTTAATGTTTAATAATATTCAGCTTAATCCTGCATCATCCTTGAACATGCTTGGGGTTTCAGTTACTCGGGACTTATCTTGGAAAGATCATATTACATCTCCTGTAAAATCTGCTTCCAAGAGATTGGGTGTGCTAAGCTGACTCCGCTCTTTCTTTACCCCTGCACAATTGTTGACTCTATACAGGGGTTTTATCCGCCCTTGTGTGGAGTACAACTCTCATGTGTGGTGAGGTTCCCCACATACAGCCCTTCTCTATAGGGTGGAGTCAAAGGCTTTCGTCTCATTAACTCTCCTCCTCTTACTGACTCCCTTCAACCTCTGTCTCTTCGCCACACTGTTGCATCTTTATCTCTTTTCTATCGCTATTTTAATGGTCACTGCTCCTCTGAACTGTCTGCTTGCATTCCTCCACCTCTACGACGGGCGCATAGCACCTGTCTGGCAGGAAACTCTCATCCCTTTTCTGTCCAACTCTCTAATGCAAGAGTTAACCGTTACTCCCAGTCTTTCATTTATGCAACAGGTCAGCTCTGGAACTGTCTCCCTCTGTCTGTATTTCCTGCTGCCTATGATCTCCAGTCTTTCAGAGGCAGTGTGTCCAGGCATCTCAAAATGATCGGATCTTGAATTTGGCTCTCTATTGTATTTTGTTTTTCTCTTTGAGGGAACTGTTACTGCGGGCTCATGGCCTTTGGTTCCTTCTTCTTCGCATAAAAAAAAAATCTTGTCCTCTAAGCTCCTTTCCCCAACCAATTTCTAAGAAGTACTTTTTTAGGTCATGATATTTTCCCTTTTTATAGTTTAGGCTCTTTTTGTAACTTTCATTGCTGTTAACTATGTCATATCCTATCCTGAAGTTGCAATTTAGTACTGTATGGTCGCTTTTGCCGAATGGAGGGTGGTATATTAAATTGTCAATATCGTTTTCTTGCCTAGTAAATATGAGATCTAGCATTGAGGGTACATCGAGTCCTCTTTTTCTGGTGCTTTCCCTTACATGTTGCATTAGGAAAAACTCTTGAACGAGTTCCAGGAGTTTTTGGTCCCAACAGCTTTCTTGGCTTATTATATCTAGAGTATTCCAATATATTTTTGTATTAAAATCTCCAGTTAGTATAATTCTTTCCGATTTCTCTTCCATTTTATGTAGTAATGATCTTAAACTCTGCATTGTATTCTCTGCCAGGTCCTCATACTCGTCTCTTTCCCATGTGTTTGACTTGGGTGGCATGTACAAATTGGCTTCAATTACTTTCCCTTCAATTGTATTGATCTCTTCTGCAATCAGTTCTAGATATACCCTTATGAGGGTATATCTAGTTCTATTACTTTGACTTTTAGAATTTTCTTAGTTAATATTATAATTCCTCCTCATTTTTTTAAGTTCCTATATCTTCTCCATATATTATATTCCTCTAAGTTTAGGATGTCATTTGATAGCCTTGGTGTTAATTTTGATTCAGTTAAGCATATTATGTGGTTCATTTTCTGTGACATAATCATTCATCTCTAATAATTTAAATACCATTCCATCCACATTTGAGTACATCAACTTAATCATATTGTTTATATACTTGTCATGACTTGGTTCCACTACCTTCCTCCTTTTTATTCCCTCCTGTTTATGTACCACTTTCGTACCTGCAATTCTATTACTTTGTAAAACAAATGTATTCTTCTCCTCTGATCTTCCCTCATGTTTTGTTTTTGCTTCCTCCCTCTTCTCTTTCAGTAATTCCAGTTCCCCTTGTGTTAGGCATCTTTTTATCCATACATTTTTTAATTCCTCTTTTTCCATAAGATTCTTTGCATTTTTCAGTATCTCCTCTACGGTGTTTACACTCTAGAAGGTTACCTTTAAGGGTCTTGACTTGCTTCTCTCGTACTTCCCTAACCTTTGTGTTCCTCTATGTCTTTACTACAGATTTCCTCTGATACTTCTTTCAATATGCTCATTACATTTGCCATCTCCATTTTGTCTCTTGAGATCTTGTTTTTTACTTCTTCCTCTTCTATACAGTGATTACTATAGATTTGTTGATATCTACTGAATCTCTGACTAACTTAGGATTATTTTGTATTATTCTTTTCACTTCCTTTTAATGCTTTATTCTTCCACCCTTGTTTCTAAGTCTTTCTTTTCTTTCACCATTTCAGCATAAGTGGTTTCCACATCATTTTTGTAGCTTTGCACAGCTTCATTCACCTGTGTTATCTTCTCCTCAATATCACTGCTCTGATCTATCAGACTGCTTACTTGCCTAATTGTCTCTATCAAATTTGAACACCTCCATAATACTCTCGTGGTTGACTACTATACTTGCCATTTCAATAATTTTTCTCCTAAGTGAATCCAGTTCTACTGTCAGCTCACCTATGGTTATGTCTTTCTTGTTGACTTCCTTTCCTAATTTTTCTATTTCTTCCTTTTGCAAGTGCATCTGTTTCTTAATTTCATCAATCTCATTTTGAAAAGCCGTCTCTAGCCTGTGTACTTGTTCCACCAGTTAATGTGAGTCTCCATTTCAACCAGTTCTTGGTAGAAATCATCGTCCTGCTTTCTACCTTTATCCCTTTTCTTTTCCAAATTTGCTTTACTGAAGTATGTGGTCATGTTGAAGTACTAAAAACACATATGGTACTTACATTCCCTGGGGCGATTGTAGACAAAACAAACGATCAGCTGCATTCTTACTCTAATTTGTTTTCTTTTGTTTGAAGAAGTCTTGCTTTAAAACTTTTTTTTTTTTTTTAATTAGAACACCAGTCTAACCTGGTACAGAGCTAGACTCATATAAAGATACTAATTTAGGTAATGCCACTGGCCAAGTTGGCCGTTTATGGAGCGATGGCGGCGAGCGTCTGGTCTCCTCGGTGCCTTGTAATTCACTGGGTCGGTCAGGATCACTTGATGGTCGTGATCGTCAGGTTTTACCCTCCCGGAAGGGAGCTGAGAGCTCATATAGTCCGATCTAAGGGCAAGGCTGTGACCTTCACACACGCACACACCCGTCCCCTTGCTCAATGGGGACTAACCACCCACTTCGTCAGTGAAACTTTTTCGCAACCTGAGCGAGGTGCGAACTCCCGTCAACCAGTTGGCAAGCGAAAGCGTTACCACTGCACCAGCGAGCGGTGTGTGTGTGTGTGTGTGTGTGTGTGTGTGTGTGTGCAAGTCTCTTCTTCCTTAGGAGAGAGGCGTTTTTTCATCTAATTTGAATAAGTTCATGAGGCCCTAGGAAGAATAAAGTTGCAGATAACGTGAATCTCTAAATTTGAGAATGATTAGCTCTGTTTGTCTACGTGTCTTACCGAAGGGTCACGTTCCTACGGTAGCTGAATAGAATAACAAACCATCTAAATAAATAACTGAGAGTCTCATTTTATCATTCTGTCTGTCTGTCAAACTGTCAGGGCGTCCATAGGCAATGAGTGAGTTCTACCCCATAATGACCAAAAGTTTAGAGCTAGTAAGAATACAACAGAAACAAGAAGATTCACTTAAAGAATGCAACATCTGTGCTCATCACCCGGCATAAGGACTGAATATATTACTGTAACCTGTGACCTTGTCCTTGGTCTATTTGCACTCAAAATCGAATCACTCTTTTCATGCTTAACATATAACTCATCCAACAAGTCTGGCTCAAATCAGATCAGGCCCATTTGATTTTACTTTGCCTAGTGACTTTCACATTTGACCTCTCCTTGTGACCTTGTTTCACTGATCTAAAAATCGAAACACTTTATCATTGCCTAAACCTGAATCCTTCACAGAGTTAGGCATACATCGGATGTAAACTATTAACCCGCCCCGTCCCGACGACGTATGGGTACGTTGCAACGATTTGCATTTGCCAGTCCCGGCGATGTACCAGTACGTCGTGCAATTGGAAGGTCGCTAATTTGCACAATTTTCAATTTTTGCACGTGATTTTTTGTATGTATGCACGGGACACCTTCCTCTATTCCTGTACAAGATACCAAGCAGGGACAATGCCTTACACTGCATAACCTCCCCCCTCCCCCCCTCATGCCATTGTCTTGGCGTCAAGATAGGGAGGGAGGGAGGGAGGAAACTTGACAAGAACGAAGTGGTTTTCTTCCAGGCCAATAACATCCTTGCAACCCTGTGGAACCACAACAGCGAAGTTTGCCTCCTATCAACTGTTCACAGCCCCCTGATGCACCGCACAGACTCCGTGGATCACCATAGCGAGAGGAGGCGCAACGTATGGAAACCAGAGTTTGTACTTGCCTATAATCTGAACATGAGGCAAGTTGATCAGTCAGACTCGATGATTTCAAGTGTTGACTGTGCCAGGACCACGATGAAGTGGTACAAGAAACTCTTTTTCCACTTGCTCGACATCACGGTCCTGAACGCCCACTACCTGCACACAATGACCACCGGAGTATCCGAGACCTTTGAGGGGTTTGTGAGGGAGCTGGCACGTGAAATAATCGCCAAGCATGCCCAGGACAGACCCACACACCACACCCGCACCCCCCTGGCTGCTCAGACTCCCCTGCGTCTTGCAGGACGCCACTATCCCAGCGCAATCCCTTCCGAACCAAACCGTCGTAAACCCCAGCGTCGCTGCCATGTATGTAGGCACTCGACAGTCAGACCATCCACTCAGAGAAAAGACACAAGATACGAGTGTGTCGAGTGCAATGTTGCGTTGTGCCTTCAGCCTTGTTTCAAGGAGTATCATAATTTCTTACACTACTGAAACTGTGTGGGAAGGCGAAATGACGCTCATGATAATGGTAAGGCCAGTCAGTAGGTGCTAAGTCAAATATAAAGTTGAAACGGGTGTTATTTTTTCAGAAAAGTAATGTATAAGATAAGAATTAGTGTAAATGGAAAGAATTGTTATCAAAACTACACCCACTGTGTAAATCTGGTCAGTAAATATGTGATAGCAAGGAAATAAAGTGGAAACGGGTGTAATGTTAGCATGAATAAAACGTATAAGTTGAACAATAGTGTAAGTTGTCATAATTGATGTCACGAGTACACCCACATTCTGGTCAGTAAGTATGTGATAGGAATTATATACAGTGGAAGATGTTGTAATGTTAGTAGTAAGGTATTTTATAAGTTGAATACTAGTGTAAGATGAAACAAATGATATCGCGATAACACTCCCTGTGTAAGTAAGCGCAAATATGACGCTCAGTTCGATCGTAAGTTCAGAAATGATGTGATCTCAATTATATCAAGTGTTAACATGTGCAATGTTAGTGGAGAATTATTATATAAGTACAAAAATAGATTGTAAGTTGAAATAGTTGTCATAGCGACTTCACCGTGTGTGTTATTATGCGCTATTATTACGCTATATATTTACATAAGGCCTGAAATAATCTCAAAACAGTTCTATAAAGTTGAAAAGTGTATAATAATATTAGAAAAGTATTATGTAAGTAGAAAAAGCACAATACAAGTTGAAACAACAGTCACAGCGAGTTCACTCACTACGTAAATAAGCGCTAACATTACGCTAAATGTTATCAAAAGGCCTGTGAATACGTAAAAACAGTTCAATAAAACGTAAAATGGTATAATGTTATTGTAGAAGTATTATGTAAGTAAAAAAAATTATATGTATCATGATTTTAGAATGTTAGCGATTGATCGTGACCAAGTTGGCCGATTTTGCTCGTTTCGCACGATGGTACAATGCTTATTTCTGCTCTATTTTTGTATAAAATCCAATATACTCTTTTATCACATGTTTTTATGTTTGTAATAAATTCATTTCTACTTACTTTCATTGGTTTCCCAGACTTATAATACCATAGAAAACGTTTGAGGCTCAGACCGCCTAGGGAGAAAACGGGGCCAGGTGGGACCAAGGCATACCTGGTTAAGGTAATTAGGGACCCCGGGGACCAATTTCTTTGCCACCGACCATTGTTTCTGACCAAAAGCGAAAGTTTAAGCAAAAAAAAAAAAAAGGTCGAAAAATGGTCGGGATTGGGGGGTACCAGTGGTCGAAAAGTGGTCGGGACGGGGCGGGTTAATGTTTAATAATATTCAGCTTAATCCTGCATCGTCCTTGAACATGCTTGGGGTTTCAGTTACTCGGGACTTATCTTGGAAAGATCATATTACATCTCCTGTAAAATCTGCTTCCAAGAGATTGGGTGTGCTAAGCTGACTCCGCTCTTTCTTTACCCCTGCACAATTGTTGACTCTATACAGGGGTTTTATCCGCCCCTGTGTGGAGTACAACTCTCATGTGTGGTGAGGTTCCCCACATACAGCCCTTCTCTATAGGGTGGAGTCAAAGGCTTTCGTCTCATTAACTCTCCTCCTCTTACTGACTCCCTTCAACCTCTGTCTCTTCGCCACACTGTTGCATCTTTATCTCTTTTCTATCGCTATTTTAATGGTCACTGCTCCTCTGAACTGTCTGCTTGCATTCCTCCACCTCTACGACGGGCGCATAGCACCCGTCTGGCAGGAAACTCTCATCCCTTTTCTGTCCAACTCTCTAATGCAAGAGTTAACCGTTACTCCCAGTCTTTCATTTATGCAACAGGTCAGCTCTGGAACTGTCTCCCTCTGTCTGTATTTCCTGCTGCCTATGATCTCCAGTCTTTCAAAGGCAGTGTGTCCAGGCATCTCAAAATGATCGGATCTTGAATTTGGCTCTCTATTGTATTTTGTTTTTCTCTTTGAGGGAACTGTTACTGCGGGCTCATGGCCTTTGGTTCCTTCTTCTTCGCATAAAAAAAAAAAATCTTGTCCTCTAAGCTCCTTTCCCCAACCAATTTCTAAGAAGTACTTTTTTAGGTCATGATATTTTCCCTTTTTATAGTTTAGGCTCTTTTTGTAACTTTCATTGCTGTTAACTATGTCATATCCTATCCTGAAGTTGCAATTTAGTACTGTATGGTCGCTTTTGCCGAATGGAGGGTGGTATATTAAATTGTCAATATCGTTTTCTTGCCTAGTAAATATGAGATCTAGCATTGAGGGTACATTGAGTCCTCTTTTTCTGGTGCTTTCCCTTACATGTTGCATTAGGAAAAACTCTTGCACGAGTTCCAGGAGTTTTTGGTCCCAACAGCTTTCTTGGCTTATTATATCTAGAGTATTCCAATATATTTTTGTATTAAAATCTCCAGTTAGTATAATTCTTTCCGATTTCTCTTCCATTTTATGTAGTAATGATCTTAAACTCTGCATTGTATTCTCTGCCAGGTCCTCATACTCGTCTCTTTCCCATGTGTTTGACTTGGGTGGCATGCACAAATTGGCTTCAATTACTTTCCCTTCAATTGTATTGATCTCTTCTGCAATCAGTTCTAGATATACCCTTATGAGGGTATATCTAGTTCTATTACTTTGACTTTTAGAATTTTCTTAGTTAATATTATAATTCCTCCTCCTTTTTTTAAGTTCCTATATCTTCTCCATATATTATATTCCTCTAAGTTTAGGATGTCATTTGATAGCCTTGGTGTTAATTTTGATTCAGTTAAGCATATTATGTGGTTCATTTTCTGTGACATAATCATTCATCTCTAATAATTTAAATACCATTCCATCCACATTTGAGTACATCAACTTAATCATATTGTTTATATACTTGTCATGACTTGGTTCCACTACCTTCCTCCATTTTATTCCCTCCTGTTTATGTACCACTTTCGTACCTGCAATTCTATTACTTTGTAAAACAAATGTATTCTTTTCCTCTGATCTTTCCTCATGTTTTGTTTTTGCTTCCTCCCTCTTCTCTTTCAGTAATTCCAGTTCCCCTTGTGTTAGGCATCTTTTTATCCATAAATTTTTTAATTCCTCTTTTTCCATAAGATTCTTTGCATTTTTCAGTATCTCCTCTACGGTGTTTACACTCTAGAAGGTTACCTTTAAGGGTCTTGACTTGCTTCTCTCGTACTTCCCTAACCTTTGTGTTCCTCTATGTCTTTACTACAGATTTCCTCTGATACTTCTTTCAATATGCTCATTACATTTGCCATCTCCATTTTGTCTCTTGAGATCTTGTTTTTTACTTCTTCCTCTTCTATACAGTGATTACTATAGATTTGTTGATATCTACTGAATCTCTGACTAACTTAGGATTATTTTGTATTATTCTTTTCACTTCCTTTTAATGCTTTATTCTTCCACCCTTGTTTCTAAGTCTTTCTTTTCTTTCACCATTTCAGCATAAGTGGTTTCCACATCATTTTTGTAGCTTTGCACAGCTTCATTCACCTGTGTTATCTTCTCCTCAATATCACTGCTCTGATCTATCAGACTGCTTACTTGCCTAATTGTCTCTATCAAATTTGAACACCTCCATAATACTCTCGTGGTTGACTACTATACTTGCCATTTCAATAATTTTTCTCCTAAGTGAATCCAGTTCTACTGTCAGCTCACCTATGGTTATGTCTTTCTTGTTGACTTCCTTTCCTAATTTTTCTATTTCTTCCTTTTGCAAGTGCATCTGTTTCTTAATTTCATCAATCTCATTTTGAAAAGCCGTCTCTAGCCTGTGTACTTGTTCCACCAGTTTATTGTGAGTCTCCATTTCAACCAGTTCTTGGTAGAAATCATCGTCCTGCTTTCTACCTTTATCCCTTTTCTTTTCCAAATTTGCTTTACTGAAGTATGTGGTCATGTTGAAGTACTAAAAACACATATGGTACTTACATTCCCTGGGGCGATTGTAGACAAAACAAACGATCAGCTGCATTCTTACTCTAATTTGTTTTCTTTTGTTTGAAGAAGTCTTGCTTTAAAACTTTTTTTTTTTTTTAATTAGAACACCAGTCTAACCTGGTACAGAGCTAGACTCATATAAAGATACTAATTTAGGTAATGCCACTGGCCAAGTTGGCCGTTTATGGAGCGATGGCGGCGAGCGTCTGGTCTCCTCGGTGCCTTGTAATTCACTGGGTCGGTCAGGATCACTTGATGGTCGTGATCGTCAGGTTTTACCCTCCTGAAAGGGAGCTGAGAGCTCATATAGTCCGATCTAAGGGCAAGGCTGTGACCTTCACACACGCACACACCCGTCCCCTTGCTCAATGGGGACTAACCACCCACTTCGTCAGTGAAACTTTTTCGCAACCTGAGGGAGGTGCGAACTCCTGTCAACCAGTTGGCAAGCGAAAGCGTTACCACTGCACCAGCGAGCGGTGTGTGTGTGTGTGTGTGTGTGTGTGTGTGTGTGTGTGTGCAAGTCTCTTCTTCCTTAGGAGAGAGGCGTTTTTTCATCTAATTTGAATAAGTTCATGAGGCCCTAGGAAGAATAAAGTTGCAGATAACGTGAATCTCTAAATTTGAGAATGATTAGCTCTGTTTGTCTACGTGTCTTACCGAAGGGTCACGTTCCTACGATAGCTGAATAGAATAACAAACCATCTAAATAAATAACTGAGAGTCTCATTTTATCATTCTGTCTGTCTGTCAAACTGTCAGGGCGTCCATAGGCAATGAGTGAGTTCTACCCCATAATGACCAAAAGTTTAGAGCTAGTAAGAATACAACAGAAACAAGAAGATTCACTTAAAGAATGCAACATCTGTGCTCATCACCCGGCATAAGGACTGAATATATTACTGTAACCTGTGACCTTGTCCTTGGTCTATTTGCACTCAAAATCGAATCACTCTTTTCATGCTTAACATATAACTCATCCAACAAGTCTGGCTCAAATCAGATCAGGCCCATTTGATTTTAATTTGCCTAGTGACTTTCACATTTGACCTCTCCTTGTGACCTTGTTTCACTGATCTAAAAATCGAAACACTTTATCATTGCCTAAACC
Organism: Coenobita brevimanus; assembly: GCF_032717465.1. Classification (NCBI taxonomy): domain Eukaryota; kingdom Metazoa; phylum Arthropoda; class Malacostraca; order Decapoda; family Coenobitidae; genus Coenobita; species Coenobita brevimanus. Next base: position 19,782,628 of record NC_137009.1, read on the forward strand.
TGAATCCTTCACAGAGTTAGGTATACATCGGATGTAAACTATTAACCCGCCCCGTCCCGACGACGTATAGGTACGTTGCAACGATTTGCATTTGCCAGTCCCGGCGATGTACCAGTACGTCGTGCAATTGGAAGGTCGCTAATTTGCACAATTTTCAATTTTTGCACGTGATTTTTTGTATGTATACACGGGACACCTTCCTCTATTCCTGTACAAGATACCAAGCAGGGACAATGCCTTACACTGCATAACCTCCCCTCCCCCCTCACGCCATTGTCTTGGCGTCAAGATAGGGAGGGAGGGAGGGAGGAAACTTGACAAGAACGAAGTGGTTTTCTTCCAGGCCAATAACATCCTTGCAACCCTGTGGAACCACAACAGGGAAGTTTGCCTCCTATCAACTGTTCACAGCCCCCTGATGCACCGCACAGACTCCGTGGATCACCATAGCGAGAGGAGGCGCAACGTATGGAAACCAGAGTCTGTACTTGCCTATAATCTGAACATGAGGCAAGTTGATCAGTCAGACTCGATGATTTCAAGTGTTGACTGTGCCAGGACCACGATGAAGTGGTACAAGAAACTCTTTTTCCACTTGCTCGACATCACGGTCCTGAACGCCCACTACCTGCACACAATGACCACCGGAGTATCCGAGACCTTTGAGGGGTTTGTGAGGGAGCTGGCACGTGAAATAATCGCCAAGCATGCCCAGGACAGACTCACACACCACACCCGCACCCCCCTGGCTGCTCAGACTCCCCTGCGTCTTGCAGGACGCCACTATCCCAGCGCAATCCCTTCCGAACCAAACTGTCGTAAACCCCAGCGTCGCTGCCATGTATGTAGGCACTCGACAGTCAGACCATCCACTCAGAGAAAAGACACAAGATACGAGTGTGTCGAGTGCAATGTTGCGTTGTGCCTTCAGCCTTGTTTCAAGGAGTATCATAATTTCTTACACTACTGAAACTGTGTGGGAAGGTGAAATGACGCTCATGATAATGGTAAGGCCAGTCAGTAGGTGCTAAGTCAAATATAAAGTTGAAACGGGTGTTATTTTTCCAGAAAAGTAATGTATAAGATAAGAATTAGTGTAAATGGAAAGAATTGTTATCAAAACTACACCCACTGTGTAAATCTGGTCAGTAAATATGTGATAGCAAGGAAATAAAGTGGAAACGGGTGTAATGTTAGCATGAATAAAACGTATAAGTTGAACATTAGTGTAAGTTGTCATAATTGATGTCACGAGTACACCCACATTCTGGTCAGTAAGTATGTGATAGGAATTATATACAGTGGAAGATGTTGTAATGTTAGTAGTAAGGTATTTTATAAGTTGAATACTAGTGTAAGATGAAACAAATGATATCGCAATAACACTCCCTGTGTAAGTAAGCGCAAATATGACGCTCAGTTTCATCGTAAGTTCAGAAATGATGTGATATCAATTATATCAAGTGTTAACATGTGCAATGTTAGTGAAGAATTATTATATAAGTACAAAAATAGATTGTAAGTTGAAATAGTTGTCATAGCGACTTCACCGTGTGTGTTATTATGCGCTATTATTACGCTATATATTTACATAAGGCCTGAAATAATCTCAAAACAGTTCTATAAAGTTGAAAAGTGTATAATAGTATTAGAAAAGTATTATGTAAGTAGAAAAAGCACAATACAATTTGAAACAACAGTCACAGCGAGTTCACTCACTACGTAAATAAGCGCTAACATTACGCTAAATGTTATCAAAAGGCCTGCGAATACGTAAAAACAGTTCAATAAAACGTAGAATGGTATAATGTTTTTGTAGAAGTATTATGTAAGTAAAAAAAATTATATGTATCATGATTTTAGAATGTTAGCGATTGATCGTGACCAAGTTGGCCGATTTTGCTCGTTTCGCACGATGGTACAATGCTTATTTCTGCTCTATTTTTGTATAAAATCCAATATACTCTTTTATCACATGTTTTTATGTTTGTAATAAATTCATTTCTACTTACTTTCATTGGTTTCCCAGACTTATAATACCATAGAAAACGTTTGAGGCTCAGACCGCCTAGGGAGAAAACGGGGCCAGGTGGGACCAAGGCATACCTGGTTAAGGTAATTAGGGACCCCAGGGACCAATTTCTTTGCCACCGACCATAGTTTCTGACCAAAAGCGAAAGTTTAAGCAAAAAAAAAAAAAGGTCGAAAAATGGTCGGGATTGGGGGGTACCAGGGGTCGAAAAGTGGTCGGGACGGGGCGGGTTAATGTTTAATAATATTCAGCTTAATCCTGCATCATCCTTGAACATGCTTGGGGTTTCAGTTACTCGGGACTTATCTTGGAAAGATCATATTACATCTCCTGTAAAATCTGCTTCCAAGAGATTGGGTGTGCTAAGCTGACTCCGCTCTTTCTTTACCCCTGCACAATTGTTGACTCTATACAGGGGTTTTATCCGCCCTTGTGTGGAGTACAACTCTCATGTGTGGTGAGGTTCCCCACATACAGCCCTTCTCTATAGGGTGGAGTCAAAGGCTTTCGTCTCATTAACTCTCCTCCTCTTACTGACTCCCTTCAACCTCTGTCTCTTCGCCACACTGTTGCATCTTTATCTCTTTTCTATCGCTATTTTAATGGTCACTGCTCCTCTGAACTGTCTGCTTGCATTCCTCCACCTCTACGACGGGCGCATAGCACCCGTCTGGCAGGAAACTCTCATCCCTTTTCTGTCCAACTCTCTAATGCAAGAGTTAACCGTTACTCCCAGTCTTTCATTTATGCAACAGGTCAGCTCTGGAACTGTCTCCCTCTGTCTGTATTTCCTGCTGCCTATGATCTCCAGTCTTTCAAAGGCAGTGTGTCCAGGCATCTCAAAATGATCGGATCTTGAATTTGGCTCTCTATTGTATTTTGTTTTTCTCTTTGAGGGAACTGTTACTGCGGGCTCATGGCCTTTGGTTCCTTCTTCTTCGCATAAAAAAAAAATCTTGTCCTCTAAGCTCCTTTCCCCAACCAATTTCTAAGAAGTACTTTTTTAGGTCATGATATTTTCCCTTTTTATAGTTTAGGCTCTTTTTGTAACTTTCATTGCTGTTAACTATGTCATATCCTATCCTGAAGTTGCAATTTAGTACTGTATGGTCGCTTTTGCCGAATGGAGGGTGGTATATTAAATTGTCAATATCGTTTTCTTGCCTAGTAAATATGAGATCTAGCATTGAGGGTACATCGAGTCCTCTTTTTCTGGTGCTTTCCCTTACATGTTGCATTAGGAAAAACTCTTGAACGAGTTCCAGGAGTTTTTGGTCCCAACAGCTTTCTTGGCTTATTATATCTAGAGTATTCCAATATATTTTTGTATTAAAATCTCCAGTTAGTATAATTCTTTCCGATTTCTCTTCCATTTTATGTAGTAATGATCTTAAACTCTGCATTGTATTCTCTGCCAGGTCCTCATACTCGTCTCTTTCCCATGTGTTTGACTTGGGTGGCATGTACAAATTGGCTTCAATTACTTTCCCTTCAATTGTATTGATCTCTTCTGCAATCAGTTCTAGATATACCCTTATGAGGGTATATCTAGTTCTATTACTTTGACTTTTAGAATTTTCTTAGTTAATATTATAATTCCTCCTCATTTTTTTAAGTTCCTATATCTTCTCCATATATTATATTCCTCTAAGTTTAGGATGTCATTTGATAGCCTTGGTGTTAATTTTGATTCAGTTAAGCATATTATGTGGTTCATTTTCTGTGACATAATCATTCATCTCTAATAATTTAAATACCATTCCATCCACATTTGAGTACATCAACTTAATCATATTGTTTATATACTTGTCATGACTTGGTTCCACTACCTTCCTCCTTTTTATTCCCTCCTGTTTATGTACCACTTTCGTACCTGCAATTCTATTACTTTGTAAAACAAATGTATTCTTCTCCTCTGATCTTCCCTCATGTTTTGTTTTTGCTTCCTCCCTCTTCTCTTTCAGTAATTCCAGTTCCCCTTGTGTTAGGCATCTTTTTATCCATACATTTTTTAATTCCTCTTTTTCCATAAGATTCTTTGCATTTTTCAGTATCTCCTCTACGATGTTTACACTCTAGAAGGTTACCTTTAAGGGTCTTGACTTGCTTCTCTCGTACTTCCCTAACCTTTGTGTTCCTCTATGTCTTTACTACAGATTTCCTCTGATACTTCTTTCAATATGCTCATTACATTTGCCATCTCCATTTTGTCTCTTGAGATCTTGTTTTTTACTTCTTCCTCTTCTATACAGTGATTACTATAGATTTGTTGATATCTACTGAATCTCTGACTAACTTAGGATTATTTTGTATTATTCTTTTCACTTCCTTTTAATGCTTTATTCTTCCACCCTTGTTTCTAAGTCTTTCTTTTCTTTCACCATTTCAGCATAAGTGGTTTCCACATCATTTTTGTAGCTTTGCACAGCTTCATTCACCTGTGTTATCTTCTCCTCAATATCACTGCTCTGATCTATCAGACTGCTTACTTGCCTAATTGTCTCTATCAAATTTGAACACCTCCATAATACTCTCGTGGTTGACTACTATACTTGCCATTTCAATAATTTTTCTCCTAAGTGAATCCAGTTCTACTGTCAGCTCACCTATGGTTATGTCTTTCTTGTTGACTTCCTTTCCTAATTTTTCTATTTCTTCCTTTTGCAAGTGCATCTGTTTCTTAATTTCATCAATCTCATTTTGAAAAGCCGTCTCTAGCCTGTGTACTTGTTCCACCAGTTAATGTGAGTCTCCATTTCAACCAGTTCTTGGTAGAAATCATCGTCCTGCTTTCTACCTTTATCCCTTTTCTTTTCCAAATTTGCTTTACTGAAGTATGTGGTCATGTTGAAGTACTAAAAACACATATGGTACTTACATTCCCTGGGGCGATTGTAGACAAAACAAACGATCAGCTGCATTCTTACTCTAATTTGTTTTCTTTTGTTTGAAGAAGTCTTGCTTTAAAACTTTTTTTTTTTTTAATTAGAACACCAGTCTAACCTGGTACAGAGCTAGACTCATATAAAGATACTAATTTAGGTAATGCCACTGGCCAAGTTGGCCGTTTATGGAGCGATGGCGGCGAGCGTCTGGTCTCCTCGGTGCCTTGTAATTCACTGGGTCGGTCAGGATCACTTGATGGTCGTGATCGTCAGGTTTTACCCTCCCGGAAGGGAGCTGAGAGCTCATATAGTCCGATCTAAGGGCAAGGCTGTGACCTTCACACACGCACACACCCGTCCCCTTGCTCAATGGGGACTAACCACCCACTTCGTCAGTGAAACTTTTTCGCAACCTGAGCGAGGTGCGAACTCCCGTCAACCAGTTGGCAAGCGAAAGCGTTACCACTGCACCAGCGAGCGGTGTGTGTGTGTGTGTGTGTGTGTGTGTGTGTGTGTGTGTGTGTGTGTGTGTGTGTGCAAGTCTCTTCTTCCTTAGGAGAGAGGCGTTTTTTCATCTAATTTGAATAAGTTCATGAGGCCCTAGGAAGAATAAAGTTGCAGATAACGTGAATCTCTAAATTTGAGAATGATTAGCTCTGTTTGTCTACGTGTCTTACCAAAGGGTCACGTTCCTACGGTAGCTGAATAGAATAACAAACCATCTAAATAAATAACTGAGAGTCTCATTTTATCATTCTGTCTGTCTGTCAAACTGTCAGGGCGTCCATAGGCAATGAGTGAGTTCTACCCCATAATGACCAAAAGTTTAGAGCTAGTAAGAATACAACAGAAACAAGAAGATTCACTTAAAGAATGCAACATCTGTGCTCATCACCCGGCATAAGGACTGAATATATTACTGTAACCTGTGACCTTGTCCTTGGTCTATTTGCACTCAAAATCGAATCACTCTTTTCATGCTTAACATATAACTCATCCAACAAGTCTGGCTCAAATCAGATCAGGCCCATTTGATTTTACTTTGCCTAGTGACTTTCACATTTGACCTCTCCTTGTGACCTTATTTCACTGATCTAAAAATCGAAACACTTTATCATTGCCTAAACCTGAATCCTTCACAGAGTTAGGCATACATCGGATGTAAACTATTAACCCGCCCCGTCCCGACGACGTATGGGTACGTTGCAACGATTTGCATTTGCCAGTCCCGGCGATGTACCAGTACGTCGTGCAATTGGAAGGTCGCTAATTTGCACAATTTTCAATTTTCGCACGTGATTTTTTGTATGTATGCACGGGACACCTTCCTCTATTCCTGTACAAGATATCAAGCAGGGACAATGCCTTACACTGCATAACCTCCCCCCTCCCCCCCTCACGCCATTGTCTTGGCGTCAAGATAGGGAGGGAGGGAGGGAGGAAACTTGACAAGAACGAAGTGGTTTTCTTCCAGGCCAATAACATCCTTGCAACCCTGTGGAACCACAACAGCGAAGTTTGCCTCCTATCAACTGTTCACAGCCCCCTGATGCACCGCACAGACTCCGTGGATCACCATAGCGAGAGGAGGCGCAACGTATGGAAACCAGAGTTTGTACTTGCCTATAATCTGAACATGAGGCAAGTTGATCAGTCAGACTCGATGATTTCAAGTGTTGACTGTGCCAGGACCACGATGAAGTGGTACAAGAAACTTTTTTTCCACTTGCTCGACATCACGGTCCTGAACGCCCACTACCTGCACACAATGACCACCGGAGTATCCGAGACCTTTGAGGGGTTTGTGAGGGAGCTGGCACGTGAAATAATCGCCAAGCATGCCCAGGACAGACCCACACACCACACCCGCACCCCCCTGGCTGCTCAGACTCCCCTGCGTCTTGCAGGACGCCACTATCCCAGCGCAATCCCTTCCGAACCAAACCGTCGTAAACCCCAGCGTCGCTGCCATGTATGTAGGCACTCGACAGTCAGACCATCCACTCAGAGAAAAGACACAAGATACGAGTGTGTCGAGTGCAATGTTGCGTTGTGCCTTCAGCCTTGTTTCAAGGAGTATCATAATTTCTTACACTACTGAAACTGTGTGGGAAGGCGAAATGACGCTCATGATAATGGTAAGGCCAGTCAGTAGGTGCTAAGTCAAATATAAAGTTGAAACGGGTGTTATTTTTTCAGAAAAGTAATGTATAAGATAAGAATTAGTGTAAATGGAAAGAATTGTTATCAAAACTACACCCACTGTGTAAATCTGGTCAGTAAATATGTGATAGCAAGGAAATAAAGTGGAAACGGGTGTAATGTTAGCATGAATAAAACGTATAAGTTGAACAATAGTGTAAGTTGTCATAATTGATGTCACGAGTACACCCACATTCTGGTCAGTAAGTATGTGATAGGAATTATATACAGTGGAAGATGTTGTAATGTTAGTAGTAAGGTATTTTATAAGTTGAATACTAGTGTAAGATGAAACAAATGATATCGCGATAACACTCCCTGTGTAAGTAAGCGCAAATATGACGCTCAGTTCGATCGTAAGTTCAGAAATGATGTGATATCAATTATATCAAGTGTTAACATGTGCAATGTTAGTGGAGAATTATTATATAAGTACAAAAATAGATTGTAAGTTGAAATAGTTGTCATAGCGACTTCACCGTGTGTGTTATTATGCGCTATTATTACGCTATATATTTACATAAGGCCTGAAATAATCTCAAAACAGTTCTATAAAGTTGAAAAGTGTATAATAATATTAGAAAAGTATTATGTAAGTAGAAAAAGCACAATACAAGTTGAAACAACAGTCACAGCGAGTTCACTCACTACGTAAATAAGCGCTAACATTACGCTAAATGTTATCAAAAGGCCTGTGAATACGTAAAAACAGTTCAATAAAACGTAAAATGGTATAATGTTATTGTAGAAGTATTATGTAAGTAAAAAAAATTATATGTATCATGATTTTAGAATGTTAGCGATTGATCGTGACCAAGTTGGCCGATTTTGCTCGTTTCGCACGATGGTACAATGCTTATTTCTGCTCTATTTTTGTATAAAATCCAATATACTCTTTTATCACATGTTTTTATGTTTGTAATAAATTCATTTCTACTTACTTTCATTGGTTTCCCAGACTTATAATACCATAGAAAACGTTTGAGGCTCAGACCGCCTAGGGAGAAAACGGGGCCAGGTGGGACCAAGGCATACCTGGTTAAGGTAATTAGGGACCCCGGGGACCAATTTCTTTGCCACCGACCATTGTTTCTGACCAAAAGCGAAAGTTTAAGCAAAAAAAAAAAAGGTCGAAAAATGGTCGGGATTGGGGGGTACCAGTGGTCGAAAAGTGGTCGGGACGGGGCGGGTTAATGTTTAATAATATTCAGCTTAATCCTGCATCGTCCTTGAACATGCTTGGGGTTTCAGTTACTCGGGACTTATCTTGGAAAGATCATATTACATCTCCTGTAAAATCTGCTTCCAAGAGATTGGGTGTGCTAAGCTGACTCCGCTCTTTCTTTACCCCTGCACAATTGTTGACTCTATACAGGGGTTTTATCCGCCCCTGTGTGGAGTACAACTCTCATGTGTGGTGAGGTTCCCCACATACAGCCCTTCTCTATAGGGTGGAGTCAAAGGCTTTCGTCTCATTAACTCTCCTCCTCTTACTGACTCCCTTCAACCTCTGTCTCTTCGCCACACTGTTGCATCTTTATCTCTTTTCTATCGCTATTTTAATGGTCACTGCTCCTCTGAACTGTCTGCTTGCATTCCTCCACCTCTACGACGGGCGCATAGCACCCGTCTGGCAGGAAACTCTCATCCCTTTTCTGTCCAACTCTCTAATGCAAGAGTTAACCGTTACTCCCAGTCTTTCATTTATGCAACAGGTCAGCTCTGGAACTGTCTCCCTCTGTCTGTATTTCCTGCTGCCTATGATCTCCAGTCTTTCAAAGGCAGTGTGTCCAGGCATCTCAAAATGATCGGATCTTGAATTTGGCTCTCTATTGTATTTTGTTTTTCTCTTTGAGGGAACTGTTACTGCGGGCTCATGGCCTTTGGTTCCTTCTTCTTGGCATAAAAAAAAAAATCTTGTCCTCTAAGCTCCTTTCCCCAACCAATTTCTAAGAAGTACTTTTTTAGGTCATGATATTTTCCCTTTTTATAGTTTAGGCTCTTTTTGTAACTTTCATTGCTGTTAACTATGTCATATCCTATCCTGAAGTTGCAATTTAGTACTGTATGGTCGCTTTTGCCGAATGGAGGGTGGTATATTAAATTGTCAATATCGTTTTCTTGCCTAGTAAATATGAGATCTAGCATTGAGGGTACATTGAGTCCTCTTTTTCTGGTGCTTTCCCTTACATGTTGCATTAGGAAAAACTCTTGCACGAGTTCCAGGAGTTTTTGGTCCCAACAGCTTTCTTGGCTTATTATATCTAGAGTATTCCAATATTTTTTTGTATTAAAATCTCCAGTTAGTATAATTCTTTCCGATTTCTCTTCCATTTTATGTAGTAATGATCTTAAACTCTGCATTGTATTCTCTGCCAGGTCCTCATACTCGTCTCTTTCCCATGTGTTTGACTTGGGTGGCATGCACAAATTGGCTTCAATTACTTTCCCTTCAATTGTATTGATCTCTTCTGCAATCAGTTCTAGATATACCCTTATGAGGGTATATCTAGTTCTATTACTTTGACTTTTAGAATTTTCTTAGTTAATATTATAATTCCTCCTCCTTTTTTTAAGTTCCTATATCTTCTCCATATATTATATTCCTCTAAGTTTAGGATGTCATTTGATAGCCTTGGTGTTAATTTTGATTCAGTTAAGCATATTATGTTGTTCATTTTCTGTGACATAATCATTCATCTCTAATAATTTAAATACCATTCCATCCACATTTGAGTACATCAACTTAATCATATTGTTTATATACTTGTCATGACTTGGTTCCACTACCTTCCTCCTTTTTATTCCCTCCTGTTTATGTACCACTTTCGTACCTGCAATTCTATTACTTTGTAAAACAAATGTATTCTTCTCCTCTGATCTTTCCTCATGTTTTGTTTTTGCTTCCTCCCTCTTCTCTTTCAGTAATTCCAGTTCCCCTTGTGTTAGGCATCTTTTTATCCATAAATTTTTTAATTCCTCTTTTTCCATAAGATTCTTTGCATTTTTCAGTATCTCCTCTACGGTGTTTACACTCTAGAAGGTTACCTTTAAGGGTCTTGACTTGCTTCTCTCGTACTTCCCTAACCTTTGTGTTCCTCTATGTCTTTACTACAGATTTCCTCTGATACTTCTTTCAATATGCTCATTACATTTGCCATCTCCATTTTGTCTCTTGAGATCTTTTTTTTACTTCTTCCTCTTCTATACAGTGATTACTATAGATTTGTTGATATCTACTGAATCTCTGACTAACTTAGGATTATTTTGTATTATTCTTTTCACTTCCTTTTAATGCTTTATTCTTCCACCCTTGTTTCTAAGTCTTTCTTTTCTTTCACCATTTCAGCATAAGTGGTTTCCACATCATTTTTGTAGCTTTGCACAGCTTCATTCACCTGTGTTATCTTCTCCTCAATATCACTGCTCTGATCTATCAGACTGCTTACTTGCCTAATTGTCTCTATCAAATTTGAACACCTCCATAATACTCTCGTGGTTGACTACTATACTTGCCATTTCAATAATTTTTCTCCTAAGTGAATCCAGTTCTACTGTCAGCTCACCTATGGTTATGTCTTTCTTGTTGACTTCCTTTCCTAATTTTTCTATTTCTTCCTTTTGCAAGTGCATCTGTTTCTTAATTTCATCAATCTCATTTTGAAAAGCCGTCTCTAGCCTGTGTACTTGTTCCACCAGTTTATTGTGAGTCTCCATTTCAACCAGTTCTTGGTAGAAATCATCGTCCTGCTTTCTACCTTTATCCCTTTTCTTTTCCAAATTTGCTTTACTGAAGTATGTGGTCATGTTGAAGTACTAAAAACACATATGGTACTTACATTCCCTGGGGCGATTGTAGACAAAACAAACGATCAGCTGATTGTGTGCATTCTTACTCTAATTTGTTTTCTTTTGTTTGAAGAAGTCTTGCTTTAAAACTTTTTTTTTTTTTTAATTAGAACACCAGTCTAACCTGGTACAGAGCTAGACTCATATAAAGATACTAATTTAGGTAATGCCACTGGCCAAGTTGGCCGTTTATGGAGCGATGGCGGCGAGCGTCTGGTCTCCTCGGTGCCTTGTAATTCACTGGGTCGGTCAGGATCACTTGATGGTCGTGATCGTCAGGTTTTACCCTCCCGGAAGGGAGCTGAGAGCTCATATAGTCCGATCTAAGGGCAAGGCTGTGACCTTCACACACGCACACACCCGTCCCCTTGCTCAATGGGGACTAACCACCCACTTCGTCAGTGAAACTTTTTCGCAACCTGAGCGAGGTGCGAACTCCCGTCAACCAGTTGGCAAGCGAAAGCGTTACCACTGCACCAGCGAGCGGTGTGTGTGTGTGTGTGTGTGTGTGTGTGTGTGTGTGTGTGTGTGCAAGTCTCTTCTTCCTTAGGAGAGAGGCGTTTTTTCATCTAATTTGAATAATTCATGAGGCCCTAGGAAGAATAAAGTTGCAGATAACGTGAATCTCTAAATTTGAGAATGATTAGCTCTGTTTGTCTACGTGTCTTACCGAAGGGTCACGTTCCTACGGTAGCTGAATAGAATAACAAACCATCTAAATAAATAACTGAGAGTCTCATTTTATCATTCTGTCTGTCTGTCAAACTGTCAGGGCGTCCATAGGCAATGAGTGAGTTCTACCCCATAATGACCAAAAGTTTAGAGCTAGTAAGAATACAACAGAAACAAGAAGATTCACTTAAAGAATGCAACATCTGTGCTCATCACCCGGCATAAGGACTGAATATATTACTGTAACCTGTGACCTTGTCCTTGGTCTATTTGCACTCAAAATCGAATCACTCTTTTCATGCTTAACATATAACTCATCCAACAAGTCTGGCTCAAATCAGATCAGGCCCATTTGATTTTACTTTGCCTAGTGACTTTCACATTTGACCTCTCCTTGTGACCTTGTTTCACTGATCTAAAAATCGAAACACTTTATCATTGCCTAAACCTGAATCCTTCACAGAGTTAGGTATACATCGGATGTAAACTATTAACCCGCCCCGTCCCGACGACGTATGGGTACGTTGCAACGATTTGCATTTGCCAGTCCCGGCGATGTACCAGTACGTCGTGCAATTGGAAGGTCGCTAATTTGCACAATTTTCAATTTTCGCACGTGATTTTTTGTATGTATACACGGGACACCTTCCTCTATTCCTGTACAAGATACCAAGCAGGGACAATGCCTTACACTGCATAACCTCCCCCCTCCCCCCCTCACGCCATTGTCTTGGCAAAGGACCTGTTACCAGTGACCTGGCTAGTAAAGTTATTCAGGGCCAGAGTGATTCCCCAATCGATGATAATGTGGAGGACAATGTTTACATAGCATTAGAAGAAGAAACATCCAGAAATAATGATCAGGTAGTGTGGCAAAAATAGGTCAGGTATGGTGATTAGTTAGTGAGTGAAACAATGCTTATAATGCCTTTATTACTGCTTGAAAACCAATATACTGTCATACTACATATACATTCGTACCAAGTAAATAAATAAATACCGTTTATGAGTGGATAAAATAGTTACCCTCCCATAGAACTCGTTTTCTTTGGTGCCAGCATGTTAGAAAACCCACTCAGGTAAGGAGGAACTCCTACCTGGATTGGGCACTTTAAACCTCAGGTGAGCGATTTCTATATGAATTTTCGATGTTTCTCACCAAAAGCGAAGGTTTTAGCCAAAAAAAAAAAATCGAAAATACCTCGGGACTGGGGGATGTCGGAGGTGCGGAAAACCTCGGGACGTGACGGGTTAAGGTGACCTTGTTAGGTAACCTTTATCATTGACCTATTGTTTGATTATTCTCCACCCATCCTTCATGTTTGACTCAGTTGGAATGAAAATTGTTTTGGTATATTATTCACACAGAGACTCACGGATCAATCGCAGCCCTTATTCTGTGACCTTAGTCTTAGACTGATAGTTCTCACTATTGAATCTCTTCGTTCCTTCCTTACTCTTAACCATTCCACCAAATTTGCCTTAAATGATATAAAAACGGAGATGACCTTGCCTTGGTATGTTGGCTTTGCCCTTTCCCGTGACATTCGCTTTTGACTGACTGTTCTCAAAGTCAGACCTTTATATTCTTTCCTTTTCCTCAATCGTTCAACCATGTTTTGTCTAAATTGGATAAAAACTTTGTAATATTTTCCTTATCATGAGACCTTGGTCTTTGATCTATTATTCTAAAAAAAAAAAATGGTTATTCTTTGTCTTATATTGAATTGCTTAGCCTGATTTTATTAAAATATGATAGTAAGTCTCAGCTGAACGTTGACTTTCAGCGACCTTGGCCTTTGACTGTGTGGTACCAAAACTGATTCATATTATTCGTGCCTTATCCTCAAACGTTCTTCTTAATTTGGTCTAAATTGCATTAAAAAAAAAAAGTCTTTTTTCCTTTATAAACGTTTGACCTAATCCTGTGAACTTTACCTATGATATTTTGCTCTAAAAAACAATACATTTTCTCATGAAATTACCCTGCACCATACCGCCACTTTAGATTAATGTCTAATAAAAACTTTTTTTTTTTTTTTCCTAAACACACACACACACACACACACACACACACACACACACATATGAAGGGAACTTATTTGTGGCAAATATATACATGCCACCCAAAACAAACACCTGGAAAAAGAGGTAAATATGACGACCTGGGAGAAAGTACAATTCAGAGTTGAAGAACATTATTACACAGAATGGAAGAGAAATCTGAAAGAACTGTATTAACTGGAGACTTCAGTTCAAATATAAATTGCAATACTCTAGATGTAAATAGCCATGAAAGCATTTGGGATCAAAAGCTCTTAGATCTTGTGCAGGAGTTCTTCGCAACACAACATGTAAAGGAAAACACCAGAAAAACAGGACTTGATGATCCATCCGTACTAGATCTTATATTTACCAGGCAAGAAAATGAAATTGACAATATGATATATCACCCCCATTTGGCAAAAGCGACCATGTAGTATTAAATTGTGCCCTCTGGATTGCATGTGACGTTACTAGCACTGAAAGTTACAAAAAGAGTTTAAAGTACAAAAAGGGCAATTATCATGACCTGAAGAAGTACTTCTTAGAAATAATTTGGAAAAGGAATTTAGAGGACAAGATTGAAATATTATGCATAGAATATTCTATGATCTTTATGAAACAGGAGTTCAAAATTACATCCCACAGCAGAAAGCAACAGAAATGAAAATAAAGAAATGGTCTAGTGCAGTAAAAAAAAAAAAAAAAAAAAAAAAGACCTGCTGTGGAACAGATACTGAAGAAACAGTAGTGAGAGGGCATATAACAACTATAAACAGGCAAGAAATGATTATACGAAGATAAGGAGGGAGTCTCAGAGACAGTTTGAGGAGGACATTGTAAATAAAAGTAGTGATCAACCTAAGTTTTTTTTATAGCTACATCCGAATTAAAGCCAAAGTCAAAGATAAAATACAGTCCATTACGGATGAGGGGATCATCTATACACAAGAGAAAGATATTTGTGAAGCAATAAATAAAAACTTTCTATCAATTTTTACAAAAGAAAAAAAAAATTGAGAGATGATATGGATTATGCATGCCCACATGTATTACCAGATACACAATATCAGAAAAAGTACACAAAAAGTTTCGTAAATTGGATAAAGGAAAGTGAAATGGTCCTGATGGAATTTCAGGTTGGGTGCTACATGAATGTGCAGAAGAGCTAAGTACACCATTGTATTTAATATTTAAGGAATCCTTATGTCAAGGGAAATTACCTGACATATGGAAGAAAGCAAACATTGTTCCCTTATTCAAGCAAGAGAATAGACAGGATCCATTCAACTACGGACAAGTATCACTGACCAGTGTTGTAAAATACTTGAAAAACTGATAAGTGAAGTTTGGGTAAAACATCTAAAAGAACACTGTATGATAACAGAGAGGCAGTTCGATTTTACGAATGGAAAATCAGGTGTTGCTAATATGGTAAGCTATTATGATGAAGTTACAGAAACATTACAGAAAAGGGAACGATGGGTGGACAGAATCTATTTAAATTTTATGAAGGCATTTGACAGAGCACTGCACCAAATACTTTTATGGAAACTACCATCAAGGAGGTATCCAAGGCAATCTCGACTGTTAGATGCAGGATTTTCTCAAAAAAAAGGAGGGGGGGAAATGAGAACAATATTAGGGGGAAATCACTCATCATGGAGGGAAGTGACCAGTGGAGTGCCACAGGGCTCATGTGCTGGCACCAATTATGTTTTTAGTATATATAAGTGACATAGACAGTAACACTGGAAATGGAAGCTAGCCAAATATGTTTGTGGATGATGCAAAAATTCAAAGGAAAATTACTAACACAGATTCTTGCAAAAAGCTGCAAGAGGAATTGAACAAGCTTCGTGAATGGAGCAATAAATGGCAAATGGAATTTAATAGGGATAAGTGTCATGCAATTAAGTTTGGTAACAGTGAGAAAAGACCACATTGGGATAATAAGTTAGGAAGATCAACTCTACACATATCAGAAAGAGAGAAGGACATAGGAGTAATTATCAATAACAAAGCAACGTTGGGTCTGGTTAGTACTTGGATGGGTGACCACCTGGGAACACCTGATGCTGTTGGCATCCCTACGTGTCAAGTGGGGTTGGTGGAGGATTAGTGCCCCTCCCTGTAAAACAATTAACTCTAAGCCCTTGGCCACCCCGTTTGGGATACATGGCGTCTGGCAATGAATGAATGAATGAGATCATCTCCAGATGATCACACCAGTGAGAAGGTACGTGACATGTATACATTGCTTGCTAATATGAGAATAGCATTTACATATATAAATGAAGATATGCCGAAGAAGATAATAACATCATTCATCAGACCAACCCTGGAGTATGGATCAGTAGTCTGGAATCCTCATCTAAAAAAACACATAGATAAGACTGAAAGGGTACAAAGGGCAGCCACAAGATGGGTACCAAGCTTAAGGGATCTAAGCTATGGAGAATGACTGGAAATATTGAATATACCAACGCTGCAGGAGAGAAGGAGAAGGGGAGACATGATCATGCTATAAAAATGCATCTCAGGGAAAGAGAAAATAGACATAAATGAATATATATCATATGGGGAAGCATCAGCAAGAGGACATTGCAAAAACTGCATAAAAAGAGAGGTGATAAAGACATATGGAAATTCAGTTTCCCAAATAGGGCAATTGATCAGTGGAATGCATTACTGAATGAAGCAGTGTGTGCCAAAACTATTCATAAATTCAAGGATATGTATGATAAAAATGGTTTAATACACGGGACAGTACGAGCTTGACTCATTCCCGTAAAGATAAAATTAGGTAAGAACACACACACACACACACACACACACACACACACACACACACACACACACACACACACACACACACACACTCCGCTCAATAAATAAAGTGCTCTTGCTTCGCAAGCGCAGGTGTATTTAATGTGTTTCATTAAGTAAAAATGTCTCTGTTATGAGTGAGAGGCGTTTTACCTTAGGCTAGAAAAAAAAGAAAGAATAGAATCAACGTATGAAATCGGTAATCATGAGAAAGTATAAAATAATTTCCTTGAACACATTACTCACAGAGTGCCCTTCTGTCAATCTGTATGTTTTTTATGTCTTCCTCTCCAGAATAGTTGTATTTGAACGTAATTCAAATAAAACAACATTTCAGTAACAATAATGACATAATACACAAGAAACGGTGCTAAGGCAATCTAAACCAGTCCCCGGCAGTCATTTTAGTGCTGATGTATAAACTCAACAGCATCTCTAGTCAAAGTTGTCACGTATAAAAGTTGGAGTATAACGGGTGAAAATTGACGATTTTGTGCCCATTTGAAATTTTAGGCCAGACCAACCTGGCATTAATCCCCCTACCACTTACAAGGGAATGACTCCACCGATGTAATGAGTCAAGTTATAGGATGCATGTTTGAAAGATGCACCCTAAGGTTTTGGTTTCATATCGATATGGCTAATTTGAAAGGAGTTACGGCGAGAAAACGATTTGCTTTTACATTTTTTTAAATATTTTTTTTGAGGGGCCTACAACCTGGGCCTTGTCCCAGTTTGGCCCAAAACTTAATCAGGTGATCAGAAGGTCGTAGCTCATCATCTCTGTAATTTCAGTCAGAATCGGATCAGTAGTTTTTGCGTAACGGTGTTAACAGATAGACAGACAGACAAACAAACAAATGGACAAACAAACCGAGTGAAAACAATACCCATCCCCAAGCCCCTCCGGGACGGGGACGGGTAATCAATATGAATCGACAATGCAGAGCCTGTACCTATCTGTCTATCGATCTATCTTAGAGGAGAGGCGTTTTTGTTCCTAATATGGACGTCATTGTTTGCCGTTAGCAAGGATGAAATAGTCATGTTGAATCTTAATGGAGTGTGTCTGTCTGTTCCAGTATCTGTCTGTCTGTCTGTTTTCTTTTCTGTACGGGAATTGTATATTTTCACCTTGACTTACTAAATGTGTTTGATGGTAGTAAGAATTTAATAACAATAATAATTAATATATTGAGGTGTATGACTTTCTTTCCATCACTTTCTCTGTCTGCCTGTCTGTCTCAGTGACGATGACCTCTGTGCTAAAGATGACGTATTCAGTTACGTTATTCTCCACCACAAAGAACTTCAAGAGAGCGTGAATCTGATGAAAATACTACTGTAATTTACATTTCAGGCCAATATATCTGTTGTTTATTTTTGCATGACGTTTTTTTTATTGCTATGCAGTCAGATATAATTTGCATATATTTACCAAACACAGGTTCTGCAACACTTCCCAAAATATCGCGAATTGCTTTAAACCGCGAAGCAAAGGAGCAAGGATAGTGTGAAGGATGATGGGAGCGGCGTTTTGGGCTGTGTCCAGACACAAACCGTTTTTGGTTCCATGGGCCTCGCCTCGACAAATCCTCAATACTTTCTTTGGATCGAATGTGCTAAAACATTTTAATCAAACATTTATTTGAACCTTTTACACATTATTCTGAAGAGCAAGTTAAGCTCTAACGGTTGTATTAGTAAGTTTCAAAAGTCACTGCTCTCTTATGTTTCGTTATGAAGAGGATTAGTATGAGCGTCTGAAATTGATAGAAGGACACAAGTCAAGAGTGAGAGCAGTGGAAATGAGTGATTTGAGAGGAGCATGTGGAATTACATGAAGGGACAAACAGACAAAAGAGGTAGCGAGGGAGCGTCATATTGTTTTCTTTTCTTTTTTATGCAAGGAAGAAGGAATCAAAGGGCAGGAGAGAGTAAACCGTTCCTTCCAAGAAAAACAAAAGCAAAAATAATACAAAAGAGAGCCAAATTCAAGATCCATTCATTTCAAGATGCCTGGACACACTGCATTTGAAAAACTGGAGATCATAAGAAGTAGGAAATACAAAGAGAGAGGGACAGTTCCAGAGTTAACCTGTTGCATATATGAAGGACTAAGAGTAACAGTTAACTCTCACATCAAAGAGTTGGACAGAAAAAAGAGGAGAGTTTCTTGCTAGACGGATGCTATGCGCCCGTTGAAGAGGTGGAGGGATGCAAGCAGACAGTTCAGAGGAGCAGTGACCATTGAGGTGGTGGTAGAAAAGAGAAAAAGATGCATCAGCGGCGAAGAGACAGAGATTGAAGGGAAACAGTAAGCGGAAAAGACCTAATGAGATGAAAAGCCTTTAACTCCCCCCTATTGATAAAAGCTATGTGTTAAGAGCCTCGCCACACATGAAAGTTATACTCTACAAGGGTGTGAAAAAAACATGTATGAAGTCAACAACTGTGCAGGAGTAAAAAAGGTGCAGAGTTGGCTTAACACACCTAATCTCTTGGCAATAGATTTTACAAGAGATGTAATATGATATTTCCCATGAAAACCCCGAGAGAATGATAGAAACCTTAAGAGGGCAGTTTGGAAATTAAAGCTTTATGCCAGACTAGATCGAAAGCCTTTGAAATGTCAAGTGCAATGGCAAAGCTTTGCCAGAGTCCCGAAAGGAGGATGACCAGGAGTCTAGAAGGTTTGTGAGAAGATCGCCAGTGAAGCGTCCCTGATGGAACTCATATTGATGATCAGAAAGAAGGTTGTGATAGGAAAGATGCTTTAAATATTTTCTGTTAAGAATAGACTCGAAAACTTTTGAGACACATGATGTAAAAGCAATTAGGCGATAGTTAGAGGGTTGGGAATAATCACCCATCTTTCGGACTGACTGAATGAGAGCAAACTTCCAGCGAGAAGAAAAGGTACAAGTTGATAGACAAAGGTGAAAGACTTTACCTAGGCAGGGTGTAAGCACAGAAGCACAGTTCTTGAGGACAACAGGAAAGACCCCATCAGGCCCATATGTCTTGTTAGTACTGAGGCCAGTGATGGCAGAAAATACATCACCTGAAGAAATTTTAAGGTTTGGCATGAGGAAGTTGGAGGGGGAAGTGATGGAGGATGTGCACTGGAATCGTCTAAGGCAGAATTGGAGAAAGTCTTAGCAAAGAGATCTGCTTTAGCAGTAGAAGAAATAGCTACAGGGGACGATGATGAGGTAAAGTTGTTAGAAAGGTTTTTTGCAAGGTGTCAGAAGGAGTGGGAAGAATTCGAGTTGGAGAGTTGAGAGCATTAAGTACGGATGAAATTATTTTTAGCAGAGCATAGAAGAGACTTAAAATGATTCTGGGCAGAAGCATAAAACAGATGTGATTCACGGGTGGGTTGGCTCTGGTACGTTTTATAATCCTTCTCGTTAATGTCGACAGCATTAGAACAAGCGTGATTAAACCAAGGCTTTGTTGCATTAATCAAAGGATATGAGAGAGGATTGTATGCTGCCATGCCCGAGAGAATTACCTCCGTATTGTGCACGGCACACTCAAATCTTGACAGTAATCATTTCAGGGAAAAAGAAGTACTGCCTGAGGGCCTTCCAATCAGTAGCTCGAAAGTGCTACAACCAACGTTTCTTTGGAGGGTCCACAGGCTGTATTGGAAATATAGGACAGGTTAAGTTAATAAGGTTGTGATTGGAGGAGCCCAATGGAGAGGAAGGATTAACAGTGTAAGCAGAAGGATTAGCTGTAAGGAAATGGTTAAGTATGTTGGAACTCTCTCCAAGGTGGTCAAGGATACGGGTAAGGTGCTGTACAAGCTGCAATAGGTATTTACGGATAGAAAAGATGTAGGTTTGTTCACCAGGTGGATTAGAGAAAGGAAAGGAGAGCCAAAGGTGGTGGGGAACATTGAAATCTCCTGGCATGGAGATTTTAGAGAAAGGAGAAACAGGATGTGTTCCATCGTGAAAGTAAGATAGTCGAAGTGGATGTGATAAAAAGCGTTAGGAGAAATAGACTGAGATGGTTTGGCCATGTAGAGAGGATGGTGAGTGAGAGACTAAAGAGGAAAGTGTATTTGAGAGAGTTGGAGGGGGGGAGAGGGAGGGAGAGGCCGAGGCATGGAGTGGAGATGTATTTGCTGGAGGGAGGGGTGAGCTGGGAGTAAGGCAGCAAAATGGCAGAGGGCATGGCGACATGGAGGCGATTTGTTTGTGGCCACTCCTTACAGGATTAAGGCGTCTGGCAATAGATAAATAGACAGATAGTCTGGAACTGTACATTTAGGGAAGACAAGGTGTCGGGAATAAACTGAGGAGAAATTAAATCACTTGAGGGAAGCGTCCCATTAGCCTCCCATCAAATGTTGTCTCGCCCAGAAAACCTCGTCCTGAATGACAACGCAAGACAACGAAGGCTACAGTTAATCTTCTAAGCCATGAGGTGCTTAAATCACGGCTGCACATCTCAAAGTTAATTATCCCAAGCTCTTTCAAAGTGTCTCTATCCACAGCATCGTACACCAGCTGCAAAAGGACCAGAACTTGTCATCGTGCTTGCCAACCAAGGAACCATTTCTGACCAAACAAATGCACCAGAAACAGCCTGACTTTGCAAGTAAATACAAAGATTGGACCTCAGAAAACTGGAGGAAGATCATGTCCTCTGATGAGAGTACCTTCATGTGTTTTCGTCCTCGTGTTAGGCGGGTAAGGCAGCCCCGCAACGTCACTCACTGTGACGTCTGCTACATACGGAAAACTGTTAAGCACAGTGATAGCATAATGGTGTGGGATTGTTTTAGCCGGGACGTGGGCAGGGGAGGCCTGTACTTCCTTCCTTAAAACACGACGATGAATGCTGACTAGAATATGCTGGTGTGGGACATCCATCTCCTACAATTTTGAGATTCATGATTGCACACATTGTATGCAAGGCTCTGCTCCATGTCACAAAGAAAAAAGGGCAATGAAATTTCCCTCGGATCATGACACTGAAGTACTGGATTGGCCAGGTAACTCTCCAGATCTTAATTCCACCGAAAACGCATGGAATTATAATTTGCAACACCTTGTCATTGCCTTGCCTTATG
The DNA here is from genome assembly GCF_032717465.1 of Coenobita brevimanus. Classification (NCBI taxonomy): domain Eukaryota; kingdom Metazoa; phylum Arthropoda; class Malacostraca; order Decapoda; family Coenobitidae; genus Coenobita; species Coenobita brevimanus. Next base: position 19,804,229 of record NC_137009.1, read on the forward strand.
GATGAGATTCGTAGCATTTGGGTCAAAGAGATGACTGCAGAATACTTCCAAAATTTAGCAAGCAGCAGACCCAAAAGCCTTCAGACTGTAAATCGTCTAAAGGCAACAAGACCAAGTATTAGGATGCAGTTATGCTGCATAGTTTTGTCTGTATCAGTAATATATTCCCTGGCGTGTGTTTTTTTTTAACATAATGCCTTGGGGAGTCAGTTTCTTTTACAGAGACTGTAATGCCTCAACAAAAGTATCAAGTATCGGTTCCCTGAAGTTTGATGGATATCAAAACGAAAAAATTCCTCCAAGAAGGAAGAATCGACTAAGTTGGCATATCAAGCTATGTAACGTCATGTGTGTGTGTGTGTGTGTGTGTGTGTGTGTGTGTGTGTGTGTGTGTGTTACAAATACTAAGAGTAATATTTGTACTTATATCACAGGTTGATCGTAATATCACATTGCTATATACACTTTTTAAATGTTTACTGTGATAAGTGTTGCATTTTTTTACAATATAGTCGATCAAAAATATCAGCACTGGTATAACTTTGTCTGAAGCAATCTGACGCCACAACTGAAGAATTTTGCAATAATCGAATTGAGCTTACCGGCTGTTTCCAGCCATGCTTCATGAGGATGCCTTATGCTGCTTGCATGTGATATTTCCTAATCCATCCGTCACAAGGTTTGGTAAAGTATATATACGGAGATGAAAATAGAACAACTTTTTCTGGGAGATAATGAACTTTACTGTTTAATTACAGTAACGCTAGACCCTTCCATATAATTTTTTTCACTTTTTATTCCTCCCCATTATATTTTATTAATATTTTACTGTAAGTATAACTGTCCTCTTCCTCTGACCAGGTGTTTCTTGGTTTTTGGCTTCTGTATGCGTTACTGGTGACGACCTATTACAAGACCTACCTTACCAGTACCTTGACTGTGCCCTTTGCTCCTTCTACCATAAACACACTGCAGCAGCTCCATGATTCCAATTTAGAATACGGAATCAATACCGGCAAGGTTAGTATGGCAGGGATTACTTATCTTGAACTCCACTGCAGTCCTGGAGTGATGCAAGCAGCATGATTTGTCGTGGTTAGTGGGTTCTTCGCCCCATCCCACTCGCTTTCCCCTGTCAGCCTTCCCCTCCCCTCCTTGCTCCAAGGAATCGTCCCATAAGCTCTTCCTTTTAATAAGATATAATGGAGCCACCACTGTCCAACACATTTTGTTTGCTAATTGAAGGCAACTGAAGTGATCATGCATGTAAAGTAGAACACGTAACCATTAACAAAACATGCAAGGAACTTACTATACATTGCATCGGTGCCTAATTAAGTTATTTCACCGCATTCATTTACAACATCGCCGTCTTAGTTATCATGAATAATTTGAAGGCCATAAAGTCACACACGCACACCAACGCACTCCAACAAGTTCCACCCCCCCCCCACACACACACGGACGCAGTATGCAAGTGAAAATATGATTTCATATGAAATCTGTACTGGTCTAAGACTGCCTTGGTGGTGTGTAAACACACTGTGGGTGAACCTGGACCAACAGTGGTCATGCACCGTAACAACCACTGTTATTCTTAAAGTTTTCTTATATCATCCACATAAACAACAGACACTGATTGGTATTCTCACAAAAATTCAGGCACTTTTCACCGATCGTAAGTTCAAAGAAACTACTTTTTTTTCTTTTTTTCTTTTTTTTTTTATTCACAGAGCTCCCCACCATGTTTATTCCTGGATTTCACTGACTTAATTCAAAATTCTATCAAACTTGTTAGAACCAGCTGCACCATCTTCACACGTCCATACAAAGTATATATGTTGTTGCTCTTGATAAGTGATACCCGAACTCCCCCCTCCCCCCCATAAAAAAAAAAAAAAAATCAATTGATGCTACTCGTGATTAAAATGGTCTGAGCCGCCCCGGTGGTCCAGTTGGCCCAAATCGCCCCGGCTGGCAATGACCCTTTGAAAAACAGGATTCCTCACAGGTGATTAACATTTTGGGACAGTGGTCAAAATAAAATACGTGTGTGGGCACATATCCACTACAGGGTTGTAACACTTTATTTACTTTTCATTTAATCCTTTCTCCTCTGAGACTTTTCGCATTTTCCAGGTGTTTTATTTCCCTTTGATTCAGCTTGACATTATAGTCATGATCGCATTACATTATAGGTCAGCTGAAAATAACCCTGGGAACTAAACCCTCTTCTACGACCCCGTTTTACCTCCTTCCCTCTGACTTTCTCTCTACCACATTCTCTCTTCTCCCTCCCTCCCTAACTCTCTGCATGATTTTAGCAGCGCCAGTTAACTGTTTCAATTACCTACACACCTTTATGGGAACAACGTTACTACCTTATCATCATGGCAGAAAACAAATATCACAGTCATGTCACACACATATCAGTAATATTTACGTGTATTGCTTGTTTTCCAATTACATGTCATTTTCTTTGAGTAAAAGTGTTATTTAAAGCTCTAATCATTGGGTATTTTCTTCATCAACCTCCTCACTACATGGGGGCTATCCAAAGTTTAAAATCAACAACAACAACAAAAAATGAAGAAATTATCTCCTAATAATTTAGATGATGAATCTTGAACATTCCATACAAAATAATAATATTATATGCTTTTTGCAGGGTCTAGCATATCAGCTCTTCATGACTTCCACTGTACCTCAGTATCAGAAAATAGTGAAGGATATGCAATTTCATACCGTATCAGACAGTTTCGTGCTCGTGAACCAAGGAAGGTTTGCCTTCTTAGCACCCAAGACACTCTTGCACTTCGCTATGATGGAGCACAACAGTAACCCCAGGAGGACACATGACCTACATGTGGCCACTGAGGAGTTCTTCCCTGGGGGTCATGCATGGGCCTTCCCAAAAGTAAGTAGGGATGTATAACTGTGGGCTGAGGAGGCTTTCTTACACATTTTGCTTTTCAGTGATAGGGATTAAATAAAAATATTTACATATACTCGTGTCCATCTATATATATATATATATATATATATATATATATATATATATATATATATATATAGTGTATATATATATATATATATATATATATATATATATCAGACCACCCACCCTTCTCATCACTCGCCATGTATACCTGTGGATCATTTTATGCCTGAAGAGGGTATTGGCTATCACAAACCCCCTCCCAGCACAAATGTCCACTAACGCACTGCCATTCTCATCTATCTCAGCAGGCACACCCCACTCACCAACTATTCCATCCACCTTCACATTCCCTACTTTACCATTCATATCACCGATCAAAAACACTCTCTCATTCAGTCCAAACTTTTCCATGCACACTTCCACATTTGTCCAGAACTCTTCCCTCACTCTGCTAGCACGATCTTGCATTGGCGCATACACACACACAATCACCCACATTTGTATTCCAACTTTCAACCTTACCCACACAATCCTTGACCCAAGTGATCCATACTGTCTTATGCTCTTCTTCCATCTTTTACTCACAACTATACATACTCCTTCCTTTGCCCTCTCATTCTCACCTACTTCTGCGCAAATACCCCATCCATACTCCCATTCTCTCACACTTTCTCCTCTCCATTTTATTTCAGTTATTCCACATGCATCCACTTTCGCATCCTCAAGCACCTGGACAATCTCTCTCTCTCTTTCACCTCATCATCATTCGCTCCTTCCACAAGGATAAAAAGTCAACATTATATGACCTTGACCTTTGGCCCATTGATCTTATTGAGTCAGTCAATTCAGCTCCTCATTCTGCATCACTGACAAAAGTTTAATGGAAATTTGTCCAAAGGTTCAGGAGTTATTGTGCCTCCAAAAGTGTTATGGACGCGGGGACCCATGCACACATGCACCCACGCCCACTGGGACGGACAGACCAATCACTTAATGACTCTTCAGCCTTAGGTGGGCGGAGACATAATGAGTAAGAACCAGCTTCAGATTTGTTTTTATTTTTTATTATGGCAGCTTTCATACGCCATTCAGGTCAATGAAAAGTCCTAAAGGAAGGAGTGGTTGACTGAAGAGAAAACCTGTGGAACCATAAGAGGGTTAATGTTATGTCATCAGTTGAAAAGCAGATTTCCTGTGCTAGTATTTTGTGTACAAGGATTCAAAGGACAGAAAGTACATATGATAATAGGATTTACTAATGTATTTGGCCGTGATTTAACAATGGTAATTTGTGAGCATGGTGGCTTCTTACCAAACATATATTTTCATTCCCATTTCCTATCCTGCATGGATAATTATTATTTCACTTGTGGATATTTAACTATATACCTCAGCTGCCTGCATAAAGATTTTCCTTCAAATCTGAACACCTTGAGGATGGCAATATTCAGCCGAGTTTCTCTTGGCAAATACGGCAAGGGACAAAAGCCTCATTCGATCCTACCTCGTTTAATTTTTGGTTCGTTTCCTCCCCCCACTTTAGCCTGCTCTCTCTCTCTCTCTCTCTCTCTCTCTCTCTCTCTCTCCCTCTCTCTCTCAACCAAAAGAAAAAGCATATAGTGAGTGGATGGGAAGCAGAGGCTTGGAGGAAGTTGAGAGACGGAAGTAAGAGAGATGAAAAGATTACTAAGCAAGAGTTAGAAGATACTTGGCGAGAAATTTGGAAGGAACTGGAGGGTAAAGTGGAGGCAATGTAAGACAATGTTCTGGAAAGAGGTAAAGAGAGTTAGACAGGGTGATAGAAAAGTTAGTACAGGAGTGAAAGATAAAAACTGTCGATTGTTAGTGGAGATGGGAGAAAAATTGAGCAGATGGAGAAAACACTTTAAGGAACTGTTAAACATAGAGAATGAAAGTAAAGCGAGTCTAAGTCGCTAGGAAAAGGCTGGGAGAAGGAGGGAGGTGAGAAGGGAGAAAGAGATCAGCAGGATGAAAGTAGTGGAGGTAATATAGAAAACCAAAATGGGAAAGCCGCAGGAATTCACGGACTGTGTGGTGAAATGATGAAGCATGGGGGAGAGATGGTAACAGAATGAATAAAGAAGATGTGCAGATTGGCCTGGGAGGAAGGTAGGGTCTCAGAGGATTGAAAGTCATATATAATTATTCCCCTGTACAAGGGAAAAGAGGAAAAGGAAGTGTGTGCAAATAAGGGCATATGTCTTCTGAGTGTAATATCAAAATGATATGGCTGGATATTTATTGACAAAGTTATGAAAATGACAGAGGAATTAGTTGAAGAAGAACAAGGAGATTTCAGGAAGGGAAGATGTTGTGTAGATCAGATATTCTTTCTTATGTCTTTAGTGGGAAAGGTTCTAGAGAGGGGAAAGATGTATGCAGCCTTCATGGATTTGGAGAAAACATATGATATGGTGGATAGACAAGAAGTGTGTAAAATATTTATAACATATGGAATATATGGGAACTTGTTGAATGCTGTGAAGTTTATGAATGAGGATGCTAAGGCAGTGTCTGAATGTTTGACTGAAAGAGATGTTTGTCATGTCTCCATGGTTGTTCAAACTATAAAAGGATGGGGTTATAAAAGAGATACAAGGGAGGGCAGTGGATTTTGGAGCGACCCTAAAGAGAGAAGGCAACGTTTGGAAACGTCCTGTACTGTTGTTTGCAGATGATACTGTATTGCTATGTGAAGACGAAGGGGAACTGCAAGGCTTGGTAAATGAGTTTGGGAGAGTGTGTAAGAAACGGAATCTAAAGGTAAATGTAGGGAAGAGTAAAATTATGGTCTTCGAGAGAAGAGAAGTCACCGAATGTATATTGAAGTTGGATGATGAGGAAATGGGCAATGTGAGTGCATTTATGTACCTGGGTGGTGTGATGAGTAAGGATGGAGGTTTCGAAGATGAAGATTATGAAAGGGTACAGCGAGAAAGAAAAGTTGCTGGTTCTCTGAAAGCAGTGATAATAAATATGAAAGTGAGCATGGAATTATAAAAAAAAAAAAATCACTGCATGGTAGTAATGCGATACCAAGCCTATTGTATGGAAATAAAGCTTAGACCTTGTTGGAAGGACACAAGTCATGAGTGAGAGCAGTAAAAATGAGTTATCTGAGAGGAGCATGTGGACATGGAGAGACTGACAAATGAGGAAGTGATGGAGCATTGTAGTGTGGATGTGGATGTGATACAATGCATCAGAAGAAATGCAACGAGGTGGTTTGGGCATGTGGAGAATATGGAGAGGTAGACTCTAACAAAGAGACTGTATATGAGTGAAGTGGAGAGGGATGGGGAGGCCGAGGATGAGATGGAGAGAGGGAGTGGGAAAAGTATATGAGAGAGGTGTGTGTGATTTGGGGGGACGACAGTAACAAGGTGGGGGGGGCAGGGCGACATGGAGGCGATTTTTTTGTGGCCACCCTTTACGAGATTGAGGCGTCTGGCATATATATATATATATATATATATATATATATATATATATATATATATATATATATATATATATTGTTACGGAACAGAGAAAGATAATGTACACTTTAAGTGAGAATACGAAGAGTCACTACTGTCCCGTAAAGTTCCAGGTTCAAAACAAAAGAATTAGGTAAAATTACAAGTTAAAGTTTAATGCTTAAACTAACAACAAAACATTCAGGACTCATAAGGATAATGTAATGGCAAATAAACAGGTTAAATATATGGTTAACTGCAATAGCCTCTATTAACACGAAATTAGCAAGAGTAAATTTATCTAAGTCAGCCCTGATAAAATGAGATACCAGATAATACTCAGTGAATGCCAGATAAATTATTACAGATCCAAACTATTATCAAAAATGACTGACATAAAACCCAACATCAATCAAAAACCTCACTAGGCCTAAGAATTAACCTTACGCTACACAGTACAAGAAAAAATGCAATAACACTTATACTCAAATTACACACAGCTGCTAGATGTTTGGAGATTTCTTGAGCACTCACAATAATAATATCTGTACAGGGGAGGACAGAGATGTGAACAAAATGAGGAGCAGATCTAAGTGGCAATGATGCAGAGACTGAGCTCATTATATAGGGGCCAGCAGAGCTTGATACAACTTGTAAAAAGGATGCGCAAATGAAGCCATGGGGACAAAGAGATGAAAATCCCGCTCTGAATAACAGAGAGGACGACTTACTCTACTATAACGGTAGAAGGGGGGGACTGAGGCAGAACACGCTCGTGATCAAACATGCAGCATACTGTGCGTTAAAATTACACAAAGGATGATGAAATCATAGGCTATGTAACAATATATATATATATATATATATATATATATATATATATATATATATATATATATATATATATATGGCACTCACCATCCACTCACTCAATGTAGTGCTGCTTTCTGTGTCTGCCCTTTCATCTCTTCCTTCCATCCTCTTCTGTCTTTCTTTCCTTCACTCTTTCCACTTCCTTTTGCCTACGGGTGACTTTACACTCCCCTTTCTATCTTTCTTCCTTCATTCTTTCCTCTTCAATCTACCTATGGGTGACTCTACAATGAGAGACAAGCCAAATGATTTCCTGTACACAAGGAAACCATTTACCACGGTTCGTGGTAACCATGTAACCAAATTATGGCGCATGGTGATTTAGTGGGAGATTAAGACACTCAAATCGGATTGACCCTGTGTAGGTTTATATCTAGTAGGTGTTTGGGGTTTATTGCTCAAGTAATGCCAGTCAGGGATGAGTGTCACTGACCATTCTCATCTTAATTGTCAGGACAAACTTCCCTAGCCCCAGGAGGGGCAACATGGGATTGGATGACGGATATATATATATATATATATATATATATATATATATATATATATATATATATATATATATATATATATATATATATATATATATATATATATATATATATATATATATATATATATATATATGGTTTTACGCCAGGTATCCCCGAAGGGCTAAGGCGATGCCCCTGGGTAGAGGACTTTTGGATTGAAGCGTGTAGCATTTTATGACCGGATGCCCTTCCTGATGTCTACCAATGACCCTTGGGTGGATTCGATCCTCCGACCCTTCGGTCAGAGTGGAGCGCTCTAACCCACTGAGCCACAGCTGCTACAATATATATATATATATAATCGCTCACATAATGCCAATCAGGGATGAATGAGGCTTGCCACTTTCAACTTAAAAGTCAGGACCAACTTGCCTAGCGCAAGGTTCGTAAGCCCCTCATGGGACAGTGTAGGATTGGATGATGAATGAATGAATGAATATACTGCATATATATATCTATCTATCTATATATATATATATATATATATATATATATATATATATAGATAGATAGATATAGATATAGATATATATTGTCACGGGATTTTTAAGATTATGCAATATTGAAGGATGATTTCCAATTATACTGATGAGCAGGGACAATGAATTGTCTTGCTAAAATCAAGCAATGATTACTTTATGCTGGCTTGCTTCGCCGATTCTCTCAGAACGAGAATTTATAAACTTTCTCAACAGTACACAGCAGAGACTAATTACTCACAATTGCTGTTTATTAGTACTGTTAGCCTCTGGAGAAAGTGACTTCACCCCTGACAATAAATAACTAATACTATGAATGATATCAGGTTCTTGCTGATGCATTAACTCCTAGAAGGCACAACGGATTTTAAGATTAACACAGCAAGACTGGCCCAAGTACCAGTTATGAATAGCAATGTGTTTATGCAAGCTAGGAGCTATAACTAGAATAAGCTTAATTATGGAGAAATGAAACACGAGTTTACATTACATTAAGCTCAAAGAAAAAGAACTGTTAAATTTATTAATTACAAAGGAATAAATTTAACATTACATTTCAAAGTGAATTCAAATAAAGAGATCGCACTCACTCACTCACTCAAAAGCTGAATTCTTAAACCTAGGAAAACAACATGCGGCACAGCCGGCCGGCATGTGAGGGAACAGCACACTTAACTAAACTCTTAAGTGTAGGATAACGAAAAGAAAATACTGGTCAAAGAGTGGACTAAGCGGTGACTGGGTGTCGTTTCTGAGGAAGAACACTGCACTTGCTGTCTCTCACCAATCAGCTATGTGGACGGTGGGAACTAGGTGTCGTTGAAGAAGGACACTGCCACACACAACCTACTTCTGTGATGCTCAAATCTTGACTGACTAACTCGTGGGAAAGAAGGGAGCGCTGTGGCCGCCTTTCTAATGGCTAGAATGAGCGAAACGCGCCCAAAACAAATCGCTCAGCGGGAGCGCTAATGTCTTGCACAAAGACGATCACTTATGACAGTGAAAAATTGATTTGAAAAGACTCCCGACCGAATGAGCGGTTAACTGAACGATAACTGGGATTCCACTAGAGTTCGCGGTTTCCCACAAAAGCCAATGTCACTAGCTGACTCATGACATTACGCCCCATGAAAATAAAAAAATTTTTCTTCAGAAAAAAGATTTCAATATACATACATATAAATCCTAACTCAGTCACACAAGATTCACACTGTGGTGTGTGTGCTATCCTGCTACAGGAGAAAGTTGCAGTCACCAGTGAGCGAAAAAAAACTCGTATTTACGTTAATAGAAGCAAGCTTGAGGGAAAAACTCCATGATGATGGTGAAAATCCTGTACTCAGGTCAAACTCAGCGAAAATTTCGCTACATTTATGTTAACAACCAATTGTTATGTAGCGTAATGTATGTAATACACGGTGTAGGTGTGACAGTTGTGGTGTAACTGTATTTACATGTAAAATCATGTAATATTAATAATATGGCGACGATGAAGACAGAGGAGAAGAGGTGGCAGCATGCAGCAGACGATCAGCTGGCCCGCACGGCAAAACTGCTACATCCATCGCTGTACCTGCAAAATCAATTAAGGTGGAGTGCCAAAAGTGTCAATGAGACAAAAATTCTTATTACATTACAATTACTCTCTCTGCTTAGCAATCAGTACATGCTACGAAGGGTACGCTCTAGCTGAAAAATACGAGTGACAGCCTAAGCTTCATACATTCGAGGTCGCCATTAATTTATTAGGTACATTATTAACCAGGAAACGTAGTCCCTGGACGCCGTTGGTCTCAAGGACTCGTGTAGTTTACTAGTTAAACTTAACTCTACACTTACGATTAGTGTCAGCAAGTTGAGAATCCTTATGCAAACTCGGGCTTGTGTGTCCTCAGACACAGCCTCAGACTGCACATGGGTCCTCAACCTCCCCCTTAACCTAGTCCCTATATTAATATCAGGGAGCTGAGAATCCCTGTGCAAACTTGGGCTCGTGTATCCGCAGACACAGCCTCGGGTCACCTCTGCGGGGTTCTCTGTCGAACATCCCCCTTAACTTACAGTACTTACTCGTGTGTTCACAGAGTACTTACTCGTGTGTTCACAGAGTACTTACTCGTGTGTTCACAGACACAGCCTCGGGACGCCTCTGTGGGTTCTCGAACTTTCCCCCCTTAAACTTATGGTATACATGTATGTACAGGCCCTGGATATACTGTGTCCTGTGGGGCCAACGGGCGAGACGTTCGCAATTGCTGGTACACTTTTAACTGGGAACCAGGCTGGTCCTTGGATTACTCAAATCTCTGAGGACGCCTAGTTTACGGAACCCAGCATACAACAGTTGCCCGTGTTAGTCAGTACTTAGCATGCGAGACATCAGGTCTGCACCTACGTTATCACTTCCCTTGATGTATCTCACAACAAGGTTAACCTGCTGTAAATACAATGTCCAGCGTGTCAATCTTGCATTAGCCGTCTTGATCGTGCTAAGACTAGTGAGTGGCATATGATCAGTTTCCAGAGTGAATGGTGCCCCAAATAAATAATAATAATATTTTTTAACACCATCAACCACAGCCAAGAGTTCGTTCTCAACAGTACTGTAATTCCTCTCGGCGGGTTTTAGCCTACTGCTGTGGTATGCCACTGGGAAGATTCCACCTTCCGATTCCTGCATCAATACGGCACCTACTCCATCTTGTGAAGCATCAGTGCGCAGTATGCAAGGTTTGTTGGAATCAGGCAACTGCAAGATAGGCTCCTTGCACAACATGTTCTTAAGAGCGATAAAAGATCTCTCTTGTGCTTCTCCCCATTCATTGGTGTTTGGAGCATATTTCCGTAGTACCTCGTACAATGATTGGGCAATGAGAGCAAAGTTGGGGATAAAACTCCTATAATATCCCACTAGGCCAAGGAATGCCCTAACCTGTTTCTTGGTCACGGGTCTCGGGGCTTCTCTAACCTTCCTGATCTTGTCACCCTGACACCTGCAGTGATTGTTGCCAACAATATGTCCAAGGAACTCCACCTCACTGTGAGCAATCTTGCATTTGCTAGGCTTCACAGTCATGTTGAAACTCTGGAGTCTACTGAAGACAATTTCCAAGAGTCTGAGGTGCTCCTCCAACGTGGCAGAATGAACGAGGACATCATCAACGAACATCTCTACTCCTACAATACCATGGAGCACTTGTCTCATGGACGATTGAATACTGCTTGGGAATTGGTAAGTCCAAATGGGAGGACTTTATACTGGTACAACCCCCTAGGAGTAGCAAAGGCAGTGAACTGACGGCTCTCAGGGTGAAGGGGAATCTGGAAGAATCCCTTCGCCAAATCGAGCTTCATAAAATATCGTGACCCTGCCAGCTTGGAGAAGATGGCAATGTGGTCACCCATCGGCTCAGCATCCACTTTGGTGATTGCATTGAGCCTTCTATAGTCGCCACAAATCCTGACTCCACCATCTTTCTTGTGAACTACTACCATTGGACTGCAGTAAGGAGATGAGGACTTTTCAATAATACCTGCAATCTCCATGTCGGCAATTTCGTTGTATACTGCGCCCAGTAGTCGCATGGGAATTGGATATGGCTTAACCTTTACTGGAGTATCGCTGGTCAACTCAATCTTGTGACAATCAACCTTTGCAAGTCTAGGTTGGTCAGAGAGGACATCAGCATACTGACAGAGCAGTGACCTTATGGCATTCTGATCACCTAATGCTAAGTCAGCGTTAAGTAAAACATCTCCGACAGTCTCTTCCTGACGGGACTGAGCGGTTAAGGGCTCGTCATCATGGTCATCAGCTGGGATCACCGCAGCTGCCCTAGTTACTTCCAGTGGGTGGTCACTATCATCAGCAACTCGTAGGCCAGTCTCCTCGGGATCTGACTCATGATAAGCCTTCAACATGTTAATGTGGAACCTTTTGCGAAGATTCCCTATCTGAATTATGTGGCTGAGGTCTGAAATGCGCTCTACTACATCAAATGGACCCTTCCACTGCACCAACAACTTGTTCTTGGCAGTGAGGAGTAACACCAGGCACTTATTGCCTGGACTAAACTTCCGAAGATTTGCCTTCTTATCATAATAGGCTTTCTGAACTTCGCGCGCCTTGATCAATTCTTCCTTAGCTAACTCACATGTCGACTGGAGGCGGTCAGCTAGATCAAGGACGTAGGTGTAGGTGGTCTTGACTTCAGGGTCAGGTTCTTCATCGTCCCACAACTCGCGAAGGATTTGAAGTGGTCCATGAACCGACCTTCCATACACCAGTTCAAAGGGTGAGAACTTCAAGGAGTGCTGTGGGGCTTCTCGATAAGCAAACAGAAGAGGAGCAATGAACTGCGGCCATTCCTTTGGCTGTTCAGTGGCCATGCGATTTAACATCTTCTTGAGAGTCCCATTGAACCTCTCGCATAGGCCATTACACATGGGATGATAAGGTGTAGTTCGCAGGCCTCGGATGGACAACAACCTGAATGCTTCGTTCATCATTGCAGAGGTGAACTGCGAACCCCGGTCGCTTAAGACCTCTTTGGGGATACCTATGCAACAAAACACTTTGATCAATGCCTCAGCAACAGTGACGGCCTCTATATTCCTAAGGGCCACGGCTTCAGGCCACCGTGTGCTGAAATCAACAATAGTGAGGATATACTTAGCTCCATCACTAGCCCTAGGGGAGATTGGCCCTACAATGTCAACTGCTACTCTCTCGAACGGTTTAGAGATTACTGCCTTTGGTTTCAATGGCGCAGGACGGACACGTCCCCGGTCAGTGGTATGCTGATACACATCACAGGAACGCACAAGCCTTTTTATTTCCTGTCCCATTCCTGGCCAGAAAAAGTCAGCATGGATGCGGTCAGAGGTTTTCTTTTGGCCCATGTGACCTCCCATGACTGAACAATGACCCAATTCGAACACTGCCCGGCGATGCTTCGTGGGAACGACGAACTGCAGTCGAACCTCGCCCTGGGGTGTTCGTGACTCACGGTACAGCCGTCCTTGCTTGCGAAGGAACCCGGCTTGACCTCCCCGTGAATACTTATGGCCGTATTCTTAAACATTTCCTTCCCTTGTAAAGGCATGGAAAGGAAATCTTTAGCCGAATTGGTATTCTTAAAAAATTCCTTCCCTTCATAAGCTGCTCGAAGGGAAAGATTTTTCCTCTGGGCAGTAGAAATTATTGGAACTTGAAGGAATTCCTTGACCCGTCTCTTCAAAAATTCCTTCATAAGTTTTGTGCTTTCTGTTGTGATTCATTGTCTTCTGTGTATTTAAAATGTTGACAGAAGTTACTGTATAATTTTATTCATGCAGTTTACAATGCTATACTGATGTTTAAGCACTATTTGTATCTCTTTGAATGTGTTACCCATGTCAGTTGTGACAATTAGCCAGACATAAACAGAGCAGACGACGTACTATCTCCGATATTCATCCAGTCTTTTATGATTTGACACTGACAAATCTTATACATTATGACCAGGGTCAAACGAGGATTATTTTCAAGAAACATTTTGGTTGTTTATTTGCCCGAAAAAGGAAAATCTGCCGTCAAGGTCACATGAGTGGTTCGGCTCATGTCTTCCAGCTGGAAGAAAACAAGTGAGCGCCGCCATGCGAGTACATGAGACGGACATTAATAAGTGATTCTTACACTTACTGATAACAACATTAAGCATAATAATATTCATCGAATATAATTTATTATCAAAATATTGTCTTGAGGAGTGAACACCGCTGCGGTGTTGGCCAGAATGGCATTTATGGCTGAATACAAACCAACAGTATGGATGTGGTGGCGACCTCCCACATCTCAGATGTGTTGTGCTTTCAGTATCCAGTACGAGATATGCGTGTTTTGATGTATTTGTTTATATATTTAACGCTCCGCCATACCAAATATCAGCAGGATGGGTCATTTTAGTCTAACAGGGCTACCAACCTTAACATTTTTCCTTCTCTTCCAAGGAAATCTTTAAGCATACTGAAGGGAAAGAAAAATCCTTCCAAGGGAAGGAAAAGTTTAGGGAAGGAATTATTTTTAAGAATATGGCTCTTAATCACTTTACCCCCCAGCTTCTTATGCACTGAGGCAAGTGTCGGGTCAAAATGTTGTTCTTGTACAACGTCTTGACTATGAATCAAGTCTTGCGGCATTGCGACGGTCAACGGGGTGATATGATTCGGAGCCTTGGCCATGGCTCGTGTTACTTCAACAGCCGAAGTCTGAGTAGCAACATCTACGGCGCAATTGTTTTTGACGCCCTATATGTTGTTGATAATGAGGTCAAACAAGGGTTCTGGCATGACAACAGCAGCTGTCAAGCCAGTGTAGAAAGGAGATCCCACCTGGATACGTGCCTCAGGGAACAATCTCAGTGACCCATCAATAAGTCTAACTTGGATCTGCTTACCCGTGTACTCGTCGGGCCGAACTAAACTTTCTTGACAGAGCAACCTGAGGAACCATTATCTCTCAGGACATTTACAGAAACACCTCCCACAAACCCTGGCTGAACAAGAAAGGCAGTGTTACTGGTGGAAGGGTCTGAGGAGGTAGCAGCCAGTCATTGGTGAGACTACGGAACAAACGATGCAGCAAATGTGGTGACCTGAGAACTTGATACCTGAGGGGTCGTGCTCACCATCTGAGGAGCTAGAGTATTGACCACCTGTGGAGGAGTGTTCACTGTCACTGGGAAACTAGTGAACTGTGGGGAAGTACCTGTACTGGTGGGGTTGGTACCACTGTACGCTTGTTGTGGCATAAGGGCTGCATTTGCATCCTGCCTCCGATACACTAAAGTCGATTGTCCTGACTGAGGGTTACGTGGTTTGTCCTTGCCCTGCTGCTGCTTGAAATACCGGTACTGCTGCTGGTTAGGGTTCTGTTTATCGTACTGCTTCCACTCAGGTTTCCGAGTGTTTTGCCCCTGGTCCTTCTGCGGTTTTGGACCATGGCCATTATTCTGAGAACGGCCTTGTTGCTGGGGTTCAGTCTGAGATGGTTTCCCAGATTTATTATGTTTTCTGTTCCAGGTATGCTGCTTGCGAGTTTAATACCCATAAGCAGTGAAATATGCGTCAGCCTTTTTCACCATTTGGCTGGCATCTCCCACCTGGCAGATCTTAAGCTGAGCCACAAGTTCAGTAGGCCACGACTTTTCTAGCTGCATGCGCAGCATAAGGTCAATTATCCCCTCACACGTGGAAGGAGTTTCATCTTTCTCCATCCACTCATCTAAGTAAGCAGTAAGCCGGTCAAGAACTGACTCTTGGCATCGTCAACTGTGAGACCGTACGCTTTGACGAGTGCGGCCTTCATCATCTCATACGTGAGATTGTCTCCATGAAATCTGTGGAGAATATCGAGGGCAGGGCCCTCAAACAGGCTAAGAAACTGAAGCCCCTTAGCTGCATCATCCAGTTGGTAAAGTTGAGCCATGTCTTCAAAATGAGCTAGGTATGGCTTGATGTGTGGGGTCGCCATAACATGTGCAGGGAGAACGCTCGTGGATCTTGGACCAACTGCACCAGACGTGTCTGAAGCTAAGGAATCTCGCTTGAGCTTCAGCATTTCAAATTCATGTTTTTCACGTGCTTCTCGCTCGGCACGTTCGTGTTCTCGTTCTTTGTCTCGTTGTTCACGCTCGTATTCGCGTTGTTCTTGCTCTTGTACTAGCTCGTGTTCGCGTTGTTGTCGCTCTTGTTCTAACTCGAGTTCACGTTGTTTTTGTTCATGTTCGCGCTGTTCTCGCTCATATTCGCACTGTTCTCGCTCGTCTTCGTGCTGTTCTCACTCGTATGCGCGCTGTTCCCGCTCATGTTCGCGTTGGATTCTATGCTCTTCACGATCATCTTTCTCACGTTCTTGCTCGTAATTAAATAGTGAGAGAACGTAGCTCTGAATTTTTTCTGGGTCAGTGAGGCCCATATATTTACCTTCCTGTACATAGTCACTGGCTGCCATGATGCTAGCTCAGACTAAATAACTAGCGACTCAGTACTGACTATGATTTTTTTCTGAGATGCGAATAATCAAAAATAAAGAATATAGGCACAGGTTAGTGGTGACCAGTTTTATCTAATTAAATTGGTAAAGAAAGAAAATAAACGACTGACTGTCAAAACTATTATGTAAATTAATAAAAATGAATCAATAATCACCAGTAAGGTAGTGCCTATAGACTTTAATGATAAATACCTAAATATGAGCGAGTGAGTATTATCTCGTAAATAGCTTTAGAGCTAGGAGTTAATATCCTGGAATGAGTTCGCCAACTGTCACGGGGTTTTTAAGATTATGCAATATTGAGGGATGATTTCCAATTATACTGAAGAGCAGGGACAATGAACTGTCTTGCTAAAATCAAGCAATGATTACTTTAGGCTGGGTTGCTTCGCCGATTCTCTTAGAATGAGAATTTATAAACTTTCTCAACAGTACACAGCAGAGACTAATTACTCACAATTGCTGTTTATTAGTACTGTTAGCCTCTGGAGAAAGTGACTTCACCCCTGACAATAAATAACTAATATTATGAATGATATCAGGTTCTTCCTGATGCATTAACTCCTAGAAGGCACAACGGATTTTAAGTTTAACACAGCAAGACTGGCCCAAGTACCAGTTATGAATAGCAATGCGTTTATGCAAGCTAGGAGCTATAACTAGAATAAGCTTAATTATGGAGAAATGAAACACGAGTTTACATTACATTAAGCTCAAAGAAAAAGAACTGTTAAATTTATTAATTACAAAGGAATAAATTTAACATTACATTTCAAAGTGAATTCAAATAAAGAGATCGCACTCACTCACTCACTCAAAAGCTGAATTCTTAAACCTAGGAAAACAACATGCGGCACAGCCGGCCGGCATGTGAGGGAACAGCACACTTAACTAAACTCTTAAGTGTAGGATAACGAAAAGAAAATACTGGTCAAAGAGTGGACTAAGCGGTGACTGGGTGTCGTTTCTGAGGAAGAACACTGCACTTGCTGTCTCTCACCAATCAGCTATGTGGACGGTGGGAACTAGGTGTCGTTGAAGAAGGACACTGCCACACACAACCTACTTCTGTGATGCTCAAATCTTGACTGACTAACTCGTGGGAAAGAAGGGAGCGCTGTGGCCGCCTTTCTAATGGCTAGAATGAGCGAAACGCGCCCAAAACAAATCGCTCAGCGGGAGCGCTAATGTCTTGCACAAAGACGATCACTTATGACAGTGAAAAATTGATTTGAAAAGACTCCCGACCGAATGAGCGGTTAACTGAACGATAACAGGGATTCCACTAGAGTTCGCGGTTTCCCACAAAAGCCAATGTCACTAGCTGACTCATGACATTACGCCCCATGAAAATAAAAAAAATTTTCTTCAGAAAAAAGATTTCAATATACATACATATAAATCCTAACTCAGTCACACAAGATTCACACTGTGGTGTGTGTGCTATCCTGCTACAGGAGAAAGTTGCAGTCACCAGTGAGCGAAAAAAAACTCGTATTTACGTTAATAGAAGCAAGCTTGAGGGAAAAACTCCATGATGATGGTGAAAATCCTGTACTCAGGTCAAACTCAGCGAAAATTTCGCTACATTTATGTTAACAACCAATTGTTATGTAGCGTAATGTATGTAATACACGGTGTAGGTGTGACAGTTGTGGTGTAACTGTATTTACATGTAAAATCATGTAATATTAATAATATGGCGACGATGAAGACAGAGGAGAAGAGGTGGCAGCATGCAGCAGACGATCAGCTGGCCCGCACGGCAAAACTGCTACATCCATCGCTGTACCTGCAAAATCAATTAAGGTGGAGTGCCAAAAGTGTCAATGAGACAAAAATTCTTATTACATTACAATTACTCTCTCTGCTTAGCAATCAGTACATGCTACGAAGGGTACGCTCTAGCTGAAAAATACGAGTGACAGCCTAAGCTTCATACATTCGAGGTCGCCATTAATTTATTAGGTACATTATTAACCAGGAAACGTAGTCCCTGGACGCCGTTGGTCTCAAGGACTCGTGTAGTTTACTAGTTAAACTTAACTCTACACTTACGATTAGTGTCAGCAAGTTGAGAATCCTTATGCAAACTCGGGCTTGTGTGTCCTCAGACACAGCCTCAGACTGCACATGGGTCCTCAACCTCCCCCTTAACCTAGTCCCTATATTAATATCAGGGAGCTGAGAATCCCTGTGCAAACTTGGGCTCGTGTATCCGCAGACACAGCCTCGGGTCACCTCTGCGGGGTTCTCTCTCGAACGTCCCCCTTAACTTACAGTACTTACTCGTGTGTTCACAGAGTACTTACTCGTGTGTTCACAGAGTACTTACTCGTGTGTTCACAGACACAGCCTCGGGACGCCTCTGTGGGTTCTCGAACTTTCCCCCCTTAAACTTATGGTATACATGTATGTACAGGCCCTGGATATACTGTGTCCTGTGGGGCCAACGGGCGAGACGTTCGCAATTGCTGGTACACTTTTAACTGGGAACCAGGCTGGTCCTTGGATTACTCAAATCTCTGAGGACGCCTAGTTTACGGAACCCAGCATACAACAGTTGCCCGTGTTAGTCAGTACTTAGCATGCGAGACATCAGGTCTGCACCTACGTTATCACTTCCCTTGATGTATCTCACAACAAGGTTAACCTGCTGTAAATACAATGTCCAGCGTGTCAATCTTGCATTAGCCGTCTTGATCGTGCTAAGACTAGTGAGTGGCATATGATCAGTTTCCAGAGTGAATGGTGCCCCAAATAAATAATAATAATATTTTTTAACACCATCAACCACAGCCAAGAGTTCGTTCTCAACAGTACTGTAATTCCTCTCGGCGGGTTTTAGCCTACTGCTGTGGTATGCCACTGGGAAGATTCCACCTTCCGATTCCTGCATCAATACGGCACCTACTCCATCTTGTGAAGCATCAGTGCGCAGTATGCAAGGTTTGTTGGAATCAGGCAACTGCAAGATAGGCTCCTTGCACAACATGTTCTTAAGAGCGATAAAAGATCTCTCTTGTGCTTCTCCCCATTCATTGGTGTTTGGAGCATATTTCCGTAGTACCTCGTACAATGATTGGGCAATGAGAGCAAAGTTGGGGATAAAACTCCTATAATATCCCACTAGGCCAAGGAATGCCCTAACCTGTTTCTTGGTCACGGGTCTCGGGGCTTCTCTAACCTTCCTGATCTTGTCACCCTGACACCTGCAGTGATTGTTGCCAACAATATGTCCAAGGAACTCCACCTCACTGTGAGCAATCTTGCATTTGCTAGGCTTCACAGTCATGTTGAAACTCTGGAGTCTACTGAAGACAATTTCCAAGAGTCTGAGGTGCTCCTCCAACGTGGCAGAATGAACGAGGACATCATCAACGAACATCTCTACTCCTACAATACCATGGAGCACTTGTCTCATGGACGATTGAATACTGCTTGGGAATTGGTAAGTCCAAATGGGAGGACTTTATACTGGTACAACCCCCTAGGAGTAGCAAAGGCAGTGAACTGACGGCTCTCAGGGTGAAGGGGAATCTGGAAGAATCCCTTCGCCAAATCGAGCTTCATAAAATATCGTGACCCTGCCAGCTTGGAGAAGATGGCAATGTGGTCACCCATCGGCTCAGCATCCACTTTGGTGATTGCATTGAGCCTTCTATAGTCGCCACAAATCCTGACTCCACCATCTTTCTTGTGAACTACTACCATTGGACTGCAGTAAGGAGATGAGGACTTTTCAATAATACCTGCAATCTCCATGTCGGCAATTTCGTTGTATACTGCGCCCAGTAGTCGCATGGGAATTGGATATGGCTTAACCTTTACTGGAGTATCGCTGGTCAACTCAATCTTGTGACAATCAACCTTTGCAAGTCTAGGTTGGTCAGAGAGGACATCAGCATACTGACAGAGCAGTGACCTTATGGCATTCTGATCACCTAATGCTAAGTCAGCGTTAAGTAAAACATCTCCGACAGTCTCTTCCTGACGGGACTGAGCGGTTAAGGGCTCGTCATCATGGTCATCAGCTGGGATCACCGCAGCTGCCCTAGTTACTTCCAGTGGGTGGTCACTATCATCAGCAACTCGTAGGCCAGTCTCCTCGGGATCTGACTCATGATAAGCCTTCAACATGTTAATGTGGAACCTTTTGCGAAGATTCCCTATCTGAATTATGTGGCTGAGGTCTGAAATGCGCTCTACTACATCAAATGGACCCTTCCACTGCACCAACAACTTGTTCTTGGCAGTGAGGAGTAACACCAGGCACTTATTGCCTGGACTAAACTTCCGAAGATTTGCCTTCTTATCATAATAGGCTTTCTGAACTTCGCGCGCCTTGATCAATTCTTCCTTAGCTAACTCACATGTCGACTGGAGGCGGTCAGCTAGATCAAGGACGTAGGTGTAGGTGGTCTTGACTTCAGGGTCAGGTTCTTCATCGTCCCACAACTCGCGAAGGATTTGAAGTGGTCCATGAACCGACCTTCCATACACCAGTTCAAAGGGTGAGAACTTCAAGGAGTGCTGTGGGGCTTCTCGATAAGCAAACAGAAGAGGAGCAATGAACTGCGGCCATTCCTTTGGCTGTTCAGTGGCCATGCGATTTAACATCTTCTTGAGAGTCCCATTGAACCTCTCGCATAGGCCATTACACATGGGATGATAAGGTGTAGTTCGCAGGCCTCGGATGGACAACAACCTGAATGCTTCGTTCATCATTGCAGAGGTGAACTGCGAACCCCGGTCGCTTAAGACCTCTTTGGGGATACCTATGCAACAAAACACTTTGATCAATGCCTCAGCAACAGTGACGGCCTCTATATTCCTAAGGGCCACGGCTTCAGGCCACCGTGTGCTGAAATCAACAATAGTGAGGATATACTTAGCTCCATCACTAGCCCTAGGGGAGATTGGCCCTACAATGTCAACTGCTACTCTCTCGAACGGTTTAGAGATTACTGCCTTTGGTTTCAATGGCGCAGGACGGACACGTCCCCGGTCAGTGGTATGCTGATACACATCACAGGAACGCACAAGCCTTTTTATTTCCTGTCCCATTCCTGGCCAGAAAAAGTCAGCATGGATGCGGTCAGAGGTTTTCTTTGGCCCATGTGACCTCCCATGACTGAACAATGACCCAATTCGAACACTGCCCGGCGATGCTTCGTGGGAACGACGAACTGCAGTCGAACCTCGCCCTGGGGTGTTCGTGACTCACGGTACAGCCGTCCTTGCTTGCGAAGGAACCCGGCTTGACCTCCCCGTGAATACTTATGGCCGTATTCTTAAACATTTCCTTCCCTTGTAAAGGCATGGAAAGGAAATCTTTAGCCGAATTGGTATTCTTAAAAAATTCCTTCCCTTCATAAGCTGCTCGAAGGGAAAGATTTTTCCTCTGGGCAGTAGAAATTATTGGAACTTGAAGGAATTCCTTGACCCGTCTCTTCAAAAATTCCTTCATAAGTTTTGTGCTTTCTGTTGTGATTCATTGTCTTCTGTGTATTTAAAATGTTGACAGAAGTTACTGTATAATTTTATTCATGCAGTTTACAATGCTATACTGATGTTTAAGCACTATTTGTATCTCTTTGAATGTGTTACCCATGTCAGTTGTGACAATTAGCCAGACATAAACAGAGCAGACGACGTACTATCTCCGATATTCATCCAGTCTTTTATGATTTGACACTGACAAATCTTATACATTATGACCAGGGTCAAACGAGGATTATTTTCAAGAAACATTTTGGTTGTTTATTTGCCCGAAAAAGGAAAATCTGCCGTCAAGGTCACATGAGTGGTTCGGCTCATGTCTTCCAGCTGGAAGAAAACAAGTGAGCGCCGCCATGCGAGTACATGAGACGGACATTAATAAGTGATTCTTACACTTACTGATAACAACATTAAGCATAATAATATTCATCGAATATAATTTATTATCAAAATATTGTCTTGAGGAGTGAACACCGCTGCGGTGTTGGCCAGAATGGCATTTATGGCTGAATACAAACCAACAGTATGGATGTGGTGGCGACCTCCCACATCTCAGATGTGTTGTGCTTTCAGTATCCAGTACGAGATATGCGTGTTTTGATGTATTTGTTTATATATTTAACGCTCCGCCATACCAAATATCAGCAGGATGGGTCATTTTAGTCTAACAGGGCTACCAACCTTAACATTTTTCCTTCTCTTCCAAGGAAATCTTTAAGCATACTGAAGGGAAAGAAAAATCCTTCCAAGGGAAGGAAAAGTTTAGGGAAGGAATTATTTTTAAGAATATGGCTCTTAATCACTTTACCCCCCAGCTTCTTATGCACTGAGGCAAGTGTCGGGTCAAAATGTTGTTCTTGTACAACGTCTTGACTATGAATCAGAGTCTTGCGGCATTGCGACGGTCAACGGGGTGATATGATTCGGAGCCTTGGCCATGGCTCGTGTTACTTCAACAGCCGAAGTCTGAGTAGCAACATCTACGGCGCAATTGTTTTTGACGCCCTATATGTTGTTGATAATGAGGTCAAACAAGGGTTCTGGCATGACAACAGCAGCTGTCAAGCCAGTGTAGAAAGGAGATCCCACCTGGATACGTGCCTCAGGGAACAATCTCAGTGACCCATCAATAAGTCTAACTTGGATCTGCTTACCCGTGTACTCGTCGGGCCGAACTAAACTTTCTTGACAGAGCAACCTGAGGAACCATTATCTCTCAGGACATTTACAGAAACACCTCCCACAAACCCTGGCTGAACAAGAAAGGCAGTGTTACTGGTGGAAGGGTCTGAGGAGGTAGCAGCCAGTCATTGGTGAGACTACGGAACAAACGATGCAGCAAATGTGGTGACCTGAGAACTTGATACCTGAGGGGTCGTGCTCACCATCTGAGGAGCTAGAGTATTGACCACCTGTGGAGGAGTGTTCACTGTCACTGGGAAACTAGTGAACTGTGGGGAAGTACCTGTACTGGTGGGGTTGGTACCACTGTACGCTTGTTGTGGCATAAGGGCTGCATTTGCATCCTGCCTCCGATACACTAAAGTCGATTGTCCTGACTGAGGGTTACGTGGTTTGTCCTTGCCCTGCTGCTGCTTGAAATACCGGTACTGCTGCTGGTTAGGGTTCTGTTTATCGTACTGCTTCCACTCAGGTTTCCGAGTGTTTTGCCCCTGGTCCTTCTGCGGTTTTGGACCATGGCCATTATTCTGAGAACGGCCTTGTTGCTGGGGTTCAGTCTGAGATGGTTTCCCAGATTTATTATGTTTTCTGTTCCAGGTATGCTGCTTGCGAGTTTAATACCCATAAGCAGTGAAATATGCGTCAGCCTTTTTCACCATTTGGCTGGCATCTCCCACCTGGCAGATCTTAAGCTGAGCCACAAGTTCAGTAGGCCACGACTTTTCTAGCTGCATGCGCAGCATAAGGTCAATTATCCCCTCACACGTGGAAGGAGTTTCATCTTTCTCCATCCACTCATCTAAGTAAGCAGTAAGCCGGTCAAGAACTGACTCTTGGCATCGTCAACTGTGAGACCGTACGCTTTGACGAGTGCGGCCTTCATCATCTCATACGTGAGATTGTCTCCATGAAATCTGTGGAGAATATCGAGGGCAGGGCCCTCAAACAGGCTAAGAAACTGAAGCCCCTTAGCTGCATCATCCAGTTGGTAAAGTTGAGCCATGTCTTCAAAATGAGCTAGGTATGGCTTGATGTGTGGGGTCGCCATAACATGTGCAGGGAGAACGCTCGTGGATCTTGGACCAACTGCACCAGACGTGTCTGAAGCTAAGGAATCTCGCTTGAGCTTCAGCATTTCAAATTCATGTTTTTCACGTGCTTCTCGCTCGGCACGTTCGTGTTCTCGTTCTTTGTCTCGTTGTTCACGCTCGTATTCGCGTTGTTCTTGCTCTTGTACTAGCTCGTGTTCGCGTTGTTGTCGCTCTTGTTCTAACTCGAGTTCACGTTGTTTTTGTTCATGTTCGCGCTGTTCTCGCTCATATTCGCACTGTTCTCGCTCGTCTTCGTGCTGTTCTCACTCGTATGCGCGCTGTTCCCGCTCATGTTCGCGTTGGATTCTATGCTCTTCACGATCATCTTTCTCACGTTCTTGCTCGTAATTAAATAGTGAGAGAACGTAGCTCTGAATTTTTTCTGGGTCAGTGAGGCCCATATATTTACCTTCCTGTACATAGTCACTGGCTGCCATGATGCTAGCTCAGACTAAATAACTAGCGACTCAGTACTGACTATGATTTTTTTTTTTCTGAGATGCGAATAATCAAAAATAAAGAATATAGGCACAGGTTAGTGGTGACCAGTTTTATCTAATTAAATTGGTAAAGAAAGAAAATAAACGACTGACTGTCAAAACTATTATGTAAATTAATAAAAATGAATCAATAATCACCAGTAAGGTAGTGCCTATAGACTTTAATGATAAATACCTAAATATGAGCGAGTGAGTATTATCTCGTAAATAGCTTTAGAGCTAGGAGTTAATATCCTGGAATGAGTTCGCCAACTGTCACGGGGTTTTTAAGATTATGCAATATTGAGGGATGATTTCCAATTATACTGAAGAGCAGGGACAATGAACTGTCTTGCTAAAATCAAGCAATGATTACTTTAGGCTGGGTTGCTTCGCCGATTCTCTTAGAATGAGAATTTATAAACTTTCTCAACAGTACACAGCAGAGACTAATTACTCACAATTGCTGTTTATTAGTACTGTTAGCCTCTGGAGAAAGTGACTTCACCCCTGACAATAAATAACTAATATTATGAATGATATCAGGTTCTTCCTGATGCATTAACTCCTAGAAGGCACAACGGATTTTAAGTTTAACACAGCAAGACTGGCCCAAGTACCAGTTATGAATAGCAATGCGTTTATGCAAGCTAGGAGCTATAACTAGAATAAGCTTAATTATGGAGAAATGAAACACGAGTTTACATTACATTAAGCTCAAAGAAAAAGAACTGTTAAATTTATTAATTACAAAGGAATAAATTTAACATTACATTTCAAAGTGAATTCAAATAAAGAGATCGCACTCACTCACTCACTCAAAAGCTGAATTCTTAAACCTAGGAAAACAACATGCGGCACAGCCGGCCGGCATGTGAGGGAACAGCACACTTAACTAAACTCTTAAGTGTAGGATAACGAAAAAGAAAATACTGGTCAAAGAGTGGACTAAGCGGTGACTGGGTGTCGTTTCTGAGGAAGAACACTGCACTTGCTGTCTCTCACCAATCAGCTATGTGGACGGTGGGAACTAGGTGTCGTTGAAGAAGGACACTGCCACACACAACCTACTTCTGTGATGCTCAAATCTTGACTGACTAACTCGTGGGAAAGAAGGGAGCGCTGTGGCCGCCTTTCTAATGGCTAGAATGAGCGAAACGCGCCCAAAACAAATCGCTCAGCGGGAGCGCTAATGTCTTGCACAAAGACGATCACTTATGACAGTGAAAAATTGATTTGAAAAGACTCCCGACCGAATGAGCGGTTAACTGAACGATAACTGGGATTCCACTAGAGTTCGCGGTTTCCCACAAAAGCCAATGTCACTAGCTGACTCATGACATTACGCCCCATGAAAATAAAAAAAATTTTCTTCAGAAAAAAGATTTCAATATACATACATATAAATCCTAACTCAGTCACACAAGATTCACACTGTGGTGTGTGTGCTATCCTTCTACAGGAGAAAGTTGCAGTCACCAGTGAGCGAAAAAACCTCGTATTTACGTTAATAGAAGCAAGCTTGAGGGAAAAACTCCATGATGATGGTGAAAATCCTGTACTCAGGTCAAACTCAGCGAAAATTTCGCTACATTTATGTTAACAACTAATTGTTATGTAGCGTAATGTATGTAATACACGGTGTAGGTGTGACAGTTGTGGTGTAACTGTATTTACATGTAAAATCATGTAATATTAATAATATGGCGACGATGAAGACAGAGGAGAAGAGGTGGCAGCATGCAGCAGACGATCAGCTGGCCCGCACGGCAAAACTGCTACATCCATCGCTGTACCTGCAAAATCAATTAAGGTGGAGTGCCAAAAGTGTCAATGAGACAAAAATTCTTATTACATTACAATTACTCTCTCTGCTTAGCAATCAGTACATGCTACGAAGGGTACGCTCTAGCTGAAAAATACGAGTGACAGCCTAAGCTTCATACATTCGAGGTCGCCATTAATTTATTAGGTACATTATTAACCAGGAAACGTAGTCCCTGGACGCCGTTGGTCTCAAGGACTCGTGTAGTTTACTAGTTAAACTTAACTCTACACTTACGATTAGTGTCAGCAAGTTGAGAATCCTTATGCAAACTCGGGCTTGTGTGTCCTCAGACACAGCCTCAGACTGCACATGGGTCCTCAACCTCCCCCTTAACCTAGTCCCTATATTAATATCAGGGAGCTGAGAATCCCTGTGCAAACTTGGGCTCGTGTATCCGCAGACACAGCCTCGGGTCACCTCTGCGGGGTTCTCTCTCGAACGTCCCCCTTAACTTACAGTACTTACTCGTGTGTTCACAGAGTACTTACTCGTGTGTTCACAGAGTACTTACTCGTGTGTTCACAGACACAGCCTCGGGACGCCTCTGTGGGTTCTCGAACTTTCCCCCCTTAAACTTATGGTATACATGTATGTACAGGCCCTGGATATACTGTGTCCTGTGGGGCCAACGGGCGAGACGTTCGCAATTGCTGGTACACTTTTAACTGGGAACCAGGCTGGTCCTTGGATTACTCAAATCTCTGAGGACGCCTAGTTTACGGAACCCAGCATACAACAGTTGCCCGTGTTAGTCAGTACTTAGCATGCGAGACATCAGGTCTGCACCTACGTTATCACTTCCCTTGATGTATCTCACAACAAGGTTAACCTGCTGTAAATACAATGTCCAGCGTGTCAATCTTGCATTAGCCGTCTTGATCGTGCTAAGACTAGTGAGTGGCATATGATCAGTTTCCAGAGTGAATGGTGCCCCAAATAAATAATAATAATATTTTTTAACACCATCAACCACAGCCAAGAGTTCGTTCTCAACAGTACTGTAATTCCTCTCGGCGGGTTTTAGCCTACTGCTGTGGTATGCCACTGGGAAGATTCCACCTTCCGATTCCTGCATCAATACGGCACCTACTCCATCTTGTGAAGCATCAGTGCGCAGTATGCAAGGTTTGTTGGAATCAGGCAACTGCAAGATAGGCTCCTTGCACAACATGTTCTTAAGAGCGATAAAAGATCTCTCTTGTGCTTCTCCCCATTCATTGGTGTTTGGAGCATATTTCCGTAGTACCTCGTACAATGATTGGGCAATGAGAGCAAAGTTGGGGATAAAACTCCTATAATATCCCACTAGGCCAAGGAATGCCCTAACCTGTTTCTTGGTCACGGGTCTCGGGGCTTCTCTAACCTTCCTGATCTTGTCACCCTGACACCTGCAGTGATTGTTGCCAACAATATGTCCAAGGAACTCCACCTCACTGTGAGCAATCTTGCATTTGCTAGGCTTCACAGTCATGTTGAAACTCTGGAGTCTACTGAAGACAATTTCCAAGAGTCTGAGGTGCTCCTCCAACGTGGCAGAATGAACGAGGACATCATCAACGAACATCTCTACTCCTACAATACCATGGAGCACTTGTCTCATGGACGATTGAATACTGCTTGGGAATTGGTAAGTCCAAATGGGAGGACTTTATACTGGTACAACCCCCTAGGAGTAGCAAAGGCAGTGAACTGACGGCTCTCAGGGTGAAGGGGAATCTGGAAGAATCCCTTCGCCAAATCGAGCTTCGTAAAATATCGTGACCCTGCCAGCTTGGAGAAGATGGCAATGTGGTCACCCATCGGCTCAGCATCCACTTTGGTGATTGCATTGAGCCTTCTATAGTCGCCACAAATCCTGACTCCACCATCTTTCTTGTGAACTACTACCATTGGACTGCAGTAAGGAGATGAGGACTTTTCAATAATACCTGCAATCTCCATGTCGGCAATTTCGTTGTATACTGCGCCCAGTAGTCGCATGGGAATTGGATATGGCTTAACCTTTACTGGAGTATCGCTGGTCAACTCAATCTTGTGACAATCAACCTTTGCAAGTCTAGGTTGGTCAGAGAGGACATCAGCATACTGACAGAGCAGTGACCTTATGGCATTCTGATCACCTAATGCTAAGTCAGCGTTAAGTAAAACATCTCCGACAGTCTCTTCCTGACGGGACTGAGCGGTTAAGGGCTCGTCATCATGGTCATCAGCTGGGATCACCGCAGCTGCCCTAGTTACTTCCAGTGGGTGGTCACTATCATCAGCAACTCGTAGGCCAGTCTCCTCGGGATCTGACTCATGATAAGCCTTCAACATGTTAATGTGGAACCTTTTGCGAAGATTCCCTATCTGAATTATGTGGCTGAGGTCTGAAATGCGCTCTACTACATCAAATGGACCCTTCCACTGCACCAACAACTTGTTCTTGGCAGTGAGGAGTAACACCAGGCACTTATTGCCTGGACTAAACTTCCGAAGATTTGCCTTCTTATCATAATAGGCTTTCTGAACTTCGCGCCTTGATCAATTCTTCCTTAGCTAACTCACATGTCGACTGGAGGCGGTCAGCTAGATCAAGGACGTAGGTGTAGGTGGTCTTGACTTCAGGGTCAGGTTCTTCATCGTCCCACAACTCGCGAAGGATTTGAAGTGGTCCATGAACCGACCTTCCATACACCAGTTCAAAGGGTGAGAACTTCAAGGAGTGCTGTGGGGCTTCTCGATAAGCAAACAGAAGAGGAGCAATGAACTGCGGCCATTCCTTTGGCTGTTCAGTGGCCATGCGATTTAACATCTTCTTGAGAGTCCCATTGAACCTCTCGCATAGGCCATTACACATGGGATGATAAGGTGTAGTTCGCAGGCCTCGGATGGACAACAACCTGAATGCTTCGTTCATCATTGCAGAGGTGAACTGCGAACCCCGGTCGCTTAAGACCTCTTTGGGGATACCTATGCAACAAAACACTTTGATCAATGCCTCAGCAACAGTGACGGCCTCTATATTCCTAAGGGCCACGGCTTCAGGCCACCGTGTGCTGAAATCAACAATAGTGAGGATATACTTAGCTCCATCACTAGCCCTAGGGGAGATTGGCCCTACAATGTCAACTGCTACTCTCTCGAACGGTTTAGAGATTACTGCCTTTGGTTTCAATGGCGCAGGACGGACACGTCCCGGTCAGTGGTATGCTGATACACATCACAGGAACGCACAAGCCTTTTTATTTCCTGTCCCATTCCTGGCCAGAAAAAGTCAGCATGGATGCGGTCAGAGGTTTTCTTTTGGCCCATGTGACCTCCCATGACTGAACAATGACCCAATTCGAACACTGCCCGGCGATGCTTCGTGGGAACGACGAACTGCAGTCGAACCTCGCCCTGGGGTGTTCGTGACTCACGGTACAGCCGTCCTTGCTTGTGAAGGAACCCGGCTTGACCTCCCCGTGAATACTTATGGCCGTATTCTTAAACATTTCCTTCCCTTGTAAAGGCATGGAAAGGAAATCTTTAGCCGAATTGGTATTCTTAAAAAATTCCTTCCCTTCATAAGCTGCTCGAAGGGAAAGATTTTTCCTCTGGGCAGTAGAAATTATTGGAACTTGAAGGAATTCCTTGACCCGTCTCTTCAAAAATTCCTTCATAAGTTTTGTGCTTTCTGTTGTGATTCATTGTCTTCTGTGTATTTAAAATGTTGACAGAAGTTACTGTATAATTTTATTCATGCAGTTTACAATGCTATACTGATGTTTAAGCACTATTTGTATCTCTTTGAATGTGTTACCCATGTCAGTTGTGACAATTAGCCAGACATAAACAGAGCAGACGACGTACTATCTCCGATATTCATCCAGTCTTTTATGATTTGACACTGACAAATCTTATACATTATGACCAGGGTCAAACGAGGATTATTTTCAAGAAACATTTTGGTTGTTTATTTGCCCGAAAAAGGAAAATCTGCCGTCAAGGTCACATGAGTGGTTCGGCTCATGTCTTCCAGCTGGAAGAAAACAAGTGAGCGCCGCCATGCGAGTACATGAGACGGACATTAATAAGTGATTCTTACACTTACTGATAACAACATTAAGCATAATAATATTCATCGAATATAATTTATTATCAAAATATTGTCTTGAGGAGTGAACACCGCTGCGGTGTTGGCCAGAATGGCATTTATGGCTGAATACAAACCAACAGTATGGATGTGGTGGCGACCTCCCACATCTCAGATGTGTTGTGCTTTCAGTATCCAGTACGAGATATGCGTGTTTTGATGTATTTGTTTATATATTTAACGCTCCGCCATACCAAATATCAGCAGGATGGGTCATTTTAGTCTAACAGGGCTACCAACCTTAACATTTTTCCTTCTCTTCCAAGGAAATCTTTAAGCATACTGAAGGGAAAGAAAAATCCTTCCAAGGGAAGGAAAAGTTTAGGGAAGGAATTATTTTTAAGAATATGGCTCTTAATCACTTTACCCCCCAGCTTCTTATGCACTGAGGCAAGTGTTGGGTCAAAATGTTGTTCTTGTACAACGTCTTGACTATGAATCAAGTCTTGCGGCATTGCGACGGTCAACGGGGTGATATGATTCGGAGCCTTGGCCATGGCTCGTGTTACTTCAACAGCCGAAGTCTGAGTAGCAACATCTACGGCGCAATTGTTTTTGACGCCCTATATGTTGTTGATAATGAGGTCAAACAAGGGTTCTGGCATGACAACAGCAGCTGTCAAGCCAGTGTAGAAAGGAGATCCCACCTGGATACGTGCCTCAGGGAACAATCTCAGTGACCCATCAATAAGTCTAACTTGGATCTGCTTACCCGTGTACTCGTCGGGCCGAACTAAACTTTCTTGACAGAGCAACCTGAGGAACCATTATCTCTCAGGACATTTACAGAAACACCTCCCACAAACCCTGGCTGAACAAGAAAGGCAGTGTTACTGGTGGAAGGGTCTGAGGAGGTAGCAGCCAGTCATTGGTGAGACTACGGAACAAACGATGCAGCAAATGTGGTGACCTGAGAACTTGATACCTGAGGGGTCGTGCTCACCATCTGAGGAGCTAGAGTATTGACCACCTGTGGAGGAGTGTTCACTGTCACTGGGAAACTAGTGAACTGTGGGGAAGTACCTGTACTGGTGGGGTTGGTACCACTGTACGCTTGTTGTGACATAAGGGCTGCATTTGCATCCTGCCTCCGATACACTAAAGTCGATTGTCCTGACTGAGGGTTACGTGGTTTGTCCTTGCCCTGCTGCTGCTTGAAATACCGGTACTGCTGCTGGTTAGGGTTCTGTTTATCGTACTGCTTCCACTCAGGTTTCCGAGTGTTTTGCCCCTGGTCCTTCTGCGGTTTTGGACCATGGCCATTATTCTGAGAACGGCCTTGTTGCTGGGGTTCAGTCTGAGATGGTTTCCCAGATTTATTATGTTTTCTGTTCCAGGTATGCTGCTTGCGAGTTTAATACCCATAAGCAGTGAAATATGCGTCAGCCTTTTTCACCATTTGGCTGGCATCTCCCACCTGGCAGATCTTAAGCTGAGCCACAAGTTCAGTAGGCCACGACTTTTCTAGCTGCATGCGCAGCATAAGGTCAATTATCCCCTCACACGTGGAAGGAGTTTCATCTTTCTCCATCCACTCATCTAAGTAAGCAGTAAGCCGGTCAAGAACTGACTCTTGGCATCGTCAACTGTGAGACCGTACGCTTTGACGAGTGCGGCCTTCATCATCTCATACGTGAGATTGTCTCCATGAAATCTGTGGAGAATATCGAGGGCAGGGCCCTCAAACAGGCTAAGAAACTGAAGCCCCTTAGCTGCATCATCCAGTTGGTAAAGTTGAGCCATGTCTTCAAAATGAGCTAGGTATGGCTTGATGTGTGGGGTCGCCATAACATGTGCAGGGAGAATGCTCGTGGATCTTGGACCAACTGCACCAGACGTGTCTGAAGCTAAGGAATCTCGCTTGAGCTTCAGCATTTCAAATTCATGTTTTTCGCGTGCTTCTCGCTCGGCACGTTCGTGTTCTCGTTCTTTGTCTCGTTGTTCACGCTCGTATTCGCGTTGTTCTTGCTCTTGTACTAGCTCGTGTTCGCGTTGTTGTCGCTCTTGTTCTAACTCGAGTTCACGTTGTTTTTGTTCATGTTCGCGCTGTTCTCGCTCATATTCGCACTGTTCTCGCTCGTCTTCGTGCTGTTCTCACTCGTATGCGCGCTGTTCCCGCTCATGTTCGCGTTGGATTCTATGCTCTTCACGATCATCTTTCTCACGTTCTTGCTCGTAATTAAATAGTGAGAGAACGTAGCTCTGAATTTTTTCTGGGTCAGTGAGGCCCATATATTTACCTTCCTGTACATAGTCACTGGCTGCCATGATGCTAGCTCAGACTAAATAACTAGCGACTCAGTACTGACTATGATTTTTTTTTTTCTGAGATGCGAATAATCAAAAATAAAGAATATAGGCACAGGTTAGTGGTGACCAGTTTTATCTAATTAAATTGGTAAAGAAAGAAAATAAACGACTGACTGTCAAAACTATTATGTAAATTAATAAAAATGAATCAATAATCACCAGTAAGGTAGTGCCTATAGACTTTAATGATAAATACCTAAATATGAGCGAGTGAGTATTATCTCGTAAATAGCTTTAGAGCTAGGAGTTAATATCCTGGAATGAGTTCGCCAACTGTCACGGGGTTTTTAAGATTATGCAATATTGAGGGATGATTTCCAATTATACTGAAGAGCAGGGACAATGAACTGTCTTGCTAAAATCAAGCAATGATTACTTTAGGCTGGGTTGCTTCGCCGATTCTCTTAGAATGAGAATTTATAAACTTTCTCAACAGTACACAGCGGAGACTAATTACTCACAATTGCTGTTTATTAGTACTGTTAGCCTCTGGAGAAAGTGACTTCACCCCTGACAATAAATAACTAATATTATGAATGATATCAGGTTCTTCCTGATGCATTAACTCCTAGAAGGCACAACGGATTTTAAGTTTAACACAGCAAGACTGGCCCAAGTACCAGTTATGAATAGCAATGCGTTTATGCAAGCTAGGAGCTATAACTAGAATAAGCTTAATTATGGAGAAATGAAACACGAGTTTACATTACATTAAGCTCAAAGAAAAGAACTGTTAAATTTATTAATTACAAAGGAATAAATTTAACATTACATTTCAAAGTGAATTCAAATAAAGAGATCGCACTCACTCACTCACTCAAAAGCTGAATTCTTAAACCTAGGAAAACAACATGCGGCACAGCCGGCCGGCATGTGAGGGAACAGCACACTTAACTAAACTCTTAAGTGTAGGATAACGAAAAGAAAATACTGGTCAAAGAGTGGACTAAGCGGTGACTGGGTGTCGTTTCTGAGGAAGAACACTGCACTTGCTGTCTCTCACCAATCAGCTATGTGGACGGTGGGAACTAGGTGTCGTTGAAGAAGGACACTGCCACACACAACCTACTTCTGTGATGCTCAAATCTTGACTGACTAACTCGTGGGAAAGAAGGGAGCGCTGTGGCCGCCTTTCTAATGGCTAGAATGAGCGAAACGCGCCCAAAACAAATCGCTCAGCGGGAGCGCTAATGTCTTGCACAAAGACGATCACTTATGACAGTGAAAAATTGATTTGAAAAGACTCCCGACCGAATGAGCGGTTAACTGAACGATAACTGGGATTCCACTAGAGTTCGCGGTTTCCCACAAAAGCCAATGTCACTAGCTGACTCATGACATTACGCCCCATGAAAATAAAAAAAATTTTCTTCAGAAAAAAGATTTCAATATACATACATATAAATCCTAACTCAGTCACACAAGATTCACACTGTGGTGTGTGTGCTATCCTGCTACAGGAGAAAGTTGCAGTCACCAGTGAGCGAAAAAAAACTCGTATTTACGTTAATAGAAGCAAGCTTGAGGGAAAAACTCCATGATGATGGTGAAAATCCTGTACTCAGGTCAAACTCAGCGAAAATTTCGCTACATTTATGTTAACAACCAATTGTTATGTAGCGTAATGTATGTAATACACGGTGTAGGTGTGACAGTTGTGGTGTAACTGTATTTACATGTAAAATCATGTAATATTAATAATATGGCGACGATGAAGACAGAGGAGAAGAGGTGGCAGCATGCAGCAGGCGATCAGCTGGCCCGCACGGCAAAACTGCTACATCCATCGCTGTACCTGCAAAATCAATTAAGGTGGAGTGCCAAAAGTGTCAATGAGACAAAAATTCTTATTACATTACAATTACTCTCTCTGCTTAGCAATCAGTACATGCTACGAAGGGTACGCTCTAGCTGAAAAATACGAGTGACAGCCTAAGCTTCATACATTCGAGGTCGCCATTAATTTATTAGGTACATTATTAACCAGGAAACGTAGTCCCTGGACGCCGTTGGTCTCAAGGACTCGTTTAGTTTACTAGTTAAACTTAACTCTACACTTATGATTAGTGTCAGCAAGTTGAGAATCCTTATGCAAACTCGGGCTTGTGTGTCCTCAGACACAGCCTCAGACTGCACATGGGTCCTCAACCTCCCCCTTAACCTAGTCCCTATATTAATATCAGGGAGCTGAGAATCCCTGTGCAAACTTGGGCTCGTGTATCCGCAGACACAGCCTCGGGTCACCTCTGCGGGGTTCTCTCTCGAACGTCCCCCTTAACTTACAGTACTTACTCGTGTGTTCACAGAGTACTTACTCGTGTGTTCACAGAGTACTTACTCGTGTGTTCACAGACACAGCCTCGGGACGCCTCTGTGGGTTCTCGAACTTTCCCCCCTTAAACTTATGGTATACATGTATGTACAGGCCCTGGATATACTGTGTCCTGTGGGGCCAACGGGCGAGACGTTCGCAATTGCTGGTACACTTTTAACTGGGAACCAGGCTGGTCCTTGGATTACTCAAATCTCTGAGGACGCCTAGTTTACGGAACCCAGCATACAACAGTTGCCCGTGTTAGTCAGTACTTAGCATGCGAGACATCAGGTCTGCACCTACGTTATCACTTCCCTTGATGTATCTCACAACAAGGTTAACCTGCTGTAAATACAATGTCCAGCGTGTCAATCTTGCATTAGCCGTCTTGATCGTGCTAAGACTAGTGAGTGGCATATGATCAGTTTCCAGAGTGAATGGTGCCCCAAATAAATAATAATAATATTTTTTAACACCATCAACCACAGCCAAGAGTTCGTTCTCAACAGTACTGTAATTCCTCTCGGCGGGTTTTAGCCTACTGCTGTGGTATGCCACTGGGAAGATTCCACCTTCCGATTCCTGCAACAATACGGCACCTACTCCATCTTGTGAAGCATCAGTGCGCAGTATGCAAGGTTTGTTGGAATCAGGGAACTGCAAGATAGGCTCCTTGCACAACATGTTCTTAAGAGCGATAAAAGATCTCTCTTGTGCTTCTCCCCATTCATTGGTGTTTGGAGCATATTTCCGTAGTACCTCGTACAATGATTGGGCAATGAGAGCAAAGTTGGGGATAAAACTCCTATAATATCCCACTAGGCCAAGGAATGCCCTAACCTGTTTCTTGGTCACGGGTCTCCGGGCTTCTCTAACCTTCCTGATCTTGTCACCCTGACACCTGCAGTGATTGTTGCCAACAATATGTCCAAGGAACTCCACCTCACTGTGAGCAATCTTGCATTTGCTAGGCTTCACAGTCATGTTGAAACTCTGGAGTCTACTGAAGACAATTTCCAAGAGTCTGAGGTGCTCCTCCAACGTGGCAGAATGAACGAGGACATCATCAACGAACATCTCTACTCCTACAATACCATGGAGCACTTGTCTCATGGACGATTGAATACTGCTTGGGAATTGGTAAGTCCAAATGGGAGGACTTTATACTGGTACAACCCCCTAGGAGTAGCAAAGGCAGTGAACTGACGGCTCTCAGGGTGAAGGGGAATCTGGAAGAATCCCTTCGCCAAATCGAGCTTCGTAAAATATCGTGACCCTGCCAGCTTGGAGAAGATGGCAATGTGGTCACCCATCGGCTCAGCATCCACTTTGGTGATTGCATTGAGCCTTCTATAGTCGCCACAAATCCTGACTCCACCATCTTTCTTGTGAACTACTACCATTGGACTGCAGTAAGGAGATGAGGACTTTTCAATAATACCTGCAATCTCCATGTCGGCAATTTCGTTGTATACTGCGCCCAGTAGTCGCATGGGAATCAGATATGGCTTAACCTTTACTGGAGTATCGCTGGTCAACTCAATCTTGTGACAATCAACCTTTGCAAGTCTAGGTTGGTCAGAGAGGACATCAGCATACTGACAGAGCAGTGACCTTATGGCATTCTGATCACCTAATGCTAAGTCAGCGTTAAGTAAAACATCTCCGACAGTCTCTTCCTGGACGGGACTGAGCGGTTAAGGGCTCGTCATCATGGTCATCAGCTGGGATCACCGCAGCTGCCCTAGTTACTTCCAGTGGGTGGTCACTATCATCAGCAACTCGTAGGCCAGTCTCCTCAGGGATCTGACTCATGATAAGCCTTCAACATGTTAATGTGGAACCTTTTGCGAAGATTCCCTATCTGAATTATGTGGCTGAGGTCTGAAATGCGCTCTACTACATCAAATGGACCCTTCCACTGCACCAACAACTTGTTCTTGGCAGTGAGGAGTAACACCAGGCACTTATTGCCTGGACTAAACTTCCGAAGATTTGCCTTCTTATCATAATAGGCTTTCTGAACTTCGCGCCTTGATCAATTCTTCCTTAGCTAACTCACATGTCGACTGGAGGCGGTCAGCTAGATCAAGGACGTAGGTGTAGGTGGTCTTGACTTCAGGGTCAGGTTCTTCATCGTCCCACAACTCGCGAAGGATTTGAAGTGGTCCATGAACCGACCTTCCATACACCAGTTCAAAGGGTGAGAACTTCAAGGAGTGCTGTGGGGCTTCTCGATAAGCAAACAGAAGAGGAGCAATGAACTGCGGCCATTCCTTTGGCTGTTCAGTGGCCATGCGATTTAACATCTTCTTGAGAGTCCCATTGAACCTCTCGCATAGGCCATTACACATGGGATGATAAGGTGTAGTTCGCAGGCCTCGGATGGACAACAACCTGAATGCTTCGTTCATCATTGCAGAGGTGAACTGCGAACCCCGGTCGCTTAAGACCTCTTTGGGGATACCTATGCAACAAAACACTTTGATCAATGCCTCAGCAACAGTGACGGCCTCTATATTCCTAAGGGCCACGGCTTCAGGCCAACGTGTGCTGAAATCAACAATAGTGAGGATATACTTAGCTCCATCACTAGCCCTAGGGGAGATTGGCCCTACAATGTCAACTGCTACTCTCTCGAACGGTTTAGAGATTACTGCCTTTGGTTTCAATGGCGCAGGACGGACACGTCCCCGGTCAGTGGTATGCTGATACACATCACAGGAACGCACAAGCCTTTTTATTTCCTGTCCCATTCCTGGCCAGAAAAAGTCAGCATGGATGCGGTCAGAGGTTTTCTTTTGGCCCATGTGACCTCCCATGACTGAACAATGACCCAATTCGAACACTGCCCGGCGATGCTTCGTGGGAACGACGAACTGCAGTCGAACCTCG
The DNA here is from genome assembly GCF_032717465.1 of Coenobita brevimanus. NCBI lineage: Eukaryota > Metazoa > Arthropoda > Malacostraca > Decapoda > Coenobitidae > Coenobita > Coenobita brevimanus. The sequence goes on from NC_137009.1 coordinate 19,842,287, forward strand.
CCCTGGGGTGTTCGTGACTCACGGTACAGCCGTCCTTGCTTGTGAAGGAACCCGGCTTGACCTCCCCGTGAATACTTATGGCCGTATTCTTAAACATTTCCTTCCCTTGTAAAGGCATGGAAAGGAAATCTTTAGCCGAATTGGTATTCTTAAAAAATTCCTTCCCTTCATAAGCTGCTCGAAGGGAAAGATTTTCCTCTGGGCAGTAGAAATTATTGGAACTTGAAGGAATTCCTTGACCCGTCTCTTCAAAAATTCCTTCATAAGTTTTGTGCTTTCTGTTGTGATTCATTGTCTTCTGTGTATTTAAAATGTTGACAGAAGTTACTGTATAATTTTATTCATGCAGTTTACAATGCTATACTGATGTTTAAGCACTATTTGTATCTCTTTGAATGTGTTACCCATGTCAGTTGTGACAATTAGCCAGACATAAACAGAGCAGACGACGTACTATCTCCGATATTCATCCAGTCTTTTATGATTTGACACTGACAAATCTTATACATTATGACCAGGGTCAAACGAGGATTATTTTCAAGAAACATTTTGGTTGTTTATTTGCCCGAAAAAGGAAAATCTGCCGTCAAGGTCACATGAGTGGTTCGGCTCATGTCTTCCAGCTGGAAGAAAACAAGTGAGCGCCGCCATGCGAGTACATGAGACGGACATTAATAAGTGATTCTTACACTTACTGATAACAACATTAAGCATAATAATATTCATCGAATATAATTTATTATCAAAATATTGTCTTGAGGAGTGAACACCGCTGCGGTGTTGGCCAGAATGGCATTTATGGCTGAATACAAACCAACAGTATGGATGTGGTGGCGACCTCCCACATCTCAGATGTGTTGTGCTTTCAGTATCCAGTACGAGATATGCGTGTTTTGATGTATTTGTTTATATATTTAACGCTCCGCCATACCAAATATCAGCAGGATGGGTCATTTTAGTCTAACAGGGCTACCAACCTTAACATTTTCCTTCTCTTCCAAGGAAATCTTTAAGCATACTGAAGGGAAAGAAAAATCCTTCCAAGGGAAGGAAAAGTTTAGGGAAGGAATTATTTTTAAGAATATGGCTCTTAATCACTTTACCCCCCAGCTTCTTATGCACTGAGGCAAGTGTTGGGTCAAAATGTTGTTCTTGTACAACGTCTTGACTATGAATCAAGTCTTGCGGCATTGCGACGGTCAACGGGGTGATATGATTCGGAGCCTTGGCCATGGCTCGTGTTACTTCAACAGCCGAAGTCTGAGTAGCAACATCTACGGCGCAATTGTTTTTGACGCCCTATATGTTGTTGATAATGAGGTCAAACAAGGGTTCTGGCATGACAACAGCAGCTGTCAAGCCAGTGTAGAAAGGAGATCCCACCTGGATACGTGCCTCAGGGAACAATCTCAGTGACCCATCAATAAGTCTAACTTGGATCTGCTTACCCGTGTACTCGTCGGGCCGAACTAAACTTTCTTGACAGAGCAACCTGAGGAACCATTATCTCTCAGGACATTTACAGAAACACCTCCCACAAACCCTGGCTGAACAAGAAAGGCAGTGTTACTGGTGGAAGGGTCTGAGGAGGTAGCAGCCAGTCATTGGTGAGACTACGGAACAAACGATGCAGCAAATGTGGTGACCTGAGAACTTGATACCTGAGGGGTCGTGCTCACCATCTGAGGAGCTAGAGTATTGACCACCTGTGGAGGAGTGTTCACTGTCACTGGGAAACTAGTGAACTGTGGGGAAGTACCTGTACTGGTGGGGTTGGTACCACTGTACGCTTGTTGTGACATAAGGGCTGCATTTGCATCCTGCCTCCGATACACTAAAGTCGATTGTCCTGACTGAGGGTTACGTGGTTTGTCCTTGCCCTGCTGCTGCTTGAAATACCGGTACTGCTGCTGGTTAGGGTTCTGTTTATCGTACTGCTTCCACTCAGGTTTCCGAGTGTTTTGCCCCTGGTCCTTCTGCGGTTTTGGACCATGGCCATTATTCTGAGAACAGGCCTTGTTGCTGGGGTTCAGTCTGAGATGGTTTCCCAGATTTATTATGTTTTCTGTTCCAGGTATGCTGCTTGCGAGTTTAATACCCATAAGCAGTGAAATATGCGTCAGCCTTTTTCACCATTTGGCTGGCATCTCCCACCTGGCAGATCTTAAGCTGAGCCACAAGTTCAGTAGGCCACGACTTTTCTAGCTGCATGCGCAGCATAAGGTCAATTATCCCCTCACACGTGGAAGGAGTTTCATCTTTCTCCATCCACTCATCTAAGTAAGCAGTAAGCCGGTCAAGAACTGACTCTTGGCATCGTCAACTGTGAGACCGTACGCTTTGACGAGTGCGGCCTTCATCATCTCATACGTGAGATTGTCTCCATGAAATCTGTGGAGAATATCGAGGGCAGGGCCCTCAAACAGGCTAAGAAACTGAAGCCCCTTAGCTGCATCATCCAGTTGGTAAAGTTGAGCCATGTCTTCAAAATGAGCTAGGTATGGCTTGACGTGGGGTCGCCATAACATGTGCAGGGAGAATGCTCGTGGATCTTGGACCAACTGCACCAGACGTGTCTGAAGCTAAGGAATCTCGCTTGAGCTTCAGCATTTCAAATTCATGTTTTTCGCGTGCTTCTCGCTCGGCACGTTCGTGTTCTCGTTCTTTGTCTCGTTGTTCACGCTCGTATTCGCGTTGTTCTTGCTCTTGTACTAGCTCGTGTTCGCGTTGTTGTCGCTCTTGTTCTAACTCGAGTTCACGTTGTTTTTGTTCATGTTCGCGCTGTTCTCGCTCATATTCGCACTGTTCTCGCTCGTCTTCGTGCTGTTCTCACTCGTATGCGCGCTGTTCCCGCTCATGTTAGCGTTGGATTCTATGCTCTTCACGATCATCTTTCTCACGTTCTTGCTCGTAATTAATTAGTGAGAGAACGTAGCTCTGAATTTTTTCTGGGTCAGTGAGGCCCATATATTTACCTTCCTGTACATAGTCACTGGCTGCCATGATGCTAGCTCAGACTAAATAACTAGCGACTCAGTACTGACTATGATTTTTTTTTTTCTGAGATGCGAATAATCAAAAATAAAGAATATAGGCACAGGTTAGTGGTGACCAGTTTTATCTAATTAAATTGGTAAAGAAAGAAAATAAACGACTGACTGTCAAAACTATTATGTAAATTAATAAAAATGAATCAATAATCACCAGTAAGGTAGTGCCTATAGACTTTAATGATAAATACCTAAATATGAGCGAGTGAGTATTATCTCGTAAATAGCTTTAGAGCTAGGAGTTAATATCCTGGAATGAGTTCGCCAACTGTCACGGGGTTTTTAAGATTATGCAATATTGAGGGATGATTTCCAATTATACTGAAGAGCAGGGACAATGAACTGTCTTGCTAAAATCAAGCAATGATTACTTTAGGCTGGGTTGCTTCGGCGATTCTCTTAGAATGAGAATTTATAAACTTTCTCAACAGTACACAGCGGAGACTAATTACTCACAATTGCTGTTTATTAGTACTGTTAGCCTCTGGAGAAAGTGACTTCACCCCTGACAATAAATAACTAATATTATGAATGATATCAGGTTCTTCCTGATGCATTAACTCCTAGAAGGCACAACGGATTTTAAGTTTAACACAGCAAGACTGGCCCAAGTACCAGTTATGAATAGCAATGCGTTTATGCAAGCTAGGAGCTATAACTAGAATAAGCTTAATTATGGAGAAATGAAACACGAGTTTACATTACATTAAGCTCAAAGAAAAAGAACTGTTAAATTTATTAATTACAAAGGAATAAATTTAACATTACATTTCAAAGTGAATTCAAATAAAGAGATCGCACTCACTCACTCACTCAAAAGCTGAATTCTTAAACCTAGGAAAACAACATGCGGCACAGCCGGCCGGCATGTGAGGGAACAGCACACTTAACTAAACTCTTAAGTGTAGGATAACGAAAAGAAAATACTGGTCAAAGAGTGGACTAAGCGGTGACTGGGTGTCGTTTCTGAGGAAGAACACTGCACTTGCTGTCTCTCACCAATCAGCTATGTGGACGGTGGGAACTAGGTGTCGTTGAAGAAGGACACTGCCACACACAACCTACTTCTGTGATGCTCAAATCTTGACTGACTAACTCGTGGGAAAGAAGGGAGCGCTGTGGCCGCCTTTCTAATGGCTAGAATGAGCGAAACGCGCCCAAAACAAATCGCTCAGCGGGAGCGCTAATGTCTTGCACAAAGACGATCACTTATGACAGTGAAAAATTGATTTGAAAAGACTCCCGACCGAATGAGCGGTTAACTGAACGATAACTGGGATTCCACTAGAGTTCGCGGTTTCCCACAAAAGCCAATGTCACTAGCTGACTCATGACATTACGCCCCATGAAAATAAAAAAAATTTTCTTCAGAAAAAAGATTTCAATATACATACATATAAATCCTAACTCAGTCACACAAGATTCACACTGTGGTGTGTGTGCTATCCTGCTACAGGAGAAAGTTGCAGTCACCAGTGAGCGAAAAAAAACTCGTATTTACGTTAATAGAAGCAAGCTTGAGGGAAAAACTCCATGATGATGGTGAAAATCCTGTACTCAGGTCAAACTCAGCGAAAATTTCGCTACATTTATGTTAACAACCAATTGTTATGTAGCGTAATGTATGTAATACACGGTGTAGGTGTGACAGTTGTGGTGTAACTGTATTTACATGTAAAATCATGTAATATTAATAATATGGCGACGATGAAGACAGAGGAGAAGAGGTGGCAGCATGCAGCAGACGATCAGCTGGCCCGCACGGCAAAACTGCTACATCCATCGCTGTACCTGCAAAATCAATTAAGGTGGAGTGCCAAAAGTGTCAATGAGACAAAAATTCTTATTACATTACAATTACTCTCTCTGCTTAGCAATCAGTACATGCTACGAAGGGTACGCTCTAGCTGAAAAATACGAGTGACAGCCTAAGCTTCATACATTCGAGGTCGCCATTAATTTATTAGGTACATTATTAACCAGGAAACGTAGTCCCTGGACGCCGTTGGTCTCAAGGACTCGTTTAGTTTACTAGTTAAACTTAACTCTACACTTATGATTAGTGTCAGCAAGTTGAGAATCCTTATGCAAACTCGGGCTTGTGTGTCCTCAGACACAGCCTCAGACTGCACATGGGTCCTCAACCTCCCCCTTAACCTAGTCCCTATATTAATATCAGGGAGCTGAGAATCCCTGTGCAAACTTGGGCTCGTGTATCCGCAGACACAGCCTCGGGTCACCTCTGTGGGGTTCTCTCTCGAACGTCCCCCTTAACTTACAGTACTTACTCGTGTGTTCACAGAGTACTTACTCGTGTGTTCACAGAGTACTTACTCGTGTGTTCACAGACACAGCCTCGGGACGCCTCTGTGGGTTCTCGAACTTTCCCCCCTTAAACTTATGGTATACATGTATGTACAGGCCCTGGATATACTGTGTCCTGTGGGGCCAACGGGCGAGACGTTCGCAATTGCTGGTACACTTTTAACTGGGAACCAGGCTGGTCCTTGGATTACTCAAATCTCTGAGGACGCCTAGTTTACGGAACCCAGCATACAACAGTTGCCCGTGTTAGTCAGTACTTAGCATGCGAGACATCAGGTCTGCACCTACGTTATCACTTCCCTTGATGTATCTCACAACAAGGTTAACCTGCTGTAAATACAATGTCCAGCGTGTCAATCTTGCATTAGCCGTCTTGATCGTGCTAAGACTAGTGAGTGGCATATGATCAGTTTCCAGAGTGAATGGTGCCCCAAATAAATAATAATAATATTTTTTAACACCATCAACCACAGCCAAGAGTTCGTTCTCAACAGTACTGTAATTCCTCTCGGCGGGTTTTAGCCTACTGCTGTGGTATGCCACTGGGAAGATTCCACCTTCCGATTCCTGCATCAATACGGCACCTACTCCATCTTGTGAAGCATCAGTGCGCAGTATGCAAGGTTTGTTGGAATCAGGGAACTGCAAGATAGGCTCCTTGCACAACATGTTCTTAAGAGCGATAAAAGATCTCTCTTGTGCTTCTCCCCATTCATTGGTGTTTGGAGCATATTTCCGTAGTACCTCGTACAATGATTGGGCAATGAGAGCAAAGTTGGGGATAAAACTCCTATAATATCCCACTAGGCCAAGGAATGCCCTAACCTGTTTCTTGGTCACGGGTCTCGGGGCTTCTCTAACCTTCCTGATCTTGTCACCCTGACACCTGCAGTGATTGTTGCCAACAATATGTCCAAGGAACTCCACCTCACTGTGAGCAATCTTGCATTTGCTAGGCTTCACAGTCATGTTGAAACTCTGGAGTCTACTGAAGACAATTTCCAAGAGTCTGAGGTGCTCCTCCAACGTGGCAGAATGAACGAGGACATCATCAACGAACATCTCTACTCCTACAATACCATGGAGCACTTGTCTCATGGACGATTGAATACTGCTTGGGAATTGGTAAGTCCAAATGGGAGGACTTTATACTGGTACAACCCCCTAGGAGTAGCAAAGGCAGTGAACTGACGGCTCTCAGGGTGAAGGGGAATCTGGAAGAATCCCTTCGCCAAATCGAGCTTCGTAAAATATCGTGACCCTGCCAGCTTGGAGAAGATGGCAATGTGGTCACCCATCGGCTCAGCATCCACTTTGGTGATTGCATTGAGCCTTCTATAGTCGCCACAAATCCTGACTCCACCATCTTTCTTGTGAACTACTACCATTGGACTGCAGTAAGGAGATGAGGACTTTTCAATAATACCTGCAATCTCCATGTCGGCAATTTCGTTGTATACTGCGCCCAGTAGTCGCATGGGAATTGGATATGGCTTAACCTTTACTGGAGTATCGCTGGTCAACTCAATCTTGTGACAATCAACCTTTGCAAGTCTAGGTTGGTCAGAGAGGACATCAGCATACTGACAGAGCAGTGACCTTATGGCATTCTGATCACCTAATGCTAAGTCAGCGTTAAGTAAAACATCTCCGACAGTCTCTTCCTGACGGGACTGAGCGGTTAAGGGCTCGTCATCATGGTCATCAGCTGGGATCACCGCAGCTGCCCTAGTTACTTCCAGTGGGTGGTCACTATCATCAGCAACTCGTAGGCCAGTCTCCTCGGGATCTGACTCATGATAAGCCTTCAACATGTTAATGTGGAACCTTTTGCGAAGATTCCCTATCTGAATTATGTGGCTGAGGTCTGAAATGCGCTCTACTACATCAAATGGACCCTTCCACTGCACCAACAACTTGTTCTTGGCAGTGAGGAGTAACACCAGGCACTTATTGCCTGGACTAAACTTCCGAAGATTTGCCTTCTTATCATAATAGGCTTTCTGAACTTCACGCACCTTGATCAATTCTTCCTTAGCTAACTCACATGTCGACTGGAGGCGGTCAGCTAGATCAAGGACGTAGGTGTAGGTGGTCTTGACTTCAGGGTCAGGTTCTTCATCGTCCCACAACTCGCGAAGGATTTGAAGTGGTCCATGAACCGACCTTCCATACACCAGTTCAAAGGGTGAGAACTTCAAGGAGTGCTGTGGGGCTTCTCGATAAGCAAACAGAAGAGGAGCAATGAACTGCGGCCATTCCTTTGGCTGTTCAGTGGCCATGCGATTTAACATCTTCTTGAGAGTCCCATTGAACCTCTCGCATAGGCCATTACACATGGGATGATAAGGTGTAGTTCGCAGGCCTCGGATGGACAACAACCTGAATGCTTCGTTCATCATTGCAGAGGTGAACTGCGAACCCCGGTCGCTTAAGACCTCTTTGGGGATACCTATGCAACAAAACACTTTGATCAATGCCTCAGCAACAGTGACGGCCTCTATATTCCTAAGGGCCACGGCTTCAGGCCACCGTGTGCTGAAATCAACAATAGTGAGGATATACTTAGCTCCATCACTAGCCCTAGGGAGATTGGCCCTACAATGTCAACTGCTACTCTCTCGAACGGTTTAGAGATTACTGCCTTTGGTTTCAATGGCGCAGGACGGACACGTCCCCGGTCAGTGGTATGCTGATACACATCACAGGAACGCACAAGCCTTTTTATTTCCTGTCCCATTCCTGGCCAGAAAAAGTCAGCATGGATGCGGTCAGAGGTTTTCTTTTGGCCCATGTGACCTCCCATGACTGAACAATGACCCAATTCGAACACTGCCCGGCGATGCTTCGTGGGAACGACGAACTGCAGTCGAACCTCGCCCTGGGGTGTTCGTGACTCACGGTACAGCCGTCCTTGCTTGCGAAGGAACCCGGCTTGACCTCCCCGTGAATACTTATGGCCGTATTCTTAAACATTTCCTTCCCTTGTAAAGGCATGGAAAGGAAATCTTTAGCCGAATTGGTATTCTTAAAAATTCCTTCCCTTCATAAGCTGCTCGAAGGGAAAGATTTTTCCTCTGGGCAGTAGAAATTATTGGAACTTGAAGGAATTCCTTGACCCGTCTCTTCAAAAATTCCTTCATAAGTTTTGTGCTTTCTGTTGTGATTCATTGTCTTCTGTGTATTTAAAATGTTGACAGAAGTTACTGTATAATTTTATTCATGCAGTTTACAATGCTATACTGATGTTTAAGCACTATTTGTATCTCTTTGAATGTGTTACCCATGTCAGTTGTGACAATTAGCCAGACATAAACAGAGCAGACGACGTACTATCTCCGATATTCATCCAGTCTTTTATGATTTGACACTGACAAATCTTATACATTATGACCAGGGTCAAACGAGGATTATTTTCAAGAAACATTTTGGTTGTTTATTTGCCCGAAAAAGGAAAATCTGCCGTCAAGGTCACATGAGTGGTTCGGCTCATGTCTTCCAGCTGGAAGAAAACAAGTGAGCGCCGCCATGCGAGTACATGAGACGGACATTAATAAGTGATTCTTACACTTACTGATAACAACATTAAGCATAATAATATTCATCGAATATAATTTATTATCAAAATATTGTCTTGAGGAGTGAACACCGCTGCGGTGTTGGCCAGAATGGCATTTATGGCTGAATACAAACCAACAGTATGGATGTGGTGGCGACCTCCCACATCTCAGATGTGTTGTGCTTTCAGTATCCAGTACGAGATATGCGTGTTTTGATGTATTTGTTTATATATTTAACGCTCCGCCATACCAAATATCAGCAGGATGGGTCATTTTAGTCTAACAGGGCTACCAACCTTAACATTTTTCCTTCTCTTCCAAGGAAATCTTTAAGCATACTGAAGGGAAAGAAAAATCCTTCCAAGGGAAGGAAAAGTTTAGGGAAGGAATTATTTTTAAGAATATGGCTCTTAATCACTTTACCCCCCAGCTTCTTATGCACTGAGGCAAGTGTTGGGTCAAAATGTTGTTCTTGTACAACGTCTTGACTATGAATCAAGTCTTGCGGCATTGCGACGGTCAACGGGGTGATATGATTCGGAGCCTTGGCCATGGCTCGTGTTACTTCAACAGCCGAAGTCTGAGTAGCAACATCTACGGCGCAATTGTTTTTGACGCCCTATATGTTGTTGATAATGAGGTCAAACAAGGGTTCTGGCATGACAACAGCAGCTGTCAAGCCAGTGTAGAAAGGAGATCCCACCTGGATACGTGCCTCAGGGAACAATCTCAGTGACCCATCAATAAGTCTAACTTGGATCTGCTTACCCGTGTACTCGTCGGGCCGAACTAAACTTTCTTGACAGAGCAACCTGAGGAACCATTATCTCTCAGGACATTTACAGAAACACCTCCCACAAACCCTGGCTGAACAAGAAAGGCAGTGTTACTGGTGGAAGGGTCTGAGGAGGTAGCAGCCAGTCATTGGTGAGACTACGGAACAAACGATGCAGCAAATGTGGTGACCTGAGAACTTGATACCTGAGGGGTCGTGCTCACCATCTGAGGAGCTAGAGTATTGACCACCTGTGGAGGAGTGTTCACTGTCACTGGGAAACTAGTGAACTGTGGGGAAGTACCTGTACTGGTGGGGTTGGTACCACTGTACGCTTGTTGTGGCATAAGGGCTGCATTTGCATCCTGCCTCCGATACACTAAAGTCGATTGTCCTGACTGAGGGTTACGTGGTTTGTCCTTGCCCTGCTGCTGCTTGAAATACCGGTACTGCTGCTGGTTAGGGTTCTGTTTATCGTACTGCTTCCACTCAGGTTTCGAGTGTTTTGCCCCTGGTCCTTCTGCGGTTTTGGACCATGGCCATTATTCTGAGAACGGCCTTGTTGCTGGGGTTCAGTCTGAGATGGTTTCCCAGATTTATTATGTTTTCTGTTCCAGGTATGCTGCTTGCGAGTTTAATACCCATAAGCAGTGAAATATGCGTCAGCCTTTTTCACCATTTGGCTGGCATCTCCCACCTGGCAGATCTTAAGCTGAGCCACAAGTTCAGTAGGCCACGACTTTTCTAGCTGCATGCGCAGCATAAGGTCAATTATCCCCTCACACGTGGAAGGAGTTTCATCTTTCTCCATCCACTCATCTAAGTAAGCAGTAAGCCGGTCAAGAACTGACTCTTGGCATCGTCAACTGTGAGACCGTACGCTTTGACGAGTGCGGCCTTCATCATCTCATACGTGAGATTGTCTCCATGAAATCTGTGGAGAATATCGAGGGCAGGGCCCTCAAACAGGCTAAGAAACTGAAGCCCCTTAGCTGCATCATCCAGTTGGTAAAGTTGAGCCATGTCTTCAAAATGAGCTAGGTATGGCTTGATGTGTGGGGTCGCCATAACATGTGCAGGGAGAACGCTCGTGGATCTTGGACCAACTGCACCAGACGTGTCTGAAGCTAAGGAATCTCGCTTGAGCTTCAGCATTTCAAATTCATGTTTTTCGCGTGCTTCTCGCTCGGCACGTTCGTGTTCTCGTTCTTTGTCTCGTTGTTCACGCTCGTATTCGCGTTGTTCTTGCTCTTGTACTAGCTCGTGTTCGCGTTGTTGTCGCTCTTGTTCTAACTCGAGTTCACGTTGTTTTTGTTCATGTTCGCGCTGTTCTCGCTCATATTCGCACTGTTCTCGCTCGTCTTCGTGCTGTTCTCACTCGTATGCGCGCTGTTCCCGCTCATGTTCGCGTTGGATTCTATGCTCTTCACGATCATCTTTCTCACGTTCTTGCTCGTAATTAAATAGTGAGAGAACGTAGCTCTGAATTTTTCTGGGTCAGTGAGGCCCATATATTTACCTTCCTGTACATAGTCACTGGCTGCAATGATGCTAGCTAAGAATAAAAAACAAGCGACTCAGTACTGACTATGATTTTTTTTTCTGAGATGCGAATAATCAAAAATAAAGAATATAGGCACAGGTTAGTGGTGACCAGTTTTATCTAATTAAATTGGTAAAGAAAGAAAATAAACGACTGACTGTCAAAACTATTATGTAAATTAATAAAAATGAATCAATAATCACCAGTAAGGTAGTGCCTATAGACTTTAATGATAAATACCTAAATATGAGCGAGTGAGTATTATCTCGTAAATAGCTTTAGAGCTAGGAGTTAATATCCTGGAATGAGTTCGCCAACTGTCACGGGGTTTTTAAGATTATGCAATATTGAGGGATGATTTCCAATTATACTGAAGAGCAGGGACAATGAACTGTCTTGCTAAAATCAAGCAATGATTACTTTAGGCTGGGTTGCTTCGCCGATTCTCTTAGAATGAGAATTTATAAACTTTCTCAACAGTACACAGCAGAGACTAATTACTCACAATTGCTGTTTATTAGTACTGTTAGCCTCTGGAGAAAGTGACTTCACCCCTGACAATAAATAACTAATATTATGAATGATATCAGGTTCTTCCTGATGCATTAACTCCTAGAAGGCACAACGGATTTTAAGTTTAACACAGCAAGACTGGCCCAAGTACCAGTTATGAATAGCAATGCGTTTATGCAAGCTAGGAGCTATAACTAGAATAAGCTTAATTATGGAGAAATGAAACACGAGTTTACATTACATTAAGCTCAAAGAAAAAGAACTGTTAAATTTATTGATTACAAAGGAATAAATTTAATGTTACATTTAAAAGTGAATTTAAATAAAGAGATCGCACTCACTCACTCACTCAAAGGCTAAATTCTTAAACCTAGGAAAACAACATGCGGCACAGCCGGCCGGCATGTGAGGGAACAGCACACTTAACTAAACTCTTAAGTGTAGGATAACGAAAAGAAAATACTGGTCAAAGAGTGGACTAAGCGGTGACTGGGTGTCGTTACTGAGGAAGAACACTGCACTTGCTGTCTCTCACCAATCAGCTATGTGGACGGTGGAAACTAGGTGTTGTTGAAGAAAGACACTGCCACACACAACCTACTTCCGTGACGCTCAAATCTTGACTGACTAACTCGTGGGAAAGAAGGGAGCGCTGTGGCTGCCTTTCTAACGGCTAGAATGAGCGAAACGCGCCCAAAACAAATCGCTCAGCGGGAGCGCTAATGTCTTGCACAAAGACAATCACTTATGACAGTGAAAAATTGATTTGAAAAGACTCCCGACCGAATGAGCGGTTAACTGAACGATAACTGGGATTTCACTAGAGTTCGCGGTTTCCCACAAAAGCCAATGTCACTAGCCGACTCGTGACATATATATATATATATATATATATATATATATATATATATATATATATATATATATATATATCAGGATATATGTATATTTTACTACAGAGGAAGGGAAAATGAAAGAGTTAGTGGTGTAGGATTTCTAATTAACAGAAATCTTGCAGACAGCATTGTTAAATTCAGCAGTGTATCTGACAGAGCAGCAGTGGTTATAATCTGACTGTGCAAAAAAATATACCCTGAAAGTAATACAAGTATATGCACCAACTTCTCAGAGCTCAGATGAAGACATTGAAACATTCTATGATGACATCTCCCAGATTATGGAAGAGGAAACGACCACCTATACTATACTCATGGGAGACTTCAATGCAAAAGTTGAAAAATCAAAAAATGGAGAAGCATGTATGGGAAAATTTGGAGTGGGAGAAAGGAACGACAGAGGAGAAATGCTGGTAAACTTTGTAGAAATGTTTAACATGAAAATAATGAACACATTCTTTCACAAAAGAACAGGGAGAAAGTGGACCTGGAGAAGCCCAAATGGAGAAACAAACAATGTAATCAACGTCCATTATAGCAAATAAGAATAACACGATCACAAATGTCACATTTATTAACAAAGTAAATATCGGAAGTGACCACAGAATGGTGGGATACACAGCAAGATTCAGTTTCAAAAGTGAAAGAAAGAAGATGATTAAAGATAAAACGATGTGCCTAATAAAAGTCAATGAAAACAAAGCAGCCTTTCAGTTGGAGATAAGGAACACATTTCTGGCTCTCATTAATACTGAATATGACATTGATGAGCTGAATGACAGACTAATAAAAGTGCTAAAGAATCAGCGGAGGTAGTAGAAAACCTACTACAACAAAAGCCAAGAAGTATTCAGAAAATATACTTCAGCTTATGGAAAATAGAAAGGAAATGAAAGTAAAAACAAAGAAAGATGAAATAGGACGAGCGGAATTAAATAAGCTTATCAACAAAAGACAAAGAGACGAAAAAAGAAAGAGAAACATGGATCAAATCAAAGAAACCATCAAAAAAGAAAAAAGTCTGAAACAGGTCCGAAGTAAAATGGCACTTGGAAAGCAGCAAATTGCATCACTAAAAGACAAAAACGGTGAAACCATTAAATGCAGAGATAAGATGTTGAAGGGAGTTGAAGAATTTTACAAAGAACTGTATGCATCAAAGACAGTAGTACCAACAACTAACTTTTCAGTTGACACAAGTGAAAGACCTGAGGTAACACCAGATGAAGTAAATAATTGTCTCAAAAATATGAACAGAGTGAAAGCTCTGGAAAAAGATGGAATAGTAGCAGATTTACTGTTGGATGCAGGAGTAGAAGTACAAACTAGGCTTGCTCACTTTTTTACTCAATGTATAAAAAGGAAGAATATTTCCAAAACATGGTGTAATGCAGTAGTTATTTTACTTTACAAAAAAGGTGACTCAAAAGACCTTAGTAACTATCGACCCATTAGCTAGCTATCAGTCATTTACAAACTCTTCACTAAAGTCCTTACAAACAGAATAACTACAAATTTGGAGGAAAACCAACATCGTGAACAAGCTGGATTCCGAATCGGGTACTCGACTATTGATCATCTACACACAATGAATCAGCTAATTGAAAAAACAACAGAATATAATAAACCACTGTGCTTAGGTTTTGTTGATTACGAAAAGTCTTTCTACTCAGTGGAGCACATAGCAATTATAAATTCATTTCGAGAACAAGGAGTGAATGAGAACATTCTAAAACTGCTCGGAAACATATATAAAGAGGGAACTGCTGCAGTTAAATTACATAAGGACTCAGAGAAAATTAAGATTGAGAAGGGCGTGCGTCAGGGAGATACAATTTCACCGAACTTATTTACAGCATGCCTAGAAAGCTAGACTGGGAAAACAAAGAACTGAACATAGATGGAGAAAAGCTAAACCATTTAAGATTTGCAGATGACATTGTCCTTATCTCAGAAACAGCAGAGACATTGTAAGAAATGTTAAATGACCAGAACAGAGAAAGTCTTAAAGTAGGGCTAAATATGAACCGGAGTAGAACTAAAGTATTGTTTAATCATCAAACACCAAAGAGCATCATCAGAATAAGTGGAGAAATTCTTGAAGAAGTCAAGGAATACAATTACCTGGGACAAATATTAAAATTAACGAAAAATAATGATAGCGAAATAAAAAGACTCATTACAATTGGATGGAAAGTTTTCGGTAAACATAGGGACATTATGAAAAGTAGCTTGCCGGTTCGTATGAAACGAAAAGTATATAACGAATGTATAATTCCAGCTATGACGTATGGTTGTGAGACTTGGAAACTGACAAAATCGATGGAAAATAAACTAATTCGTTCTCAGAGAGCAATGGAAAGGTCAATGTTGGGAGTATCTTTAAGAGATAGGAAAATATCAACTTGGGTGAGAGAGCAGACTAAAGTCAAAGATATTATAGAAGTTATAAAAGAACAGATCGTTGTAGGTGGGGGCGCTCACCATCCACTCACTCAATGTAGTGCTGCTGTCAGGTGTGTGCCCTTTCCTCTCCTCCATCCTTCTTTCCTTCCATCCTCTTCTGTCTTCCTTCCCTTCATTTTTTCCTTGTCCTTCTGCCTACGGGTAACTTTACACTCCTTCTTCTGTCTTTCTTTCCTTCATTCTTTCCTCTTCCTTCTGCCTGTGCGTGACTCTGTACTGAGTGACGAGCCAAATGGTTTCCTGTACACGAGGAAACTATTCACTACGCTGGGTGGTAACCATATAACCAAATTTTGGCACCTGGTGGTTTAATGGGTAATTATTGCACTCCAGTCGGATTGAGCCGGTGAAGGGTTATATCCAAGGGGTGGTTGGGGTTGATTGCTCATGTAATGCTACTCAGGGATGAGTGAGGTTGTTCACTCTCATCTTAAATCTCGGGACCAACTGCCTAGCCCCGGGCTCCTACGCTTCTCATGGGGCAATGTAGGAGTGGATGATGGTGGATAAAAGAGAAATTGAGGTGGGCAGGCCATGTAGCAAGAATAAGGAATAATTGATGGAGCAAGAGGTTGACTGGCTGGACACTAAGCGTAACAGAAAAAGGTCAGACAGGAGGTGAAGGGATGAGATAGAGAAATTTGCAGGGAAAACGTGGCAAAAATCGGTTCAGTCAAGGAATTCGTGGAGAGAGTTGGGGGAGGCCTATGTTCGGCAGTGGACATGTAATGGCTGCTGCTGATGATGATGATAATGTATATATAGACGAATGAATGAATGAATGAATGAATGAATGAATATATATATATATATATATATATATATATATATATATATATATATATATATATATATATATATATATATATACGGAACCTCTGTGGTACAGTGGTAGAGTGTGCGCGTTTCGCACACTGGTGAGCGCGGGTTCGCCTCCCACCAGAGTTATAAAAACTTTGGGAAGCGTTCAGCAAGCCACTTGCTACTTTGGCGGACACAAGGGGTGCTGTGGTTGAACCAGTGTCGAATACTAGTACGCTTGCACCCAATCGGCTTAAGGTGGGCCGATTACACTTAGTTCACAGACTACACACGCATCCAAAGCCACTACAACACTACATTTACACATACTAGCGCTTCTCACCCTACGTACAGTCTCTACCAGACAGCCTAAGCCACTTGGTAGAGATACATTGGCTGTATCGTCCCTGCTTCAGTAGCGATAGGCCGGTCCTACATTGGACCTCAGCGGCTGAGGATGATGAGGATGGAATATATATATATATATATATATATATATATATATATATATATATATGTAATAATTTAGTTTTACGCCTGGTATCCCTGAAGGGCTAAGGCGATGCCCCCGGGTAGAGGACTTTTGGACTGGAGCGTGTAGCATTTTATGACCGGATGCCCTTCCTGATGTCTTTTTTTTTTTTTTTTTTTTATGTGTCCGACTCTTGGCATAGGCTTCACAGCCTGCTATCAAGGCCCAGCAGTCCTCCTACATACACCAATGACCCTTGGGTGGATTCGATCCTCCGACACTTCGGTCAGAGAAGAGTGCTCTAACCCACTGAGCCACGGCTGATATATATATATATATATATATATATATATATATATATATATATATATATATATATATATGTCTATGTATATATCGGTGTATATGTATATATAGATATTTATATACCGATACACAGAGCTAGATATATATGGATTACACAGTTGTCATTCCCACAAGTCCGTGATGATGATTGTCATTATGCATACGGACTGTATAGTCCAACACAAAACCTTATCAGGTAATTTACCCAACAGTGTTTTCAAATGACAACTGGTAACACATATGTGTTGAGCATGCCGAAATCTGTTACATTATATATGAGAAATATCGATATGATTAACATAAAAAATCGAACAATGTTTGCATCTGAGTGTTCTGCAGGGTAGGGTGGGGTTTATAACATTACTTGTTTAAGGAGGTAATACAGTTGGTATGTCAGAGTAAGGCTGCTGCCTTCTCATACTGTGACTTTCATGGTTGTTGACAAGCCATCACTCATAGCCTCCTTGATGTGTGGTTCAGGGTGCAACATACCTGCGAAGCTTCGAGAGAGTGATGTGGCGATGCGTGCAGGTGGGTCTGGTGAACAAGTGGTACAACGACCTCATTGCATATTACATCAGGGAGTCAAAGCATAAGGACGCGGCCGAGAAGTATCAGGGGCAGGAGGAGACGCTGGACAGTGACACCAGACATGTATGACAATTGTTTATGATCTGATAAAAGGTACACAAGAATCACTTTATCTTGGTGCCATAACTACTCCCTCGACCTCACATTCTCCACTGATTTGCCTTAATATTTTTTTCCATGTTACGGCTCTTCAGTATATCTTGACCTCCTCTTAGTATCCTCTAACTGTCCTCTCAGTATCCTTTAACTGATCAAAGTTTTGACTCTCTTATTTTATTGTAAGAACTCAATATTTTTTACTCTTCCAATTTTTTGTGCCAACGCAAACCGCTTTTCAGTTATCGTGTTATATAATGGCTGAAGGTGGAAAAGTGAAAACGTGAACAAATAACTGTCTAATCACAGAATTTATTAGATGAGCGACTTTCTGTCTAATCCAACATTCACTAAAGCCATTCATTCCCTTACCAGCCAACTCCACTTATTCGTTCACTCTCGACTAGGGATAGATGCCAAGATAAATTTATTCCTGAATAGGTCAGATTGTATTAATTTCAATACCTGTGGTATGTGTATGATATGTCGCTGGGTATTGTGGTAAACTAATATTGTTTTAATGAAATTCAGTTCTCTCTCTCTCTCTCTCTCTCTCTGCCCTAGCCTGGAACTGATATTTCCCTTCTCTTACCTCTGCAGGTGGTGTTCAGTCTCAACCACCTCCAGGGCCCCTTCTTGGTCCTACTTCTAGGGTATGGAGGTGGTGTGCTGCTCTTGCTTCTGGAGATGTATGCTGGCAGGGCAAGAGGACCCAACTAATAAATACAAAATTTTTATTACGTACGACAGCATAATATATTTCCCTGATGATGCACCAGTTTCAATCGCTGCTATCTTTATCTGCAAGTGATTCCTTAAGATTAAAAAAATGTTACATTAGCCAAGTAAAGAATGAACAATTTGCTCAGTTTTCAACGATGGCATGATGTATTTCACTGACTGTGCACTAGTTTTAGTTTTTTTCCTGTCTTTATGTCTAACTATTTCTAAAAGTAACTAAAAATAGTAGGCGACGATGGCCAGCTCTAAGCGGATCAAGTACTATTGTTTTGATACTATAAGTAATTTCTATATGAAAGTACTCCAGTGCAACATTCCACCCAGGAATCATGTTCCTGGCTTAATAATCTTCGCAGCCTTTGCATTTCGCGTGAGCAAGGTCGTAATTTTCGTGCTTTTCATATTTTCTGCACTTTATGACCTTTGACCTCTAATCTGGTGGATATAAGTCATGCATGTACAAAGAACACTTGTAGTACTCATTATCGTCTATAAACATGCAAAGTTTCATTCGATTCCATCCACCCACTGTGTAACTAGGCAACTTAAAATTCGCAGAATTGTCTAGCAGAGGTACAACTTCTACGTGTAAGTGGGTGTCAACTCTAAATATTATTTTTGTATGGAGTTACTCCACTCCAACATTCCACCCAATAATGATGGTCCTGGCATAATACTTTTTAGAACCTTATCATTTTGCGCAAGCATGGTCGACTTGGCGAATGTAGCACATAGGTGTATAGTAGAAAGTTGTAGTGCTAGTCAGTGTCTATAAGTATGTGCTTGTCAGTGTCTATAAGCACGGAATATTTCATTCAATTCCATCCAGCTGATGGGGAACTGGGGGGAGGGGGCGGCATTATTGAATACCGGTACTGGTTGCCAGGGACGCTGAGGGCCGACCTTCGCAGAGTTGTCACTTGAAACTAGAGGACAGAAGGGAAAAATGGATGGCTCACTTCTGACAGGGAATGACATCAACATTACGACTAAAGAAGAGAGAGCTTTCTACTCCCATTAATCGTGCTTTTTGAGCTATAGATCAAATCGTGAAAAGCACGAAAAAGACGAATAATCGGCCACTGCTAGACAACAAGCAGTTGTCTTGCAAACAAAACCTTGTGGACACAACTAGGTCACTGTGTCCAGATTTGGTTGGAACCGGTTAATTCTGAAAGGCAGAAATCTATTCTAGCTATCTATTGCCAGATGCCTCAATCTCGTTCGGGGTGGCCACAAACAAATCGCCTCCACGTCGCCCTGTTCCCCGCCATTTCACTGCCCCGCTCCCAACTCACACCCCACTCACTCATATACCTCTCCACCCCATCCCTCCATCTCATCTCGGCCTCCCCCTCCCTCTTCCCCCCTCCACCTCACTCACATACACTCTCTTCGTCAGTCTTTCACCCTCCATCCTCTCCACATGGCCAAACCACCTCAGTGTATTTCTCCTAACGTTTCCTATCACATCCACATCCACACCACAACGCTCTTTTATATTCTCATTTGTCAGCCTGTCTCTCCATGTGACTCCACAGGCTCCTCTTAAATAACTCATTTCCACTGCTCTCACTCTTGACTTGTGTCCTTCCAGCAACGTCCAAGCTTCACTTCCATACGTTAGAGTTGGTATCACAATATTGTCATGTAGTAACTTTTTCACTTCCATGATCACTTCCCTGCTTCTTATCACTGCTTTCAAGGAACCAGCAACCTTTCTTCCCTGCTGTACCCTTTCAAGCACTTCACCCTCCAAACCTCCATCCTTACTCATCACACTACCCAAGTACTTAAACGTACTCACATTTTCCAATTCCTCACCATCCAACCTCGCTGTACATTCACTGACTTCACCTCTCTCAAAGACCATCACTTTACTTTTCCCTACATTCACCTTTAGATTCCGCTTCTTACACACTCTCCCAAACTCATCCACCATGCCTTGCACTCAACAACACAGTGTCATCTGCAAACAATAATACAGGGAGTTTCCAAACACTACCCTCTCTCACCAGGGCCACTCCAACATCCACTACCCTACCTTGTACCTCCTTTATTACCTCATCCATGTACAGATTGAACAACCATGGAGACATGACACATCCCTGTTTCAACCCAACCATCAAAGAGAAAAATTCACTCAGTTCACCATCTACACGCACTGCAGCCTTAGCACCATCGTACATAGTCTTCACAGCATTCAACAACTTCCCATCTACTCCATATATTCTTCATACTTTCCACAATCCTTATCTATCCACCCTGTCATATGCTTTCTCCAAATCCATGAAAGCCGCATACAACTTCTTTCCCTTCTCTAGAAACTTTTCCACTAAAGATCTAAGAATAAATATCTGATCTACACAACCTCTTCCCTTCCTAAAGCCCCCTTGTTCTTCTCCAACTAATTTCTCTGTTCTTTCTCTAACTCTGTCAATAAATATCCTAACATACACTTACTTTTCCTAGTATACTAAGAAGACAAATGCCCCTACGATTACCACACACTTCTTTTTCCCCTTTTCCTGTGTACAAGGAAAAAATTATACCTGACTTCCAATCCTCTGGGACTCTACCTTCCTCCCAGGTCAATCTGCACATTTTCCACATCCATTCTACTACTATCTCTCCCCCATACTTCAGCATTTCACCACACACTCCATCAATTCCTGGGGCTTTCCCCAGTTTAACTTTCTTCATTGCTTCCACAATTTCTATCCTACTGATTTCTTCCTGTCTTCTCACCTCCCTCCTCCTCCTCCCTGCCATTCCCCATCCACTTATACTCGCATTACTTCCATCCTCTATGTTCAACAATTCCTTAAAGTGTTTTCTCCATCTGCTCACTTTTTCTCCCTTCTCCACTATTAATCTACCATTTTTATCTTTCACTCCCCTGCTAACTTCACTTGCACCCAGTCTTACTCTTTTCACCTCTTTCCAGTACATTTTCTTACAGTCCCTCCACTTTACACTCAAGTTCCTTCCAAATTCCTCATCCGCTGTCTTCTTACTCTCTGTTACTAATCTTTTCATGTCTCTCTTTCTTTCTACATATAACTCCCTCTTCTGCCTCTCAACTTCTTTCACGTCCCTATTTCTCATCCATTT
>NC_137009.1:19868574-19891074 GCF_032717465.1 Coenobita brevimanus
TCTCTCTCTCTCTCTCTCCCGGTATTCTGTTCTTTCCCTCCTTTCCTTCTCACTCTTCTTTCCACCTCTCTTTCACTTCCCGATCATGTGTGGAATTTTGGTCGCTTGAAAAATATATATGTCGATTTAAAGGTATCAGGTTCGCCTGAGGACTGTGGGACTTTTTTTTAGCAGAAATTCGTAGACCACGAGGTCAGCTCATTAAAGTGTTTAAAATCTGAATGGGTTTCACAGTCATTACATAGAAAGTTGCTTACTCTTAGCATGGACTCGGCACACAACCATGGTTGGAAGCTGTAAATGAAAATAATTTACCAGCAGAATTATGTGAAAACTTTTTCACATGCAAGATCTGCTCCACATGGAACTGACTCAACATGGACGTTGTTAACAATACAGTAGAGAAGTTTAAGGGATTCATCGGCAGGATCTTACACTAAAATAAATGTGAAGTGAATATGCATTCCCAGGCAAACAAGAAGTATCTCCACAGTATGGGCTGCATAATCATTAAGATCCTAACAGTTCCTTGTAACTCCTCTCTCTCTCTCTCTCTCTCTCTCTCTCTCTCCCTGTGTGTGTGTGTGTGTGTGTGTGTGTGTGTGTGTGTGTAAAAGAGGTGTCTACTACCGCAACATTTAATCACAGCAGATTTATTTCTCTCTCTCTCTCTCTCTCTCTCTCTCTCTCTCTCTCTCTCTCTCAGTGCAATAAACCTTTTCCTAACTTGGTTTATGACATATACTGTACTATTCCTTTATTAGTTGTTCGGAATACACGTAATTTAGATGGTGCTTGAAGTACAGAAACCCCTAGCTGGCTGTGAGCGAGAGCATGGAGGGTACCGGGTGGGGTTATGGGGTCGGAGAGAAAAGTGGGGGGGTTGGGTGGGAGTGTGGGACTATGAGAAAGGGAGGAGGAGGGGATACCTCTCCAACGAGCAGTGTTACAAACACCTTAGCCCACGGAAAAAGAAACGAACTTATTCCGACGTCTGTACATGCACAATATGCCCAATTATACAGTCTTACAAACTTAACAATATATATATATATATATATATATATATATATATATATATATATATATATATATATATATATATATATATATATATATATATATATATATATATATATATATATATATATATATATATATATAATATATCTATCTATCTATATATATATATATATATATATATATATATATATATATATATATATATATATATATATATATAATAAACACACACACACACACACACACTTAATGTGTGTGGTGTGTGACAGGAAACAATAGGATTTAAGTCATCGGTAGTAGTTTTTACCACCCAAATCTGCAAAATTTCTGTGGGTATACTTTAACAGAAGAACTGTTGGTAGTTCAAAATTTTGTTTACCAGTGGAAGAAACACATTTGTATGGGATTTTGTGCATGTGGACTTGATGTTAAAGCTTTACGATCACTGCAGTCCTGAAACATGGATTTAGAATAAAAGATATCATCAATGTTTACAAAGTGCCATGTGCAAAGCAATTTGCACTGAGCAGTCAGTCTCACACATGTGCAAAACAGTTTTCACTGATCATACTGACATGAGATTACTATGTTTCAACACATCTTCCAAAAGAAACGGTGAATAATATCTTCCCTACGTTACTGACCTGCCTTGTTATTTTCTACTAATGATTCATTATTCTCAAGAGCCAATGCACCAAATTTCTGTGGCTCATCAAGAGAAGGAAGTTCATTATACCTCCATTATGCAAAACAGCACAGGCTAAAATGATATATATTTTATGATTGCTAATTTGATACGGACTGGCTTCAATAATACAGCAAACTCTCTAAGATCCCCAAAGTACTCTCTTTTAAGTTTCTTGTTCGAGCATGGGAGGCATTGTCACGTCTTTCCTATCAGTGCCAGGAACCAAAAATTGAATTAAAAGGATTGAGCGGCAAGCATAGCCAGTCACCTAAAAGAAATCCTCTGTAATTACCAATCTCCAGTATGGTAGCTAGTCTGCTTTCGGAAAAAAAAAAAAAATCCTAGAATCTTGTGCACTGCCTGCCCAATTCACTACTAAATTTGTAAATTTCATATTAGCATCACAGACACCCACTACATTAATGTAAAAAAAAAAACTTTCCTACACCGGTACAGCATTTAACCTGCCACGTCCCGGAGACGTGAATTCACGTCCTCACATGATGTGCACTCATATCCCGGAGAGGTGAATTAATGCGACAACATTGCAAGGTCCCTAATTTGCAAAATTTTCAATTTTCGCAAGTGATTTCGCGAGTGATTTTCGGCACGTATACACGGGACACCTTCCTCTATTCCTCTACAAGATGCCAAGCAGGGACAATGCCTTACACCGCATAACCTCTCCCCTCCCCTGCACGCCATTGTCTCGGCAATTCACCTGTTACCAGTGACCTGGCCAATAAAGACATTCAGGGCCAGAGTGATTCTCCAATCGATGACAATGTGGAGGACAAAGTTTACATAGCATTAGAGGAAGAAACAGTCAGAAATGATGATCAGGTAATGTGGGAAAAAAAGGTCATGAATGGTGATGAGTTGGTGAGTGTAACAATGCTTATAATGCCAATATTACTGTTTGAAAACCAATATACTCTTGTACTACATATAAATTCGTACCAAGTAAATAAATAAATACTGTTTATGAGTGGATAAAATAGTTACCCTCCCATAGAACTCATTTTGTTTGGTGCCAGCCTGTTAGAAAACCCAGTCAGGTAAGGAGGTACTCGTACCTGGATCGAGTATTTTAAACCTCAGGTGAGCGATTTCTCTATGAATTTTCGATGTTTCTCACCAAAAGTGGATGTTTGAGCCAAAAAAAAAAAAGGTCCAAAAATGTCGGGACTGGGGCATACCACTGCTCAGAAAACGTCGGGATGGGGCGGGTTAATGTTTTATTTTTTCCTTCTGCTATGTGACAAAAATTATGGCCCCAGTTGATACTTGGCAAAGTGCCTACTACAAAAATGTTATAGATGTTGGAGAGCTTATTGTTGGAGACAAGTGTATTTTTCTTGCCTAACAGTTAATATTTACAGTGGTCCAGCTCTGCTTAGATGTACCTGGCATGAAATAGTAATATTTAGCTGCATGCTGAGGCTAAAAATCGAGAGTAGGGTAACAGTCACACTTGGCTACCCATGATGTGAGCTTCACGATGGTAATAACGTTGATAGGGCACTGTCAGATGATGCAGGTATACAGCAGATGTTAGTACATGCCTTCAAATTATGCTCAGAAGCTTGTCTTCTTGAAAAACGGAAACCATTCGTGTGGCGCGGTTGTTGTTATGGTCGTGCATTTTCACGGGTATCCACAACATCTAACACAATAAATACTTCCTTACCGATAGCTATTTGTTGATCCATTGGTTAATCGTTATATTTCCTAATAAATAGGATTGCAACAATTTCGTCTTTTTTACAATCATATAAAAATAAAACTATTTTTTTTACATCGGGAAGTCACCTTCGAGAGGGGGGCACCTTCTGATGATATTACCAAGGTTTCAACAACCGATCGGGAAAACAATGACCAGTAATACAACCACACCATTCCCTTCCAGCCCAAAGATGATCAGATCTGACTTGTAATACAGCTAATACTCAATACCTTCGTTCGTTCTTCCCCCACATCCCAGTCTGAGACATCATCCCCCATATGTTCTCGATTGGAGTGAGATCGCATCCCTTGGGTGGCCAGTCTATTAATTCAATTTCTGGATGCTGCTCGAACCAGTTTCGAACAAGGCGACTGATATGTATGAGGTCCTGCACAAGTTTAATGGTTTAGGGTGCAGGAATTAACATGGCTTGGACTATCGGTAGTAGAACGTGCTCCAATGTGTGAACGTACTCAGCTGCTGTGAGGCGTCCATCAATCTTTACCAACTCCTCAGGCCCATACGCTGACATCCATCCTCAGAAAGCCATGCTGACTGTGCCACTAACAGCTGGTTCTTGCAGGTGTTCTTCCACGAATCTCATATTGGGAGGCCTCCAACAGTGTCTCTCCTTAGCTGGTGCTAAGGAGAATGATGCTTCATCAGAGAAGATGACCGTCTGCCAGTACTCAGCTGCAGAGCAAAACCTGGTCTAGCTCCTTTGTGTGCACGGATCAACTTTTTTGGCAGGAACCAGACAATGGTCTGTTTTCATAATGGCGTCGTCGCACCATGTTAGGTTGGCAGCGTAGATGTAGGTGGGCAGCTGAGCGCACAGCCGTAGGTTTTGGTCGCTCCCGTATTGCTTGTGTGATCTGCTTATCCTGCTCTTGAGTTGTAACTAGTGGTCTGCCACTCCGAGGCCTAGTTCTAAGTGACTTCCTCGTGCCATCGCCTTACCCAGCATTAGACTGTTTTATGCCACAGTCCCAGTACTCGTGCAATAACAGATACTGGCGTACCTCGCTCCCACATCCCGATAATCCTGCTACAGGTGGTGATAACACCTGGATTGTTGGCGCGTGTGTCAGGCATGCTGCTGAGAAAGCATGCATCAATATCTATTGGATATTCCATAATATCAT
Organism: Coenobita brevimanus; assembly: GCF_032717465.1. Taxonomy (NCBI): domain Eukaryota; kingdom Metazoa; phylum Arthropoda; class Malacostraca; order Decapoda; family Coenobitidae; genus Coenobita; species Coenobita brevimanus. The sequence goes on from NC_137009.1 coordinate 19,873,157, forward strand.
ACTTTGCCTGTATCTGGATTGTAACCTTAATGCTGATATTGAACAACTTGCATTTTTTATTTAGATGGCATGATCAAGACAGTCTAACATAAATAGCATACTGGTCCTAAAAACGAACCATAAAAATGTTATCACACAATATACTGTTATGTGCAAATTATGACATGGTAACGGATTGTATTGATGACAACATACGTTAAGGTGAACCACAAATGATTCCTACACTAAATACAATAAATTACTGTCATTATTGATTCATCAAACGTTTGGTTATTGTATAATTGTCACGAGAGGCGACGAATACAGCAATATGTAATCAGATTGTCCTGACAAGTCGATATGACAATAGTGAGTATTAAAGGTCACATTCATGTAGTAACGTTAAGAAACCAGGAAGATTGGTGTACTGGTCACTCAAGCGAGGAAACTGATATACCACCAAAAAAAGTGGAGAGTGCGGGAAAGCGTAATGTTGGGATAGGTTACGTATTCTCCAGGAGCAATGTATGGGCATACACCATGATGAGGTCGATAATTTTAACTGTTCCCTTTATATACAATGTTCTGTTCCTTCCATTCATACTAAATGCTGAATACATGCAATTGTGTTGGTCTATCATTGTAGTTCGTAGTTCAGAATCAGTAACGAAGTTCATTTAGAAAACCCATCTGTTACTTAGATGTTTCCTTGGCAAAAGACACAGTGCTAGGCAGAGTAAATATTCGGTTCAAAATGCATGCAGCATATGACAAAACAATCACGAGCTCAGTTGGTGGGGGGTCAGAAACGGGAGTGTGGGTAATCACATTCCTGACTTCCAGTCGCACTTACCAGCCAAAACTAAAATCTCTGTATGCCATTGGTTGAAAAGTCGTCAAGATGCAAGAGACAGGCATGTGCAGTCTCGCACAACGGTACACACACACGATTAGAAAAAACAAGTGAATATTAGTGTGTCCTGCAGAGCAAAGCAGGTATGTATACCAAAGTACTATACTCATGCTCTTGTTTGTCACACAACTAGCATATTAAATGGATTGTAATCAGATTGTGCAGTTCGAGAGTTGAACTTGTCTTTCAAATCTGAAACACAATTTAAACCATCCCCCCTTCAGTGGCCACACTCCCCCAGTGAGGTTTTTGCTAGATTGTAACATTAAACTGATACTGAAGTTTGTGACACTCTTGTAGCTGGCACAACCGGATTGTATTTAGTTAAAATAATCTATCTATCTATATACATAGGCTGCTTCCCCCATGGAAAGGGAGGTAGCCGTGACAGGACGACACACTCCCCATTTACTCATCCATTCAAACACAGTCATTCGCATCTTAGCCCCAAAGGGGAGAAGGGACAGATCCTCACCACACCACACCACACAAGGGTCAACTGCGCAAAGCAATCAGTGACATCCGCAGCAGGGCCCGACAGCAGAGCTCTTTTACCCCTGCCACATCATAATAGACCCATCCCCTTACTCGCACCTGACCTGACTAGCTAATCAGACCAAATGCGGGAGAATCTCCCCTCAGGGCTGCGTCATCATTTATTCATTCACAATTTCTCTCCATTTATTTCTGTCATGTACAGCCACTCTTCCTTGCTCAACAGACATTCCTCTCGCATCCAGCGCTCTCTTCACACTGTCCATCCATCCTATTCGTGGTCTCCCTCTCAGCCTTACACCTCACACATCAGATCTAGTAATCTTTTCCACCAATCGCTCATTATCCATTCTCTCCATATGCCCAAACCATCGCAACACCCTCTGCTCAACTCTACCAGCCATCTCCCGAACAACTCCAGTTCTCCTTTGCACTTCATCATTTCGCACTCGATCCATACGCGTCACTCCACACATACTCCTCAGACACCTCATCTGCATTACATTCAAACTTTTCCTCTCTGCTACACCCATATTCCATGTTTCAGCCCCATATAACGCAGTCGGTACCACAACACTCTCATACAGCCTTCTCTTTACATCCATTCTAAGCAAACGACATCTAAACACTTTTTTCATTCCTCCCAGCACCTTTCCTACTTCATTTATTCTAAACTTCACTTCTGCATCTATTCTTCCATTCATAGCAACATGCGACCCTAAATATTTAAAACACTCCACCTCCTCAAGCAACTCACCATTCAAAACTATATTCATCCCCCTACCGTCTACCAACCTCGTACACTTCATCACTTTACTCTTATTCTCAATTACTTTCAATTTCCTCCTTTCACACACCCTTCCAAACTCCTCTACCAACTGTCTCAATCTCTCCTCTGAATCAGCCACCAGTGTAGTATCATCTGCAAATAGCAGCTGCTTAAGATTCCACTCTCTACCATCGACATTCACCAGACTCAGACCTCCACCTAAAACACTTGCATTCACCTCTCTTACAACACCATCTATATAGATATTAGACAACCAAGGCGACATCACACATCCCTGTCGCAGACCCACTCTCACGGGAAACCAATCACTCACAGCATTTCCCACTCTTACACACGCTCTACTATTTACATAAAAACTTTTCACCCCTTTTAGTAACCTACCATTAAGTCCATACAATCTTAAAACAGTCCACAAAGCTTCCCTATCAATTCTGTCATACGCATTCTCTAAATCCATGAATGCCCAAAACACATCCTTGCCTTTCGCTAAATACTTTTCACACACTTGTCTCACAGCAAACACCTGATCCACGCATCCCCTCTCTCTCCTAAAGCCACACTGCTCATCATCAATTACTCCCTGTGTACCCTCTCTAACTCTCATAATTAACACTCTACCATGCACCTTACCTACAACACTCAATAGACTTATACCCCTAAAGCTAGTACATTCATACTTATCACCCTTGCCTTTATACAACGAGACCACAAAAGCACTTGCCCAGTCAATAATACCCGAGACATATGGGATTAAAAGTTACAGAGGCTGGCGTTTGTGCATTCAGTCATAATCCGCACATAAAGGCTCACCACTGCATTATACTTACGCATGGCTTAATATGGTCGCTTGTGTCTTTGCTGTCAGTCAATAATAAGTGGCATCTGAGTCGTAAAATGGTTTGTGTGTGGTATGTACGTGTCCTTCTGACTGTCTGTCTGTCCGTCGTTAACTGTCTGTTTCAGCAGGTACCGAAGTTAAGCGTTTAGTGAACAGGAACACTGCAGTGCAGCATTTGTGAATGTTTCATCGTATAATTCACAGTGGGTGAAATGTAAATATAGTAGTGTCAGGGACTGAAGTCGTGCAACTTTTGTCCCACGCTACTGTAGTACACACCATCTATGTGACATGCCATCCTACTACCGACGCGTGTGACAGGGAAGTTTTTGATATTTTCAATCAAAGCACAAGGAATAACTACAGTACAGACTTATGTGCTACCAGTATTGTACTAATCATGTAAAATAATGAAGAACTACACGACCCCAGAATTCTCAAGAAATGCCTATAAAACAACTATAAATATACTTTGATCATTCTGACAGCACGACGCATTGCGGCATATCAGGAGCAAGTGAATCATCATATAGACATTAACGGTTTGCAAGATGTGAAAAGAGTAACTAGGTGTTAAATGCCAGATATTAACCTGCAGATATTAATGCTACACAATAAAAGGTGAAAGTTATTAGTTTGGGGTAATAAACACCCACATCTCCCTCTCCCCTTCCCCCAAGCACACCAAACTCACCAATCTCCTATCCGTCACCCACTGTTTCCCTACACATTCCCATACTCCACTAGCACCACTGCAACTCCAGCACGTCCATAACAATAATCTGACCTCGGAACGGGCCATGTCATTCACAGTGTCCATGACGTCACACAGACACAACCAATTCGTGGGCGTCTCCTCTCCCACCACACCGATAAGGCATTTCTCACAATGCACACACAGACACTGTGCAAACAGCAAACACCCTCCCCACCCTACTCCGACACATCTTTCCCAACACCCACCTCTTCCTCTATACCCACAACACAGTCCCACAGAGCACTACGACACATCATCCTCACACCACACACCTCCAACAGACCCACGAGACATTTCCCACCAAACCCAGAACACGCACCTCACTCAGCACCCCCACATAGGCATCTCACCCAACACACCCACAGGACATCTCTCTCACCAAACCTAGAACACACACCTGATCCAGCATCCCCACAACAGACACTTCACCCAAGACACCTACAGGACATCACTACCACCACACCCATCTCACCCAGCACCCCACCACAGGCCCCTCATCCAACACACCCACATCTCTCCCAACACACATCTCACCCACCACACACCAAATACCACACCAATCCCAAATCCACGACACCCACTTCCCACACCACACAACACAAACTTCACCCACCACACCCACAGCACATCTCACCACACTCAACACACACCTCACCCTCCACACTATTTAGCAACAGTAACACTAGAAAGCTATGTTGAAAACAGATAGCACCGTGTTGGTTTTGTTTTCCATTTACTCCGCATACAGGTAGCAGGCGAACTCACCTTTCACCCGTTGTCTGGTGAGCTAGTTGGGTTCTTTGAGCTGTTTTTATTTTGTTCAGTGTGTTGACAAACACATTGAACAAAACAAAAAGCACTAATAAGGTAGCCCTGTGCATATCGTAGGATGGTCGTCAGGTCGTTTAATGGTTGGGCATTATTATTACATGAGTGTAACATTAACATGGATTGTTTCTGACTCATATACATAATACCATACATTTTGATATTAGTGTCATTACTATATAATTTTGTGTTTGGGAGACACACTTGGTAGAGAGGAATTAAAGATGTAAAGGGAGGGGGGGACTTTCGGTAGTGCAATCCAGTATTACGATAACTGACGCATACAGCATGATTATGCACCGAATACCAATTACTGTTAGCACAAGTGTATGCTAAACATAAACACTGTGAAGTATCTTGGGTGTTTATATCCCGTAAAGTCAACATTTGTAGTAGGATAACAATGATAATCCACCGAATCACCACCCTCCCTCTACCCAACACCTGACATCGTCGAGTGCCAGCTGTTGACAAAATTAGGCATTATATGCATGTTCTTTCAGATTCACTGGTTCAGGATTTCGTGGGTTCGAGAAATGCGCCCGACTTTTGGAAGTGATAGTACACCCGGAAACCATAATCTCTAGCCCATCTGGTTCGGTGCCGGAAGTCAGTACAATGACCGTTCTGGACGGCGGCCCACTCTATCACGAGGCAACGCACGCACGAACACACACAGTCCTTATGAACCATTCGAGGCTTCGCTCTGAGTGTGTCATATGTTCAATCATCTTGCAGTTTATAATACTAAGCAGTCATAGTATGGCTGTATAGATGTCATTATGTATAAGAACTGTATACGACATTGTATACTCTGCATTATCTTCATTAAATAGGGACACGAAGAAAAATTACCGTAGGTCGTGGTTACGAAAGTAAGAATGGAAATAAAGACTTCCAAACCACCCAGTGATTCCATACAATGTTTTCAGCTTTCGTGTGTGTGTGTGTGTGTGTGTGTGTGTGTGTGTGTGTGTGTTTTGGTATCATCAGGCATTATCCTTAGTAGTGAAGGCTAATATATAATTAGTTCATATACGAGACAGTTCAGACATAAGCTGATCTGAGCATGGCGCCAGATCACGATGCTTCCACCACACCCCCATCTATAAATTTTATTTCCCCTTCATTCGTGTAACTACATGAAAAACCGTATTTTATATAATCATATATTTAAAAAAACTTAACATCCATGTGAATCACTCACTCCTCATTTGACACACTTATAGTGTAATACACTGACCATCCCACCTGGGCACAAGGACTCCCACGGTAACTCCTAAGGGGAGTTTGACCACAAAGGGCAGCTGAACGATCACCAATCTCAAGTGCCCTGCGTATAACAAGCGAAACAGGAGTTCAGTGTCACCAGATAACTACCAGCAGGCAAATGCGGAAGAATGGCAGACAATGTTTCGTCCCAGTGGGTAAGGAAACATTAACAGACGCACACAGAGAAGCTCGGAAAAAGTTTGCAGAGGCGATGCGGATATGAGAGTCGATTTTTGGAGGTCCGTCATTTTTTATCTATCTGTCTCTATACCTTGGCTGCTTCCCCCAAAGAAAGGGAGGTAGCCGAAACAAGACGACACACTCCCAATTTACTCATCCACACACACGCATTCATTCTCATCTTAGCCCTAAGGGGAGAAGGGAGAGATCCTCACCGCACCACACCGCACGAGGATCAACTGCGCAGTGCAGCCAGTGACATCCGAAACAGGGACCAACAACAGAGCTGGTTTACCTCTGCCACATCATAATGGACCCATCCCCTTACTTGCACCTGACCTGATCAGCTGATCAGACCAAATGTGAGAGAATATCCCTCTCAGGGCCACGTCATCATTTTATTCATTCACGATTTCTCCCCAGTCTTTCCTGTCACGCTCAGCCACTCTTCCTTGCTCAACAGACATCCCTCTTGCATCCAACACTCTCTTCACACTGTCAATCCATCCTATTCGTGGTCTTCCTCTCAGCTTTACACCTCACATCCGGTCCGGTTATCTTTTTCACCAATCACTCATCATCCATTCTCTACATATGCCCAGACCATAGCAACACCCTCTGCTCAACTCGATCGGCCATCTCCCGCACAACTACAGTTCTCCTTCTCAGTTCATTATTTCTCACTCGATCCATGCACATCATCGATACATACTCCTCAGACACCTCATCTCCATTACATTCAAACTTTTCATGTCTGCTACATGCATATTTCACGTTTCAGTCCCATATAATGCAGTGGTACCACAACACCCTCATACAGCCTTCTCTTTACATCCATTCTAAGCAAACGACATCTAAACACTTTTTTCATTCCTCCCAGCACCATTCTTACTTCATCCATTCTAAACTTCACTTCTGCATCTATTCTTCCATCCACAGCAACATGTGACGCTAAATACTTAAAACACTCTACTTCCTCAAGCAGCTCACTGTTCAAAACTATATTCATACTTCTACCATATACCAACCTCATACATGTCATCACTTTACTCTTATTCTCACTTACTCTCAATTTTCTACTTTCACACACCCTTCCAAACTCCTCTACCAACTGTCTCAATCTCTCCTCTGAATCAGTCACCAGTGCAGTATGATCTGTAAACAGCAGCTGATTCAGATTCCACTCTTTCCCATCAGCATTCAGCAGACTCAAACATGCTTCTAACACTCTTGCATTCACCTCCCTTACAACACCACCCATATAAATATTAAATAACCAAGGCAACATCACACATCCCTGCCGCAGCCCCACTCTCACAGGAAACTAATCATTCACAGTATTTCAAACTCTTACACATGCTCTACTATTTACATAAAAAATTTTCACTCCTTTTAGCAACCTTACCATCAAGTCCATACAATCTTAAAACAGTCCACAAAGCATCCCTATCAATTTTATCATACGCTTTCTCTAAATCCTTGAAAGCCCAAAACACATCCTTATCTTTTGCTAAATATTTTCACACACCTGTCTCACAGCAAACACCTGATCCATGCATCCTCTCCCTCTCCTAAAGCCACACTGCTCCTCACCAGTCATTCCCTCTTTACCCTCTCGGACTCTCTTAATTAACACTCTGCCATACACCTTACAGTACCAACAACACTCAACAGACATATACTCCTAAAGCTAATACATTCATACTTCTCAATCCTGCTTTTATACAACGGAATCATACAAGCACTTGCCCAATCAATTGACACCATACTTCTCACAAAACACACGTTCAGCAAGCTTACTAACCACTCAACAATAGGCACTCCACCACCTTTCAGGCATTCCATAGCACACCCATCCATACATGCAGCTTTCCCCGTTTTCATCTCCTTTGCTGACCCCTGCACTTCATTGTGATCAAAGAATCATTCAACTCTCCCAATACATTACTTCCTTGCACCCTTCCATCCGCCACAATCTCAGCCCCCTTTTCCTCCACTACATTTAACAATCTTTCAAAATACACCGCCCATCTCTTCCTTATTGCATCCATATCAGTTAACATCCTTCCATCCCCTGCTTTTACTCGCTCTTCCTTCCCAGACTCTCCCTTTTGCACCCTTTTCACCTCCATACAAAACATTTTCTTATTCTGTTGAAAATTCTCAGTCAACTGCCTACCCCACCACTCATCTGCTGCCACTTTAGCATCACGCACAACCCTTCTCGCCCTATTCCTCTTTTCTTTATACCTCTCAAATGACACCTCATCCTTCCTCTGCAGCCACACTTCAAATGCACGTCTCTTCTCAGCCACAGCCATACTTACTTCCTCTCACCACAATTCACTCCCCTTTCTTACACCATCACCCAGTCGTCTCACACCACACACCTCTTCCGCATGCCCCACCACAGCACTCTTAAACAACCGCCATTCCTCCTCCACACTGCCTTTCTCCTGATCTTTCACTATCATTTTCTTTCTTTAATCCAACTCACTGTATTTTAAAACCTCCCTGCCACACCTAATTCTCCTACCTCTCACCCATCTCTTACCTACTCTCGATTTTCCCTCAGCCAAGTAGTGGTCAGACATACCTCCACCCTCCCCTCTCAGAACTCTCACATCCAGCAATCATCCTATTACATTCCTGGACACAACCACACAGTACATGGATGCTCTATCAACAACCTTTCCATCCTCCTGCCTCACCCATGTACACTTATAAATATCTTTCTTCTCAAACAAGGTATTTCCAATCATCATCTCTCGCTCAACACACATCCCTATCATTCGTTCCCCATTTTCACTTCTTCAAGCCACACCATGCATACCAACTACACCTTCAACTGCTACATTTCCCACTCTAGCATTCAGATCTCCCATCATTACCACATTCACATACGCTCCAAAACTCTGCAGACACTCATCAACATCATTTCAGAAAGACTCCCTCTATTCTGCATCCCTTTCACTACCAGGCTCATATGCACTCACAAATACCCGCAACTCACGTTCAAATTTTGCTTTCACCCACATCAGTCTCGATGTCATGTCCTTCTATTCAGTTACACACTGCTCCACTTCTGCACTCACTAACAAGGTCACACCTTCTCTCTCTCTTCCTCTATCAATACCTGACAAACTTCCATTCACACTTCCAAATTTAGGCTCACTTTTCCCCTTCATCTTTGTTTCACTCAAAGCTAACACATCCAACTTTCTTCTCACAAACATTCTCCCAGTCTCCTCCTTTTTAGCCTCAGTCATACTACATCCACACACATTCATAGATCCAATCTTCAGGGTCCAGGGACAACTCAATCTCCAATCCCTTTCTCTTCTTTGTCTCATTGTAGGAACTATAAAACAGAGGAGGGGGTCCCTAGTCCCCTAACCCCGCCCCTTTTATTCGCCTTTTACGACATGCAGGGAATATGGTGGCAGAATTCTTCCTAACACAACCTGGCTGCAGCGTAGTAGTACCACACCATAGTGCGGCCAGACTGTGCCCCCCCTCCCCACCACCACCACAGGGGGGGAATGATTTACATCTGTTGCAGTAGTCAGTTGCCAGTGTTTGGCGATTACGTCATACAAGATATGATCAAAGACACATCCATGGGAACATCGACAAGCGGTCGTGTGACAACCTCCATGCATGGATGGATGTGGTAGGGAGAAGTTGGAGAACTGACGGACATTGAGGGACGTTTGGATGCAGAGTAGTACTGCATATATTCTAAAGACATCCTTTCTACCATTGGTGTGAGCATATGCCATCCCAGACCCACAGCCTGTTCATATGGTGCAAGTCTGCAGTCCAATACATACAAGTTGGGCAATCATGCCTTGGTTTGAGGCGCACCCACAGATTATTCTTTTGGACTGGCCCCCTAAAGGGGCCGATTGTAATCCAAAAGAAAACCTTTGGGCGTATATTATTGCTGAATGGGCTGTTGAGGAGGCAAAGAGGAAGGCAGTGAGGAGACATGCACATAATGTATGGGAGGGAATAAGGAGGAGGCCGAACATCTGCAGCAATCTGGTAGATTCAGTGCCTGCCAGATTGCATGAAGTTACAGCAGAAGATAGAGGTTGGACAGGGTATTAACCTTTGGGCACGAGATGTCTCATTGGTAGCAGCCTTGTCTCAGGATCTTGTAGTCAGGAATTAAATCTCCGCCCACAATGTTGCCTTGTGGGGGGTGGCAGGGGAGATAGCGCCATGAGGTAACCTCGGTGAGGCCACATCCACATTCTTTCCTAACTCTCGGGAATTTGTCACGGTATTTTACTCTGTAATTTTAGGTCACTTCACATAAATATGTTTATAATATCTGTGGATAAATATACTTAACTCATGGGAATCTGTCCAGACAAAACATAAGTTAGTACAAGAATCACATATGTTTACAGTGTTCATGTATAATAAATGTGAAAAAATATTTTGGGAATTTCATGTAGCCAATAGCCATGCCTACAAAACAGTCTTGTCGCTCAATGTGCATGTGTGTGTGAAATAATGAGTAATTGATCCACTTTGTTTGATATTTAAAGAAATGAAATGCAAGCGCACAGCCATTTGGATATAGTTACCTGGAAGAAAGGATATGTGGATGAACCATGGTTTTGATGGAAACAATGTGCTGTGGGACGATGCTCACAAAGTCCATATAATAACATGTCGGGACATGCACATGTAGGGGTCGGACAGAGATACAGTCGTGATGTCACTCGGCATTCATACTAACACGGAATATGGATCCAACGATATTTGAACAGGCAATATAATAAAATATCATGGCAGCATATCAATAATTTTTTTCTTATTTTTATTTACCTATTTTTCATCACATTATTTCCAGTAATTTTATGGGTAGATATTATGCTGGTGGTAAAAGGATGCTGTTCATTAGATGAAGAAGAGTTGACAAGTTTATGAAGGTTGATGAGTTGGTTAAAGGTATGTAGGAGGCTAATGAAAGTTTTTTTTTCAAACTGTGACACGGCTTATATAATTCAGTAAAATAAGGAAAAGATAGGAATAAAGAAAAAAATGTTTACATTGGCTATTTTATTACAGAACTGGATATTAACCCGCCACGACCCGTTCACGTGTGGATATGTCACCATGTTTTGTCATGGTGACACACACTGACATATCCATATGTTTTGCAATTGTGAGTTCCGTCATTTGCACATTTATCAAATTTCGTGCGTGATTTTCGGTACGTATACGCGGGACTCCTTCCTCTACCTGCCACAAGATGGGGACTGCCTTACCCCGAGTGACCTCCCCTCCCCCTCCCGCATGCCATTGTCTCGGCATCTCACCTGTTACCAGTGACCTGGCCAGTAAAGACATGTTACACCATGATACGAAATTCAAAGCAAGAGTGATTCCCCAGTCGACGACGATGCGGAGGACAACGTTTACTTGGGTCCAGAGGAAGAAACGAACAGAACTGATGCGGAGGTAACACTGCCAAGGAAGGTGCGGTGTGTTGATGTGTTCAGCGAGTGAAACAACGCATATATCGCCTATATTATTGTGTGAAAACCAAACTATTCTTGTACTACATACAAATTCATACCAAATGAACAAATATCTACCTATTCTGAGTGGTTTTCAATAGTTACCACTACATAGAAAACGCGACAGCCACAGCGCGGCTCCAGAGAACATGGTACCAGGTGTTTAACCCCTTAACCGCGGGGCATCACTTTCGTGATGCTTGGGAGCAAGGGATCATACCGCGGGGCGTCGCTTTTGTGATTCTGTGTTATTTTTAATTCACCCGGGCTTCCAAGTGGGGGCTTGTATCATCTATCAGTACTGACAATGTCCAACACTAGTCAGCACTCCTAAGCTCATTTGTACTCCCATCCATTGTTGACAATTTAGCCATTTCTCCCCGTTCTTCACTCCCCTCCCTACCCCCCCTCCATTACCCTATCTTCTCACCTGCCCGGCCGTGCTACACTAAGTAAATCTTCCCTGGAATTTTTCACTGATTTCATCCATTGAAATAAGCCCTATGTCCTATTCTTATACCAAATAATATATACAAGAAAGAAATAAGGTAAGTGAGAGTGCCATACACCTGGAATTGGCTAATTATCACCTGACAACACCTCACGTGCACTCGTTCGCTAATTTTCACTGTTTTTTTTTCCCTTGAAATATGCCGTATAATCTATTTTCGTAATAAATATACATGTAAGGAGGGAAGGGAGAAGCCTAAGTGATATTTACATTCACCTGGAACTACCTAATTTATAATGTATTGTCTAGATTTCCTGCCAATCATTTCAGTGCTAGACATAGCTGTTTCAAGAGCTAACATTGGTAGCACTGAATATCCCCTAAGTAGGCCTCTACCCCGGCCCTCCTTTATCAGTTTACTCTCATCTTCCGAAGTGGGAGTACGTATGTTTCTTCTTGCTGACTTCAGGGACTTTTTCACCCCCATGCAAAGGGCCCTGTGACCTTTACCCCCTACTAAACCTCGTGTGGAAAGAGGTAAAGGGCTGACAATTGATAAAAGAGTGACTACGATCTTTCTATTGAGTAAAACAGTGCAAGTGGAACTGTAAATAATGTGTAAATAATGTGTAAACAGCAAGTGAATGTAATGAATGTAAATATACGTGAACAATGGAAAATAGTTTTATAAGTTACCTCAAGTGACAGTGCATAACACAGTGTAAATAAAATAGAAATGTAAATAACGTAAATAAAATAGAGAACGTAAATAGAAATGTAAATGAGTAGTATTATAAGAATACGAGTATATACCCCAGGAGTAATGAAAGCGAAAGTTTCACTCTAGCATGTCTGAATACTATGAGTTATGAGAATGAAGATGAAAGTGACATTCACTCTCAATGCTAGTATACAGGACGAGAAAGTGAATGCTACGTATTTTACTGAAAGAAACTGAATCCCTACAGTGACAATAAACTAATACTACTGAAGGAAACTTATGGATAAAGACCGTAGACATATATAAGTGTTATATAGTAATAGAAATATAAAGTGTGAGGGGTTTTATGAATAATAAATGACAGAGTACCAAGAGCGAACTAGTGCCAGTGCGACTGTCAGACGCGCTCGTAATTTTCATTGCTTTCACAGTGGGTTTTTTTTATGGAGTATGGATCCCAAACTACTTGAAAATCATAGAGTAGTGTTTATAGTGTTAATATCTGGCTGTGGTAATCATAGTACGGGTTGTCAGGAAGTGTAAAGTGGAGACTTCGTTACCCAACTTCAGAGGTCTCCACAAGTCCTACGGTAACTGACGAAGGCTCAACAAACATTCCAGGAGAAAGCTGGACGTTTGTGCCATAAGCATATGTAATTTTAATATTCTAGGACTAATAACTGATTTTTGGCAAATATTTTTTGAGAGTCTGTCGGAGCCCGAATAACCCAGCTGCACACGCAAAACATCGGTAAACATGCCCGCGGTGTAGGGGTTAAAGGGTCGTCTGTTTAGCTTAATCCTAAGCTTAGGTGAGCAATTTTGGGGGCATTATCCAATGTTTCTCTGAAAAAGTAGAGGTTTTAGCCCCTCATTTTATTTTTTTAATTTGCCGTGATTGGGGGGGGGATAAGTGGTGAAAAATTGTTTGGGATACTGCGGGTTAACTGCAATATAATATATATTATGAAAAAAAAAATATATATATATATATATATATATATATATATATATATATATATATATATGAGCCTCTGTGGTATAGTGGTAAAGTGTGCATTTTCGTACACTGAAGAACGAGGGTTCGCTCCCCGCTAGGGCAACAAACATTCGGAACGTTGTTCAGGCCACGTACTGCATTGGTGGACACAAGGGGTGTAGCTGATGAACCAGTGTCGCATTCTATAAAGTATGTTTGCACCCAGTCGGCTTGCATGGGCCGATTACACTTGGTTCACAGACTACACACACATCCAAAGCCACTCCAACACTACAATTACACTTACATGCACTTCTCACTCTACATACAATCTCTACTAGACAGCCTTAGCCACTTGGTAGAGATATATTGGCTGTATCGTCCCCACTTCGGTCGGGATAGGCCGGTCCTGCAGTGGACACATAAACGGCTGATGAGATGAGATGAGATATATATATACAAGACATGATCAAGAGAATTACCTTGATCTTACCTACTTGAGTGGGGAAAGGAAGTCAAGATCATAACATCAGTACACCCTCACTTGCCCGTGGCTCGTGATCAGCTGAGCTTAAAAACCGCCACGCGACGTCATAAAGCTTGATGCGCAGCACGGACGCGTTTTTGTCAGCAAGTGTCCCGACATGTTATTATAAGCGCTTTACTCAGAGTGATGAATAGGCAAACTATCACCACCGCTAAATGGAGACACCCCTTTATGAAACGTCATACCTACTACGGATGAAGCTCGGTGTTACAGAAAACACACACACACACACACACACACACACACACACCAACGATGAAAACATTGTACGGAATCACTGGGTGGTTTGGAAGCCTTTATTTCCATTCTTACTTTCGTAACTACAACCTACGGCAATTTTTCTTCGTGTCCGTATTTAATGAAGATAATGCAGAGTATACAATGCCATTTACAGCTCTTATACATAATGACATCTATACAGCCATACTGTGACTGCTTAGTATTATATACAGCAAGATCATTGAACATATATTATGACACACTCTGAGCTAAACCTCGAATGGTTCATAAGGACTGTGTGCTCGTGCGTGTGCTGCCTTGTGATAGTGGGCCGCCGTCCAGAACGGTTGCTGTACTAACGTCCGGCACCGACCCAGGTGGGCTAGAGATTATGGTTTCCGGGTGTAACTAGCGGATACTACTTGCGGTGCCAACAGTAAATCTTCAGTAATAGTGGATAAGTTCCTTATTAGATCAAAGCTAGACTCACACACACCACAAAGCCAGTCAGGAGACAGGACAGGTGTGCTGGGCAATCCACAGGTCCTGTCCTCCCCACTTACTGTTTTTTTTAATCGGCCTATACACCACTGACCGGGCTAATGTATGGCCCGGCCTGCACTATATGTGCAGGGAATCTTTCAACAACAACAACAACAACAAAGCTAGACTATGGGTCACAAGTGTATGGATCAGCATCAGATAACTACATAGAGGAGGTTGAATGTGTTACAGAATAGATGTTTGCGAATGTGTCTTCGAGTCTTTAGGTGTACTTGTAGATCTCGTATTCAAGTTGAGGCAAATGTACAGCTCCGGACAGAAATTCGTGATACAGGGTAATCTGCCACCAGAGGTCAGGTTAATCGCACACGGCTACCCCCCCCAACTCCCCCTCCTTACCCCCACCAAAACACTGATTTGTTGGGCGGATGGATCGGAGATACGAAGCCGCATGTAATGTTACTTTCATTTATCTTACTATTAGGTGTATTATCAAATGCATAAATCCATCTTCAGTTCCATGAGAAGTGATTATATCGAAGTTTTAGCAGATTTCAATACAATGACCTTAATGAATAGAGTCTGGTATCCAAATAGTTATCCAACGTGTTCTAACCGATAGACTAAAATCCAAGTAACAGTTAAAAGTTATATGGCCAGATAAGTCCCTCTCTTGCCTTGTCATCTGGACATCCACATATACACCCACCTACTTATCCACCTACCCACTCAACCCATCCAACACAACCCACCGACCTTACCTCTGCCACCCACCCAGCCCACCGATCCCTGCTATCCACCCTGCTAATCCACGAATGCCACACATCGAGTTCACTCAATAATGCCACTCAGCTCATTTACTCATTCACTTCTCCACCCTGAACCAATCCATCCACCCAACCCAACCACCCACTTAGATCATCCCGACAACGCAGTCGTCTCAGCCACCCTGGCGACCAACGGTGTCCACTCACCCTGCGACTCACTTTAAGCCACACATGCCCACAACCTGTCTTGCCCACCGACCCCTACCACCCACCCTCACCACTCACAAATTCCACCCACCCTTCCCACTCACGAATTCCACCCACCCTGGTCACCCAACAATGCCATCCATCTCATTCATCCATACAACCCTCCCACCTCTCTCTGAACACTCCCCACCCACCTCACGCTGCCCATCCTGCCCACCCACTCCTCCCACCGACCCACCCGCCCATCCACCCTTCTTACCCAACCCCATTCACTCCGCCACCCCATTCACCCTTTTGAGCCCAACCCCATTCATTCAGCCACCCCATTCACCCATTTGAACCCGACTTATCCATCAAATTCATCTTATCCAAACCTAACTTACCGACCCCTCCCCGACCACCCACATATCCAGCCACTTACTCACCCAGCCCACCAAACGCATCCACTCACTAACCCATTTACCTCTACAACTCACCCAAAACTACTCCACACACCACACCCAACAAATGCCCCCCCCCCCTCTCCACCATTACCACTGTCCACCCACCCTGGCGATGCACCGAACTACCATACCTACCAACTCAACCTCAACATCTCCACCCACCAAACCAACTGACTCATAGAGAGAGAGAGAGAGAGAGAGAGAGAGAGACTGACACAGTAAGGGCGCGTCCACATGTGTGCTCGAGCAAGTGCTGGCAACATGTAAGCAACACAGTAACGACCACGCTGCAAACATGTTTGGAACAGCAGCTTCCAGATCATGTTGGCAACATCATGATGAAGTCTCTATTGCCTGGTATGAATACACTTATCCCATCGCCTCTCCTGCAAGTCTTCGAAGCTGCACTGAAACATGTTTGCATACATGTGTCCAAATACTGCTGCAAACATGTTTCTGAAATTGTTGCCTGCCGTGTTGCCAATATATGTTCGAGAGCACGTGTAGACTCGCCCTAAGAGAGACAAAACACACACACACACACACACACACACACACACACACACACACACACACACACACACACACACACACAGGGAGTAGTTCACAACAACTTCACTCACTAATCATCCTCAGTGGTTGTTTATCCCCGAGGAAGATTGGCTCCACGTCTTACGAATTACTGTTTGATGGTTGACTGTAAAATTATTGAACAATATGAACAGCATGTAATACCGTACTGAAACTAGCATAGTTATGATAGTTAATATTTTACCAAAGTATTCGCTCATTAAAACTATTGCCAACTGCATGGCATATCATGAAATCCTAATGGAAATTCATGCATAATATAGCTGAATTAAAGGGTTTATGTCAGATATACAAGTCAATGTTCTGTGGAAGCTCCTATTAGAACAGTACTAGACACTTTCACACCTCATCCGTCCCTTTCACCGTCCCCAAATCCTCTCTCCCTCCTTTCCCACCCTTCCGCGTGTGTGTGTGTGTGTGTGTGTGTGTGTGTGTGTGTGTGTGTGTGTGTGTGTGTGTGTGTGTGTGCATATATCTGTTCTTATCTAATTGTTCTTACCTAATTGTACCTTTACAGATTTGAGTCATTCTCGTACTGTCCCGTGTATTAAATAATTTTTATCATACATATCCTTAAATTTATGAATAGTTTTGGCACGTATTGTTTCATTCGGCAGCGCATTCCACTGATCAATTATCCTGTTTGGGAAACTGAATTTCTTTACGTCTTTCTCACCTCTCTTTTTATGCATTTTTTTTTTCAGTGTCCTCTTGCTGATGCTTCTCCATAGGTTATATACTCATTGATGTCTATTCTATCTTTCCCTGAGATGTATTTATATAGCGTCATGTTTCCTCTTCCTTCTCTTTTGTAGTATGGGTAGGTTCAGTTTTCTAGTCTTTCTTTATAGCTTAGATCCTTTAAGCATGGTACCCATCTCGTAGCAGCCCATTGTACTT
>NC_137009.1:19896074-20242000 GCF_032717465.1 Coenobita brevimanus
AATAAATTGCATTCGTGCAACAAGTCCTTCACGCTGATCTGGACGCGTGGTCATTATCATATCCATGACAATGAGCAGACTGACTTATTTGCAAAATAGGCTGTGGAACTCGAGGAGACTGGGGACGTTCCTCTTGATCTACATCTAATCTCTCCCTCGGAAAGAAATCAATAAATCTTCTGTGGCAAGGTCAGTGGATCAGACAAAACATCTCAACTTGCAAGCCATACCTGAGCGACTTGGATACTGCCACCCATCCCAATCGCATGGAAAAAAGAGTGTTGGCGCACTTAAGCTTAAGCTGCACTCTAATGACTCATATGACACCATATTTTGCAAGGCAATTTTCACCGCACTGTGACATCTGTGGTGAGGTGTTATCTATCAGTCATATCATCCTGTGCTGTAGGCGATTTATTCGTGAAAGTGCTTCACATATGAATTGCGGCAGCGGAGCAAAAGTTCCCTTCACCCTTTCCACCATCCTGGGTGATGGGGATATTGTTATGACCGATAATTTTATGGCTTTCCTGGAGAAGACCATATTGATGAGAATGGTGTGGCTTTTTTTTTTTTTTGCTGTGTGGTTTTGGCTTTTATCGAATGAATATATATATATATATATATATATATATATATATATATATATATATATATGTTCATTAGGGTTCACAGTTGATATATTTGAAATAGTTCTTGCTTCAGAATGATCTATTTCTTATATTGATGTCCCCTATATTAAATTATGTGCCTCGCCTGACCTTCACTTTTTTTTTTTTTTTTTTTATGTGTCCGACTCTGGGCATAGGCTTCACAGCCTGCTATCAAGGCCCAGCAGTCCTCCTACATACCATACACCTCTACATGTCACCACTTCGGCGCTAACACCCACCGTCCATATTGAATACATGCTAGGGCTGTCTCATACAGGACTGGTGTATTGGTATTAGCGGGGGTATTTTTACGACATGTCGGCGGGTCTTCTGGTAGATCAGTAAAGCCTGATTTAATGAAATTCAAATCCTTAAACTGTTCCCTGCCCCAGCCAGGATTCGAACCTGGGTCCGTAAGGACTGCAGGCCACCTCTCTACCGATTGAGCCACCGCAGTTGATGAGAGCAAGTGTGAAATATAGAAAGGTACTGGGCATTTTTAGTCGATGGTCTTCTGTTGGGTGAGGTATATCACCACTGCTACATACGTAAATACTTTACAACTGCTTGCAAAATTTTCTTAATTAGGGTCGGCAGTTGACGTATATGGAATAGTTCCTGATACGTAGATCTCTTTCATATATTGATCTATCTGTCTATTGCCAGATGCCTTAATCCCGTAAAGGGCAACCACAAACAAATCGCCTCCATGTCGCCCTGTCCCCAGCCGTTTCACTGCCCCGCTCTCAGCTCACACACCCCTCTGTCAAATACCTCTCCACTATATCCCTTCATCTCATCCTTGGCCTCACCCTTCCTCTCCCCCCCTCCAACTCACTCACATACACACTCCTTGTCGGTCTCTTGCTCCCCATCCTCTCCACATGGCCAAACCACCTCAGTGTGTTTCTCCTAATGCTTTCTATCACATTCACATCCACACCACAATGTTCCGTCACTTCCTCATTTATCAGTGTGTCTTTCAGTGAGACTCCACATGCTTCTCTCAATTAACTCATTTCCACTATCCTCACTCTTAACTTGTTTCCTCAAAAAGGTCCAAGTTTCACATCCATATGTTAGAGTTGGTATCACAGTACTGTCATGCAGTAACTTTTTCACTGCCATGCTCACTTCCCTGTTTCTTATCGCTGCTTTCAAAGAACCAGCAACCTTTCTTCCTTGTTGTACACCTTCAAGCACTTTACCCTCTAATCTTCCATCCTTATTTATCACACTACCATGAGTAGTAGGGGTAGGCAGCCCCGCCCAGGGAAGCACTACCGTCAAGGTAAAGGGAGACTCAGGGAACAGCTTGGATTCCATTTTCTCTCCTAGGCCTTTGTAGCTGGTTACACATCATTCTGCCTCAAACATCAGAGGGGATCAGGCTGCCCTCTTTACACAACACACACATCCACATTATATCACATTGCCTTAAACCAGCTATCCTCTCTCCATAAAACACCGATCTTGTCATTACATATCATACACAGTCCACAACACATCCCTGCTCTCCCCCCCCCCCATAAAAAGAACCATGGCTGCTGCTATACTGGGAATCAGTGCGGTGGTTTCTCGGGTGACCACCACCGGCAGGGCTGGGTCGTCTGCACAGGGCCCTCCTGGTCGTCATCAAGTGACTGTGACACCTCCAGTGTTGCGGCGCCCTAAATCTGCTCGTCAGTGCAGTAAATTCTTTTGCAATATTAGGGGAGTTCACTCCAACATTAACTCTGTACAAAATTTCCTCTAGTTTGAATCCCCTGATCAGCTATTTTTGACAGAGACACAAGTAAGGTCCACCTCTGATTTAGCAAGATTTAACTTTCCTGGTTATATCTTGATTCAAAATTTCAGACCCAAAGGAGGCGTATGCTGCCTTGCTAAATCAGAAATTGCCCTGGAGGAGATTATTGAATTTAATTGTCCTTTTTTCGACTATTCCATAAACAAATTAAATTCTTTTGATAAAGTTAAGTATGTCTGTTGTGTTTATCGTTCCCTTAATGCCCCTCCAGAGCCGAGTTTATTTGACTCTCTGTCTTCACAGCTAAGTGTCCTCAACATTAATACTGTATCAGAAAGTACTATCCTGTGTGATTTTAATGTCCATAATGTTGAATGGCTCACTTATTCAGCCAGAACTGATGACTTTGGCCTTGAGTGTGAGCTATTTGTAGACTTATTTAATGTCACCCACTTAGTCAGTCAACCCACCCGTGTACCAGACAACCCCAATCAAAATCCCCACCTATTGGACTTGTTTCCAACAACCAATTCAGATAATTATAATGAAGTGAAGTCCCTCCTTGGATCCTCGCATCATTGTCTGATTCAAGCCACAAGTTTAACACCTACCACACCCTCCTGCTCTGAACCTGTCTTGGTGACTAAATGGCACTACGACAGGGCAGACTGGGAGGGACTCCATAATTTTTTCATGGATGTTTCTTGGAACTCCTTTTTCTCCCAAGATGGAAATTCCACATTGGGCCTCAATCAGGATTTCATTAAGTCAGCATGGAAACATTCATTCCCCATCATAGTTACAGCAAAAGATGTAATTCTCCTAAATGGTTTGACCACAATTGTACTAGAGTAACACAACATAAAACAATAGCCTATAACACTTATACTAAGACCAAATCCAAAGAAGCCTTTAACTATTATAGAAATATCAGAAACCATGCCAAAACTATTATCAATCTTTCTAAATCAAACTTTCTACGTAGACAGGCTAACACACTACTAAACAACACAAATGATAATATTCTGGTCAACCCTTAATTCATTCAAAACTAACTTCACCACCACCTCTTCTATTCCACCTTTACAGTCCCCCATTGGAAATCTACCAAGTTACCCACGTGGAAAAGCCAAACTTCTTGTTGACATTTTTTCAACAAACTCGACCCTAAATACAGAAAATCACAATATTCCTGTACTTAATTTTGATATCACTCAAATAACCCCTTTCAAGATTCACACAAGATACTTACAAGCTGTATTACAGAATCTCTCAGCAGATAAAGCTACTGGTCCGGATGAAATTCTATCAATAGTACTTTAAAATTCCTCCTCAGTGTTGGCTCCTGTAATGGCAAAATTTTTCCGTTTATGCATCTGTACCACAAGTTTTCTAGCCTCTTGGAAAGAAGCTAATATCCATCCTGTTCCTAAAATGGGGGCCACTTCTGAGCCATCAAACTATCGACCAGTTGCAATAACTTCCATTCTCGGTAAAGTTTTTGAGACACTGATTAATAAACACATAATCAAGCATCTAGAAATCAATAAATTAATCAACGATCGGCAGTATGGATTTTGACAAGAACGTTCAACTGTAGACATTCTTTGCCTTCTTACCCATCAGATTAACAAAACAATAGATCTACACGGTAGTGCCGGATTTGGGATGTGGGGGGCCTGAGACCCGTTTTGGTGGGGGGCCCATCCCAAGGATCAAATTAGCAGGGTGATAAATGAAAATACATTTTTAACCCTCACACTGTTGCAACGATATGCTTGCGCACACGATACAATTCGCTCCCGACGACCTATGATACTGTATTCAGAAATTGGTGTCATTAACCCGCCCCGTCCCGTCGATGTATGGGTACGTTGCAACGATTTGCATTTGCCAGTCCCGGCGACGTACCAGTACGTCGTGCAATTGCAATGTGCATAATTTCGACAATTTTCAAATTTCGTGCTTGATTTGTGGTACGTACCCTCGCCTGACCTTCCCCTACCTGCCACCAGGCGGGGACACTCGGCGACCCCGCACGACCCGCGCTAGCCCGCCACTCGTCCACTCACCTGGTAGCCACGGTCCCGCTCAGACATGGCTAAGAGAGGTCTCTCAGACAGCGAGATTCAAGTCGCCCTGGACACCTTTACCGGCGACAGTGATTCCCCACTGGACGACGAGGAGATGGACAAAGATTATGTGCAGCCAGAGGAGGAAGAAACCACCAGCAGTGACGAGGAAGTTCCGTCACCCAGGAAGCGGCAGTACGTGACTTACCGTGCTGCTAGAGAGGGGCAGGAGGCAAAGAAGGCACGTGGTATATCCTATCCCTATCCCCAGCGTGATTTGGAAGCAGAATTCGAGGTCGAGGACGAGGACGAGGACGAGGACGGAGCCGTGGGATGTGCTGCCACGTGGTATGGATGGGAGGTCATTACACATCGTGGCCCAGAGCGCACACCACGTCGTATGAGCAGGTATGGGCCTAGAATTCTGTTTGGGGAGCTAGGAAGTCAAGTGGAGGGAGTGGGGAGTGAGACGGAAAGTCCAGGGATTAGGGAAAGTGAGAGTGACGTGAGTGAGTCATTGCTCTCCCTACGTAGTGTGAGGCGGCAGAGTGGATCACGTGGGCCAGTGCGGGTGCGTTCCTTATCACGTGGGGTTGTGAGGGAGGGGGAAGGTGGGGAGGAACCACTCCAAAGCACGTCTTATGCTCCCCAATATCCCCTAACACATGGTCGAGCTAGGTTGCGTGAGAGAGCACATGGTGTGGTAATGGAGGGGGAAGGTGGGGAGGAACCACTCCCCAGCACGTCTTATGCTCCCCAATATCCCCTAACACGTGGTCGAGCTAGGTTGCGTGAGAGAGCACGTGGTGTGGTAATGGAGGGGGAAGGTGGGGAGGAACCACTCCCCAGCACGTCTTCTGCTCCCCAATATTCTACTATTTCATCCCCACAGCCCCCTAATGTTCCTCAAGGCCGTAAGGGTAAGGGAAAGGGAAAGGGTAAAGGCAGAGGGAAGAGGAGTGACAGTGGGGAAGCCCTCCGTACTCCTTCTCCCCCACCTCCCCAACCAGGATCTCCTCCCCACCCAGACGAAGGCAGTGATGGGGCTGATGGGGACGAGGGATTTGTGTCGTGGGATTGGGAGGATGGGAGTGATTTTTCTCCCCTCATTCACCCATTCACTGAGCAATGGCGATCTGGCTGCATTGCACCAGGTATTCACAGTAATTCCACCAGGTTGGATTTTTTCCACCTGTTTTTCAGTGAGGCATTCGTGGATCAGATCGTTTACCAAACTTGTTTGCAAGCACCCAGCGCCTAGAAAGTGAAAGATTGGGAACAAGGAGTAGGCATTCTATGATCTATGATTACCCTGTCTCCCTTCCAGAAATGTTCTTATTTTTTGCCCTGGTCCTTTTGATGGGTATTATAAGAAAGAATAGAATTCCTGCTTACTGGACTAGGGACCCTGTTATGTTTACCCCCATATTTGGTCAAGTGATGAGCCGTAATCGGTTTCAACAAATTCTAAGTCGCCTCCATTTTTATGATGCTCATGACCCTGCAAATGCAAACAACACTGACAAAATGAGGCGAATTCGGTTGGTCTTTGATCACCTCAGGCAAACCTTTCGTTCCTCATTCTATCCCTTTAGAGATCTCGTCATAGACGAGAGTCTCGTGTTGTGGAGAGGCAATATTTCATTCAGAAAGTATATACCCAGCAAAAGGCACCGTTTTGGGTTCAAGATCTTTGTTATGTGTGACTGTAGGACTGGATACGTGCAAGACATAGTCTTGTACACCGGTGCACAGACAGACATAATAGAAGATCGAAGTATTGGACTGTCGGGAGCAGTGGCAAAGACGATGATACAAGACTACCTTCATCGCGGTCACGTTCTCTACCTCGACAACTGGTACACTAGCCCTCTTCTCGCTCGTTATCTTCACACACATGAAACGGGAGTCTGTGGAACCGTAAAGGTGAACCGGCGTCACATGGCCAAGGTAGGGCGGAAACTTGCAAGGAGTGAGGTTGTCTTCTTCAAAGCCAACAACATCCTTGCAACAATGTGGAACCACAACAGAGAAGTAAGCCTCTTGTCCACGGTTCACCGCCCCTTGATGCACCGTACTGATTCTGTAGATTACCATAGCGAGAGCAGGCGTCGTGTTTGGAAACCTGAGTGTGTTATGGATTACAATATAAACATGCGCCTCGTGGACCAGTCAGACTCCATGATATCGACGGTAGAGTGTGCCAGGACAACGATGAAGTGGTATAAAAAACTGTTCTTTCACTTACTAGATATCACTGCTCTGAATTGCCACCACCTTCACGCCATGACCACAGGAGTTCAGGAAACATTTGAAGGGTTTGTGAGGGAGCTCACAAGAGAAATCTTTGCAAAGTATGCTGTTGAAAGGCCCCAACATCGCACCCGCACTGCCCCTATTCCCCAAACTCCCCAGAGAATATCCGGCCGCCATTTCCCCACTCCTATCCCTCCCCAGCCCAACAGACCTAGGCCCCAACGCAGGTGTCACGTGTGCAGTAATTCCCAGGTGAGACTCACGACACAGAAGAAGGACACCCGCTATGAGTGCGTGCAGTGTGACGTGGGTCTCTGTATTCACCCATGTTTTAGTGAATATCACACGTTGATGCAATTTTAGTATCGTGTGAATGCGAAAGGACGCTGAAATTATGAGGTAAATGCGACAGACAGACGCTCAGTGAAATTATCAGTCATGTGGATCTCCAAATATTAGTATAAAGTGCCTACGGGTAGAACATAAGTGAAAATATTGTGTGTAAGTATATAAATCTGCCCTAAATTGAAACTTACATAGAGAGGGTTGTATGATGCGATATCCTGTCGCTCAGTGCAATAAATACGGCCCGTAATTATATAATTATTATTATGTGACATTCTTACGGGTATAATATAAGTTCAAATTATTGTATGTGATGATATATATTCTAAGTCAAATATTCATAGCGTGTGTATAAAGATAAGATTTCCTGACGCTCAGTTGAATGAATAAGGCACGTATTAGTCAAAATAAAAGTCAGCAAGTGATAAAGTGAATAATTAGTATATAAGTGTGTGAGTGAATTAGTATATAAGTGTGTGAGTATTATGTATGTCGAAACATTCCTTGCGAGGGTATTTTCAGGCGATATTCTCACGCTCACTTGAATAAATAATGGCAGTAAGTATGTACAGTGCATTATAGGGGTGTAAACGTGTGTAATGTAAGTGGGAAATTATAATTGGAGTGAATAAATAAAGTAGATGATGAAACACGAGTGTTTGAGATCGTGGTTGCTACGTGAATATGCGCTAGCATATCGCTAAATGCCCTCGTAATGAATGAAAATAATTGAAAACCTTTACAGTGGTGGAGGAAAGGTTCTATGTAAAGGGGAAAATAATTGGAAAGTGATAAAACAATTTGGTATGTTGAAATACGAGTCATAGCGAGTGCGCTTACTAAGCTGATGTGCGCTATACTTATGCTGCATGTCATCATAATGAATGAAAACATCTGAAAACACTTACAAACAGTTGTAATTGGTAAACTGTCATTGAAACAGAAGTATACAAGTAGAAAAAATGATAGGTTGACTCATACCAGAAACTTAGCATATAGCATGTTACGACTCGGACCAAACTCGCTATGCTCGCGCGATGGTACAATGCCTATTTTTCATATATATGTGTCTGAAATCCATTATATTGTGACTGTTATTGTTTATTAGTTCAAATTCAATAAATATAGAGGTGTTGTGTGTTGTTTCTCCCATTATTCCTTACCATAGAAAACATAAATGCATATCCAGCCCATTACAGAATACGATACCTGCCGGGGGGAACCGCACCTGTACGGACCACTTATAGACCGCAGGAACCACTTTCTTTGTGATTTTCCTTCGTTTCTCGACCTAAGCGGAAGTTTTAGCAAAAAAAAAATTTTTCCAAAAAGGCTCGGGACTGGGGGATATCATAGGTGCGGAAAACCTCGGGACGTGACGGGTTAAAGATCAGGTAAAAACGATACTTTCTGAAAAATCTCCACATTAATTACCCCTGAATGAAAAAAAACAGAGCAGCTCTGAAATGCACTGAACACTTCCTAGCATATCACACAAAACAGAATAATCATGCAGTGAGGAAAAAAAAAAAAAATTCAAGTGTGCACTCATCACTCAACACTTTTATAGACTGTTCATTGAACGAACAGTTTCTAGATATCTGGCCTAGTCCAGGTGCTTTCTGCAATTTTCTAATGGAAAATTCTCTTATTAAATCATCAAAATCCAATGAGCGTAGGATGTCCGACTCAGTGCTCATGACTATCAAATTCACAAGTCATTCCTGTGTCCTGCTTGTTCGTAGGCGATTCTTAATCAATTTCAGCTTAAACAAAAAAGAAAAAACGCTCAGCACTGCAGGTGGTCACCATTACAGCCAGGTACATTCTCAGGGCTACCTCCACACTGGGGAAAATATCTAGCACATGCTTATCGTGGATAAGATTGTAGAGAAATAGCTCAGCACTAACGTCGATTGGCTCTTCGTCAACATAATACTCACAAAAGCATCAAACTGGATGAGCTCTTCAGGAAATGAAGTCTCCAGATCGCTGGGATAGACATCCAGTAACTTCTTAGCTGCTCTAGACAGCTCTTCAGAGGATGGCTTTGTCAGTCATCCGAAGCAGCCATAGCGACCTGACATCAGTTCATACGCTATGAACTATCGATGACAGGAATGAAATCCTCTGACAGTGACAACAAGTGATCAAATATGAACACTTGTTGGTGGCTGGCACCGGCTCAAGGGCTGCCAGATTTGAACATGGGTGTATAACCAAATTCTTCAATTTTCATTCCCAGATTCAGTTTTTCATTAAAAATAATAATAATAATAATAATAATAATTTTAATAATAATAATAGTTTTAATAATAATAATAATAATCTTATTGTTTCTCAAAAGCACCAGTTCTTCCATAGGGAATTCACAAGCACTTGACAGACATATACATCATTTTTACAGTTACAAGAATTGTAACATCTCTCATATACAATACGTACTTCATCAGTAAATATATATATATATATATATATATATATATATATATATATATATATAGTGGCAGTAATAAAACCCTATAATCATCCGTCATAGTACCTCTCTCCAGGTCATAGCATTTTGAAAAAAAAAAAGGCTTTCAGCTGTCTCTTGAAGGATTTAGCAGAAAAGAGTTGTTTCATGGACAATGGCAGTCTGTTATATAATCTATGGCAGGGCCACTCAACTGGTGGCCCGCAGTACGAATCCGGACCTTCTGAGTGTTGTAGCTGGACCCCTGGCTCCAGGAGGAGAAAATATTATTAACCCCTTAACCGCGGGGCATCACTTTCGTGACGCTTGGGAGCAAGGGATCATACCGCAGGGCGTCGCTTTTGTGATTCTGTGTTATTTTGAATTCACCCGGGCTTCCAAGTGGGGGCTTGTATCATCTATCAGTACTGCCAATGTCCAACACTAGTCAGCACTCCTAAGCTCATCTGTACTCCCATCCATTGTTGACAATTTAGTCATTTCTCCCCGTTCTTGACTCCCCTCCCTACCCCCCCTCCATTTCCCTATCCTCTCACCTGCCCGGCCGTGCTACGCTAAGTAAATCTTCCCTAGAATTTTTCACTGATTTCATCCATTGAAATAAGCCCTATGCCCTATTCTTATACCAAATAATATATACAAGAAAGAAATAAGGTAAGAGAGAGTGCCATACACCTGGAATTGGCTAATTATCACCTGACAACACCTCATGTCCACTCGTTCGCTAATTTTCGCTGTTTATTTCCCCTTGAAATATGCCGTATATTCTATTTTCGTAATAAATATACATATAAGGAGGGAAGGGAGAAGCCTAAGTGATATTTACATTCACCTGGAACTACCTAATTTATAATGTATTGTCTAGATTTCCTGCCAATCATTTCACTGCTATATATAGCTGTGTCAAGAGGCTAACGTTGGTAGTCATGAATTTCCCTAGGTAGGCCACCACCCCGGCCCACCCTTATCAGTTCACTCTCATCTTCCAACGTGGAGGTACGTCAGTTCGCTCTTGCTAGCTTCAGGGACTTTTCACCCCCATGCAAAGGGCCCTGTGACCTTTACCCCCTACTAAACCTCATGTGGAAAGAGGTAAAGGGCTGACAATTGATAAAAGAGTGACTACGATCTTTCTATTGAGTAAAACAGTGCAAGTGGAACTGTAAATAATGTGTAAACAGCAAGTGAAAGTAATGAATGTAAATATACGTGAACAGTGGAAAATAGTTTTATAAGTTACTTCAAGTGACAGTGCATAACACAGTGTAAATAAAATAGAAATGTAAATAACGTAAATAAAATAGAGAACGTAAATAGAAATGTAAATGAGTAGTATTATAAGAATACGAGTATATACCCCAGGAGTAATGAAAGTGAAAGTTTCACTCTAGCATGTCTGAATACTGTGAGTTATGAGTATGAAGGTGAAAGTGACATTCACTCTCAATGCTAGTATACAGGACGAGAAAGTGAATGCTACGTATTTTACTGAAAGAAATTGAATCCCTACAGTGACAATAAACTAATACTACTGAAGGAAACTTATGGATAAAGACTGTAGATATATATAAGTGTTATATAGTAATAGAAATATAAAGTGTGAGGGGTTTTATGAATAATAAATGACAGAGTACCAAGAGCGAACTAGCGCAAGTGCGACGGTCAGATGCGCTAGTAATTTTCATTGCTTTCACAGTGTTTTTTTTTTGGAGTATGGATCCCAAACTACTTGAAAATCATAGAGTAGTGTTTATAGTGTTAATATCTGGCTGTGGTAATCATATTACGGGTTGTCGGGAAGTGTAAAGTGGAGACTTCGTTACCCAACTTCAGAGGTCTCCACAAGTCCTAAGGTAACCGATGAAGGCTCAACAAACATTCCAGGAGAAAGCTGAAGGTATGTGCCATAAGCATATGTAATTTTAATATTCTAGGACTGATTTTTGGCAAATATTTTTTGAGAGTCTGTCGGAGCCCGAATAACCCCGTGGCACACGCAAAACATTGGTAAACATGCCCGCGGTGTAGGGGTTAAATAACACGAAGGTCCTGGCGATGGATTTTTTGCAAGTGTACGAGTATTTCCTCGACTGACCATAGGGTAAGTTAGGGGTCTATCGTACATATTTAACCTACAAATGCTCCCAGGGCCTTACTGTAAATACAAATTTAGAATAGTTTCCATGCAATAGCAAAAACAGACAATGGGACAAATCAGATGGGTAGTGTTGTTTATGTCTGGCAAAGCACGGCTGAATTTGGCATGAGATTTGTTGTTTTTGATGTGTCTGATGTAATTTTAGGCCTCCTATCTATTGTATCCTGTGTTCATGAATAAGCCAGGAGTAAGTTGGTAGGGTACTGAGTATTGAAATATATTGTGTTGTGATGAATCAAATTGGTATAATCGTTTTCCATCCCCACAAGCAATCGTTCTGGTTGTTTATATTTATGTGGAATGGAAAAAAAAAAAAGAAGTTTTATTTTATAATCTGGAGGAAGGCCGACTTACCAAATTTTAGTTTTTTTTTTTTTTCTTTCAGATAAAGCAAGGTTTTTACCCAGGTCTACTGCTATTCATAAGGTGTATCCTATTTTAGTACCCATTTATTGTGCAAATTCAGTTTTCCACCCAAACTGACCTAAGCTAAATTAATCGATAATTTTGCATTTTCATTGTCATCATTTTATAGTCCAAATATGCGTTCTAGTTTTTTGGGGAAAGTTCAAATCCTGTTATGCTTTAAAAGTGTAACTTTTATTACTAAAGTAGCATAACATTAAACAGTAAATATATCTTTATTTTTTCATTTGAAAATTCTCCATTTCAATTGTTTTTGAGAGAAAAAAAATCCAAGTCTTGTTATATTTTAGCCACAAAATTGAATATTTTTTATATCCACTTGTAATCTTTATATTTTGTATAAATAAGTCAGAGTGAATATGAAATGAATAAAAACCATATGGGTACACTACCCTGTAGTCAGATTGGTTGTTTTATTTTCATGATTGCATGTAAAATATTTATCCGGACCTCTGCATACATTGGAATTTAACTGGACCTTTGCTCATAATAGTTGAGTAGCCCTGATCTAGGGGCTCTATACGAAAAAGAACGATCAGAGAAAGATGACTGGTGAATGGCTCCAGGCTCGTCAAGACACAAAATCTTCACTACGTAACATCACACCCGGACGTGCCGATGGGAGTTTTAGCAATTCAGCAAAATACTTCGGTTCACCAAACTTAAGAACGTTGAGTGTAATATGACTCAGTTTAAATTCAATTCTAGCCTTTACTGGTAACCAATGCAGCTCAATTAGGAACGGTGTAGTCGAGGTTCTCAGGGGAAGACCAAAGATAGGCCGTGCTGCCCTGTTCAACACAGACTGAACTTTTGTTAGTATATTATTTGGAAGGCCAGTCCACAGTGAATTACAATAATCAACACGAGACAAGACCACTGCATGGACCAATGTTACATTGGCAACGTCTGTTCAGAAATTTTCTCACAGAGTACAGATTCCTGATATGCAAGTTGCACCCTCAGACAACTTGATTAATATGTTCCTTGTATTTTAATTTTAAATTAAAGTAAACACTCAGACTTCAAACAGAACAGACTGGATGAAGCTGTGACACACCAATGTTCAGAGCCAGGGCATTATCAATGTCAGTACCAAATTTCTTAAAGAAAGATTATTCATGTATTTACCCCTTGCCAATGTAGGTACATGTATAAGGGAAAAAATTATTCATTTGAATATTAATGGCATATGTTCTGTATTTTCATATTCTAATAGCTAACAAATTAATTGAGTACAACATCCAATCAAGTTCATTACCATCTCCAAATCCAATACCAAATAATGCTTATTCATCATCTGACGAATTTTTCAATACCAAATCGGTCCTGTTTTGGTAATGAAAAATACCAAATGTCAAGTTGCCCAACGTTTGGTGGGAGGCCTCTTCTGGTGAGAGGCCTGGGGCCCAGGCCGCTTGGGGCCACCCCTAAGTCCGGCCCTGCAACACGGTGAAACACACACAATAGCACTTGATATATCAAAAGCATTTGACAATATGACACCGGGCCTTATTGTCTAATATGTCACACTATGGCCTTGCATCATTGGTTCCTCTAATTTCTTCTTACCTTCATAGTAGAAAAATACTGATAATGGTAGATGGAACTGATTCTTAGTTTTATTCCATAAATGCTGGCGTACCTCAGGGATCAGTTTTGGCTCCAACCCTCTTTCTCATTCATATAAATGACCTCCTATCTGTCACTCACAACCCAATACACTCTTATGCTGATGACTCGACCCTTCATAGTTGTTTCAGATTTCGTACCTCCTTTGTACAATTTGATATTATAAATTTCCAAATAAACACAGCAATTTCTCTGAACCAGGACCTTTCTAATATTAATCAATGGGGACAAACAAATCTGGTCTCATTTAAAGCTCAGAAAACTAAGTACGTTAATTTCTCAAACAGAAAGAATCCCTCAGACTTTCACATAATAAATGATGTCAAAATTCCCAAATCCACTACAATTGATATCCTAGGTGTCACTCTAAACCCCAACCTAAGCTGGACAGCTTATGTTCAATCCCTTGCTAAAAATGCTTCCAATAAATTAGGACTTATGTACATAGTTCGTGAGTTCTTCACTGACAAGCAGATGGCCACAATATACAAAAGTCATGTGCGTTCTCAGATCGAATACTGTTCACCACTGTGGAGTGGAAGTGGAGCGGTTGCATTGAGGCAGTTGGACAAAATTCAAAATAAAGCCATTAGATTAATCAATAATCCTGCCATTATGCAGGACCTTCCTCCATTATCAGTACGTAGAGATGTTGCTTCTTTAGCATTATTTTATCGACACTTTTACCGTAAGTGCTATGACGAACTGGCTTCAATTGTGCCTCCCCTTCACATTTTCTCCCGAAATACTCGGGCTGCTGGGAGTGACCATGAACTCACATTCTCTCCCACGCAATGCAGAACCTCTGCTAATCAAAATTCATTTATCCCCAGAACTTCTACTCTCTGGAATTCACTTCCTGGGAGTTGTTTCCCACAAACATTTAACCCACTTCAATTTAAATCCAGATGTTATAAATATTTTATGAATGGAGGATGCCTTTAGGCACATGGATTTAATTTTTTTCCTTTGTTTTAATTGTGGTAGGTGGGGTCGCTCACCATCCACTCACTCAATGTAGTGCTACTCTCGGGTGTCTGCCCTGTCCTCTCCCCCATCCTTCTTTCCTTCCATCTTCTTCTGTCTTTCTTTCCTTCATTCTTTCCTCATCTTTCTGCCTGCGGGTGACTTTACACTCCCTCTTCTGTCTTTCATTCCTTCATTCTTTCCTCTTCCTTCTGCCCGTGGGTGACTCTACACTGAGTGACAAGCCAAATGGTTTCCTGTACACCAGGAAACCATTTACTATGCTGGGTGGTAACCATATAACCAAATTTTGGCGCCTGGTGGTTTAGTGGGTAATTATTGTGCTCCAATCGGATTGAGCCGGTGAAGGTTTATATCCAAGGGATGGTTGGGGTTTATTGCTCACGTAATGCCACTCAGGGATGAGTGAGACTGGTCACTCCCATCTTAAATGCCAGGACAAACTGCCTAGTCCAGAGCTCCTACGCTCCTCATGGGGCAACGTAGGATTGGATGATGGATGGATGGATGGATGTTTTTCCTTCCTCCATTCATTATATAAAAAAAAGTACTTAAATGCACTCACATTTTCAATTTCCTCCTCATCCAACCTCACTGTACATTCAGTTACTTCATTTATCTCAAAGACCATAACTTTACTCTTCTGTACATTCATCTTTAGATTCCTTTTCTTACTCTCCCTAACTCATTCGTCAAGCCTTGCAGCTCCCCTTCGATTTCACTTGACAATATAGTATCATCAACAATCAACAGGACTTGGAGTTTCCTCATACAGACCTCTCGTTACGGCTGCTACAACATCCTCTGCTCTACCTTGTATCTCTTTTATAACCCCATCCTGATACAGACTGAACAGCCATGGAGACATGACATATCCCTGTTTCAGTCCAACCTTCAGATAGAAAAATTCACTCAGTTCACAGTCCACACGCACTACAGCCTTAGCACCCTCATACATACTCCTCACGGCATTCAACAATTTTCCATTTACTCCATATATTCTCAGTAATTTCCAAAATCCTTGTCTATCCACACTGTCATTTGCTATCTCCAAATCTATGAAGGGAGCATACAAACCTTTTTCCCTTCTCTAGAAACTTTTCCACTAAAGACCAAAGAATGAATATCTGATCTACACAACCCCTTCCCTTCTTAAAACCTCCCTCATCTTATCCAACTAATTCCTCTATTGTTTCCCAAACTCTGTCAATAAGTATCCTACCATATACTTTTCCTATTACACTAAGAAGACAAAAGCATCTATGTTTACCACACACTTCATTTTCCCTTTTCCTTTGTACAGGGTAATAATTATGCCTGACTTCCAATCCTCTGGGACTCTACCTTCCTCCCAGGCCAATCGGTACATGTATTGATATCCCCTATATTAATACTATTATGAAGGGGGATTTGCCAGTTAGGAAGTCTCGTACCTTCGAGACGTTTCTGGTACCGTAAGTTCCTGTACGAGTCAGACTTGCCAGTTAGCCTGCTGTTTGTGAACGTAGTCATTTCGTAAGTTATACATCAGTGTTTGTACTCTTTTTTCTTTATAATGTTTTATTGAAGTGACTGCTTGTTAAATTATGTAATTTAAGTTAGTATGGTAAATGATTTAGAGTGTTATGTAATGTGAAACAACTCTAGCGTGTTTTGATGTCTAGTAGTTGGTAACTGTTGTTGCTGGGGGCTGATGCAAGACAGTATGTCCTAGAATGTTGGAGAAGTGAACGTTTCTAGAACAGTGCAAGCTTATATAAGGATGGGGAAGAGCTTAGGTAGTCAGTCAGTTTGGAGTTTAGTCGGGGGTCAAGTCAACTGAGTGAGGGGCAGTCAGTTTTGGTGAAGGTTGTATATTTTTAGTACTTGTGAAAACAGTGGCAAACAGTGACGGGTTATTGAAGTTTGTATATCAGTGGAACTTGAGAAGACAGTGAAGTGTATTAAGTGTAATTACTGTCAGTGAAGATTATTTTCAGTATTTGTGTAATATGTGACGTGTTAGCAAGCATTAAGTGTACTAACTGTGAAGTGTTGTTAACCATTAAGTGTAACTGCAATCTATAAAGTGTGTATAGCTCCAGTGCTTGTGAGAACAGTGAAGTTGAAAAGCATTAAGTGGAAATATTTGGAAAATAAAGACAGTGAACTTTAAGGAGCTAGTGTTTATTTTCGCCTCAGCTGATCTTGTGTACTGCACACCTAAAGGCTGACCATAAGAAGGACAACTCACTGGGCAACGTCCTTCCTGTACTGTACTACTGCTGTTGGAGCCTGTGGCAGTGTGGGGCCTGGGACGTAACAATACATACACCATCACTAACAGTCAGCAAGTGATGAGTGGAGGTGGGTAATGTAGGAAGGCATTACATATCTGTAGTCGATGGTGTTCTGTTGATCAGGATGTTTTTTACATGATTATAAGTAAAT
Organism: Coenobita brevimanus; assembly: GCF_032717465.1. Classification (NCBI taxonomy): domain Eukaryota; kingdom Metazoa; phylum Arthropoda; class Malacostraca; order Decapoda; family Coenobitidae; genus Coenobita; species Coenobita brevimanus. The sequence continues at coordinate 19,913,260 of NC_137009.1, forward strand.
TAAATATTTAATTAGGTTTAACTATCTGTCTCTACGTTTTAGTGTACAGTAGGTTAGGGAGTGGACTTTCTGACCACTACTTGGTGGTGGCCAGAATTAGGATCCAAGTAAGATGGAGAAATAGAAGAAGGGAAAGACAAGAGGAAGGAGTAGTTGCAAGGAGAGTGGAAAGGTTACAAGAGGATGAGAAAAAGGCAGAGTATATGAGAGAAGTGGAGGAACGATTGGGCAAATATGAATTGGAGCAGATGGGGGACGTGGAAGGTATGTGCAGGATATTTACAGAAGAAATATGTGCAGAATGTGATGTGGTGTGTGGGACGAAGAGAAGACGGAGGGGGGTGCTAGGAACAGTGTGGTGGACTGAAGAGGTGAGACAGGCTGTGGAACAAAAGAAGAAAGCATACAATGAATGGATGAGAAATAGGGGCGTGGAAGAAGTTGAGAGGCGGAAGAGAGAGTTATATGTAGAAAGAAAGAGAGAGGTGAAAAGATTAGTAAGAGAGAGTAAGAAGAGAGTGGATGAGGAATTTGGAAGGAATTTGATTGTAAAGTGGATGGACTGTAAGAAAATATTCTGGAAAGAGGTGAAGAGGGTAAGACGGGGTGGATGTGAGGTTAGCAGGGGAGTGAAAGATAAAAATGGTAGATTACTAGTGGAGAAGGGAGAAAAAGTGAGCAGATGGAGAGAACACTTTAAGGAATTGTTGAACATACAGGATGGAAGTAATGCGAGTATAAGTGGCTGGGGAATGGCTGGGACAAGGAGGGAGATGAGAAGACATGAAGAAATCAGTAGGATAGAAGTTCTGGAAGCACTGAAGAAAGTTAAATTGGGGAAAGCCCCAGGAATTGATGGAGTGTGTGGCGAAATGCTGAAACATAGGGGAGAGATAGTAGTAGAATGGATGTGGAAGATGTGCAGATTGGCCTGGGAGGAAGATAGAGTCCCGGAGGATTGGAAGTCATGTATAATTATTCCCTTGTACAAAGGAAAAGGGGAAAAAGAAGTGTGTGGTAATCATAGGGGCATTTGTCTTCTTAGTATAATAGGAAAAGTGTATGGTAGGATACTTATTGACAGTGTTAGAGAAAGAAAAGAGGAATTAGTTGGAGAAGAACAGGGAGGCTTTAGGAAGGGAAGAGGTTGTGTAGATCAGATATTCATTCTTAGATCTTTAGTGGAAAAGTTTCTAGAGAAGGGAAAGAAGTTGTATGTGGCTTTCATAGATTTGGAGAAAGCATATGACGGGGTGGATAGACAAGGATTGTGGAAAGTATTAAGAATATAATTATGGAGTAGATGGGAAGTTGTTGAATGTTGTGAAGAGTATTTATGATGGTGCTAAGGCTGCAGTGCGTGTGGATGGTGAACTAAGTGAATTTTTCTCTTAGAAGGTTGGGTTGAAACAGTGATATATCATGTCTCCATGGTTGTTCAATCTGTACATGGATGGGGTAATAAAATAGGTACAAGGTAGGGTAGTGGATGTTGGAGTGGCCCTGTACTGTTGTTTGCAGATGATACTGTGTTGTTGAGTGAAGACGAAGGGGAGCTGCAAGGCTTGGTGGATGAGTTTGGGAGAGTGTGAATGAAACGGAATCTAAAGGTGAATGTAGGGAAGAGTAAAGTGATGGTCTTTGAGAGAGGTGAAGTCAGTGAATGTACAGCGAGGTTGGATGGTGAGGAATTGGAAAATGTGAGTACGTTTAAGTACTGTACGTGGGTAGTGTGATGAGTAGGGATGGAGGTTTGGAGGGTGAAGTGCTTGAAAGGGTACAGCAGGGAAGGAAGCTTGCTGGTTCCTTGAAACCAGTGATAAGAAACAGGGAAGTGAGCATGAAAGTGAAAAAGTTACTACATGACAGTATTGTGATACCAACTCTGACTTATGGAAGTGAAGCTTGGACGTTGTTTGAAGGACACAAGTCAAGAGTGATAGCAGTGGAAATGAGTAATTTAAGATGGGTCTGTGGAGTTACATGGAGAGACAGGCTGACCAATGAGGATATAAAAAAGCATTGTGGTGTGGATGTGGATGTGATAGGAAGCGTTATGAGGAACACACTGAGGTGGTTTGGCCATGTGGAGAGGATGGAGGGTGAAAGACTGACGAAGAGAGTGTATGTGAGTGAGGTGGAGGGGGGAAGAGGGAGGGTGAGGCCGAGGATGAGATGGAGGGATGGAGTGGAGAGGTATATGAGAGAGGGGGGTGTGAGTTGGGAGCAGGGGAGTGAAATGGCGGGGGACAGGGCGACGTGGAGGCGATTTGTTTGTGGCCACCCCAAACGGGATTTAGACGTCTGGCAATAGATAGATAGTTTAGGGACTCTTTTGATTGGTTTAGCAATGTTAGGATGAAAGCTTAGTATGTATATATATATATATATATATATATATATATATATATATATATATATATATATATATATATATATATATATGTATATATATATATATATATATATATATACACACACATATATATATATATATATATATATATATATATATATATATATATATATATATATATACACATATATACCAACACACACACATTATATATATATATATATATATATATATATATATATATTATATACATAAATATATATATATATATATATATATATATATATATATATATATATATATATATATATATATATATATATATATATATATATTATATACATAAATATATATATATATATATATATATATATATATATATATATATATATATATATATATATATATATGTATATATATATATATACATATATACATAGGTGTGTAATATATATGTGAATGTATATATATATATATATATATATATATATATATATATATATATATATATATATATATATATGTACGATAATATGTATATGTATGTGTACATGTATATATCTATATATGTAAATAAAAATAATATGGCTTATCGATCAGGGCCATATGCCCAATGGTTGATAGAAAAAAATAAAGATGGGACTTCGATGCATGGTTGCGGAGAGGACGGAAGTGTGTTGCCTGGTCTCCTCTAGCTGTTGGGCTGCCCCACCAACAAATAGCTTCCTTTTCACCACTAGGTGTTTTAAAGTTAGGTTAGCTAGTACTCATTTTCCTCCCTTCCCTATTTAAAGGTACAATAGGTGTTTGTACCTATTCCTGAGATTACCTTTTCTTACCTCCGGTGTGATTCACCTTCTGATCACTCTGCGACTGTGAATAAATATCTTTCAGATAAAGCAAGGTTTTTACCCAGGTCTACTGCTATTCACAAGGTGTATCCTATTTTAGTACCCATTTATTGTGCAAATTCAGTTTTCCACCCAAACTGACCTAAGCTAAATTAATCGATAATTTTGCATTTTCATTGTCATCATTTTATAGTCCAAATATGCGTTCTAGTTTTTTGGGGAAAGTTCAAATCCTGTTATGCTTTAAAAGTGTAACTTTTATTACTAAAGTAGCATAACATTAAACAGTAAATATATCTTTATTTTTTCATTTGAAAATTCTCCATTTCAATTGTTTTTGAGAGAAAAAAAATCCAAGTCTTGTTATATTTTAGCCACAAAATTGAATATTTTTTATATCCACTTGTAATCTTTATATTTTGTATAAATAAGTCAGAGTGAATATGAAATGAATAAAAACCATATGGGTACACTACCCTGTAGTCAGATTGGTTGTTTTATTTTCATGATTGCATGTAAAATATTTATCCGGACCTCTGCATACATTGGAATTTAACTGGACCTTTGCTCATAATAGTTGAGTAGCCCTGATCTAGGGGCTCTATACGAAAAAGAACGATCAGAGAAAGATGACTGGTGAATGGCTCCAGGCTCTTCAAGACACAAAATCTTCACTACTTAACATCACACCCGGACGTGCCGATGGGAGTTTTAGCAATTCAGCAAAATACTTCGGTTCACCAAACTTAAGAACCTTGAGTGTAATATGACTCAGTTTAAATTCAATTCTAGCCTTTACTGGTAACCAATGCAGCTCAATTAGGAACGGTGTAGTCGAGGTTCTCAGGGGAAGACCAAAGATAGGCCGTGCTGCCCTGTTCAACACAGACTGAACTTTTGTTAGTATATTATTTGGAAGGCCAGTCCACAGTGAATTACAATAATCAACACGAGACAAGACCACTGCATGGACCAATGTTACATTGGCAACGTCTGTTCAGAAATTTTCTCACAGAGTACAGATTCCTGATATGCAAGTTGCACCCTCAGACAACTTGATTAATATGTTCCTTGTATTTTAACTTTAAATTAAAGTAAACACTCAGACTTCAAACAGAACAGACTGGATGAAGCTGTGACACGCCAATGTTCAGAGCCAGGGCATTATCAATGTCAGTACCAAATTTCTTAAAGAAAGATTATTCATGTATTTACCCCTTGCCAATGTAGGTACATGTATAAGGGAAAAAATTATTCATTTGAATATTAATGGCATATGTTCTGTATTTTCATATTCTAATAGCTAACAAATTAATTGAGTACAACATCCAATCAAGTTCATTACCATCTCCAAATCCAATACCAAATAATGCTTATTCATCATCTGACGAATTTTTCAATACCAAATCGGTCCTGTTTTGGTAATGAAAAATACCAAATGTCAAGTTGCCCAACGTTTGGTGGGAGGCCTCTTCTGGTGAGAGGCCTGGGGCCCAGGCCACTTCGGGCCACCCCTAAGTCCGGCCCTGCAACACGGTGAAACACACACAATAGCACTTGATATATCAAAAGCATTTGACAATATGACACCGGGCCTTATTGTCTAATATGTCACACTATGGCCTTGCATCATTGGTTCCTCTAATTTCTTCTTACCTTCATAATAGAAAAATACTGATAATGGTAGATGGAACTGATTCTTAGTTTCATTCCATAAATGCTGGCGTACCTCAGGGATCAGTTTTGGCTCCAACCCTCTTTCTCATTCATATAAATGGCCTCCTATCTGTCACTCACAACCCAATACACTCTTATGCTGATGACTCGACCCTTCATAGTTGTTTCACATTTAGTACCTCCTTTGTACAATTTGATATTATAAATTTCCAAATAAACACAGCAATTTCTCTGAACCAGGACCTTTCTAATATTAATCAATGGGGACAAACAAATCTGGTCTCATTTAAAGCTCAGAAAACTAAATACGTTAATTTCTCAAACAGAAAGAATCCCTCAGACTTTCACATAATAAATGATGTCAAAATTCCCAAATCCACTACAATTGATATCCTAGGTGTTACTCTAAACCCCAACCTAAGCTGGACAGCTTATGTTCAATCCCTTGCTAAAAATGCTTCCAATAAATTAGGACTTATGTACATAGTTCGTGAGTTCTTCACTGACAAGCAGATGGCCACAATATACAAAAGTCATGTGCGTTCTCAGATCGAATACTGTTCACCACTGTGGAGTGGAAGTGGAGCGGTTGCATTGAGGCAGTTGGACAAAATTCAAAATAAAGCCATTAGATTAATCAATAATCCTGCCATTATGCAGGACCTTCCTCCATTATCAGTACGTAGAGATGTTGCTTCTTTAGCATTATTTTATCGACACTTTTACCGTAAGTGCTATGACGAATTGGCTTCAATTGTGCCTCCCCTTCACATTTTCTCCCGAAATACTCGGGCTGCTGGGAGCGACCATGAACTCACATTCTCTCCCACGCAATGCAGAACCTCTGCTAATCAAAATTCATTTATCCCCAGAACTTCTACTCTCTGGAATTCACTTCCTGGGAGTTGTTTCCCACAAACATTTAACCCACTTCAATTTAAATCCAGATGTTATAATTATTTTATGAATGGAGGATGCCTTTAGGCACATGGATTTAATTTTTTTCCTTTGTTTTAATTGTGGTAGGTGGGGGCGCTCACCATCCACTCACTCAATGTAGTGCTACTCTCGGGTGTCTGCCCTGTCCTCTCCCCCATCCTTCTTTCCTTCCATCTTCTTCTGTCTTTCTTTCCTTCATTCTTTCCTCATCTTTCTGCCTGCGGGTGACTTTACACTCCCTCTTCTGTCTTTCATTCCTTCATTCTTTCCTCTTCCTTCTGCCCGTGGGTGACTCTACACTGAGTGACAAGCCAAATGGTTTCCTGTACACCAGGAAACCATTTACTATGCTGGGTGGTAACCATATAACCAAATTTTGGCGCCTGGTGGTTTAGTGGGTAATTATTGTGCTCCAATCGGATTGAGCCGGTGAAGGTTTATATCCAAGGGATGGTTGGGGTTTATTGCTCACGTAATGCCACTCAGGGATGAGTGAGACTGGTCACTCCCATCTTAAATGTCAGGACAAACTGCCTAGTCCAGGGCTCCTACGCTCCTCATGGGGCAACGTAGGATTGGATGATGGATGGATGGATGGATGTTTTTCCTTCCTCCATTCATTATATAAAAAAAAGTACTTAAATGCACTCACATTTTCAATTTCCTCCTCATCCTACCTCACTGTACATTCAGTTACTTCAATTATCTCAAAGACCATAACTTTACTCTTCTGTACATTCATCTTTAGATTCCTTTTCTTACTCTCCCTAACTCATTCGTCAAGCCTTGCAGCTCCCCTTCGATTTCACTTGACAATATAGTATCATCAACAATCAACAGGACTTGGAGTTTCCTCATACAGACCTCTCGTTACGGCTGCTACAACATCCTCTGCTCTACCTTGTATCTCTTTTATAACCCCATCCTGATACAGACTGAACAGCCATGGAGACATGACATATCCCTGTTTCAGTCCAACCTTCAGATAGAAAAATTCACTCAGTTCACAGTCCACACGCACTACAGCCTTAGCACCCTCATACATACTCCTCACGGCATTCAACAATTTTCCATTTACTCCATATATTCTCAGTAATTTCCAAAATCCTTGTCTATCCACACTGTCATTTGCTATCTCCAAATCTATGAAGGGAGCATACAAACCTTTTTCCCTTCTCTAGAAACTTTTCCACTAAAGACCAAAGAATGAATATCTGATCTACACAACCCCTTCCCTTCTTAAAACCTCCCTCATCTTATCCAACTAATTCCTCTATTGTTTCCCAAACTCTGTCAATAAGTATCCTACCATATACTTTTCCTATTACACTAAGAAGACAAAAGCATCTATGTTTACCACACACTTCATTTTCCCTTTTCCTTTGTACAGGGTAATAATTATGCCTGACTTCCAATCCTCTGGGACTCTACCTTCCTCCCAGGCCAATCGGTACATGTATTGATATCCCCTATATTAATACTATTATGAAGGGGGATTTGCCAGTTAGGAAGTCTCGTACCTTCGAGACGTTTCTGGTACCGTAAGTTCCTGTACGAGTCAGACTTGCCAGTTAGCCTGCTGTTTGTGAACGTAGTCATTTCGTAAGTTATACATCAGTGTTTGTACTCTTTTTTCTTTATAATGTTTTATTGAAGTGACTGCTTGTTAAATTATGTAATTTAAGTTAGTATGGTAAATGATTTAGAGTGTTATGTAATGTGAAACAACTCTAGCGTGTTTTGATGTCTAGTAGTTGGTAACTGTTGTTGCTGGGGGCTGATGCAAGACAGTATGTCCTAGAATGTTGGAGAAGTGAACGTTTCTAGAACAGTGCAAGCTTATATAAGGATGGGGAAGAGCTTAGGTAGTCAGTCAGTTTGGAGTTTAGTCGGGTGTCAAGTCAACTGAGTGAGGGGCAGTCAGTTTTGGTGAAGGTTGTATATTTTTAGTACTTGTGAAAACAGTGGCAAACAGTGACGGGTTATTGAAGTTTGTATATCAGTGGAACTTGAGAAGACAGTGAAGTGTATTAAGTGTAATTACTGTCAGTGAAGATTATTTTCAGTATTTGTGTAATATGTGAAGTGTTAGCAAGCATTGAGTGTACTAACTGTGAAGTGTTGTTAAACATTAAGTGTAACTGCAATCTATAAAGTGTGTATAGCTCCAGTGCTTGTGAGAACAGTGAAGTTGAAAAGCATTAAGTGGAAATATTTGGAAAATAAAGACAGTGAACTTTAAGGAGCTAGTGTTTATTTTCGCCTCAGCTGATCTTGTGTACTGCACACCTAAAGGCTGACCATAAGAAGGACAACTCACTGGGCAACGTCCTTCCTGTACTGTACTACTGCTGTTGGAGCCTGTGGCAGTGTGGGGACTGGGACGTAACAGTACATACACCATCACTAACAGTCAGCAAGTGATGAGTGGAGGTGCGTAATGTAGGAAGGCATTACATATCTGTAGTCGATGGTGTTCTGTTGATCGGGATGTTTTTTTACATGATTATAAGTAAATTAAATATTTAATTAGGTTTAACTATCTGTCTCTACGTTTTAGTGTACAGTAGGTTAGGGAGTGGACTTTCTGACCACTACTTGGTGGTGGCCAGAATTAGGATCCAAGTAAGATGGAGAAATAGAAGAAGGGAAAGACGAGAGGAAGGAGTAGTTGCAAGGAGAGTGGAAAGGTTACAAGAGGATGAGAAAAAGGCAGAGTATATGAGAGAAGTGGAGGAACGATTGGGCAAATATGAATTGGAGCAGATGGGGGACGTGGAAGGTATGTGCAGGATATTTACAGAAGAAATATGTGCAGAATGTGATGTGGTGTGTGGGAGGAAGAGAAGACGGAGGGGGGTGCTAGGAACAGTGTGGTGGACTGAAGAGGTGAGACAGGCTGTGGAACAAAAGAAGAAAGCATACAATGAATGGATGAGAAATAGGGGCGTGGAAGAAGTTGAGAGGCGGAAGAGAGAGTTATATGTAGAAAGAAAGAGAGAGGTGAAAAGATTAGTAAGAGAGAGTAAGAAGAGAGTGGATGAGGAATTTGGAAGGAATTTGAGTGTAAAGTGGAGGGACTGTAAGAAAATATTCTGGAAAGAGGTAAAGAGAGTAAGACGGGGTGGATGTGAGGTTAGCAGGGGAGTGAAAGATAAAAATGGTAGATTACTACTGGAGAAGGGAGAAAAAGTGAGCAGATGGAGAGAACACTTTAAGGAATTGTTGAACATACAGGATGGAAGTAATGCGAGTATAAGTGGCTGGGGAATGGCTGGGACAAGGAGGGAGATGAGAAGACATGAAGAAATCAGTAGGATAGAAGTTCTGGAAGCACTGAAGAAAGTTAAATTGGGGAAAGCCCCAGGAATTGATGGAGTGTGTGGCGAAATGCTGAAGCATAGGGGAGAGATAGTAGTAGAATGGATGTGGAAGATGTGCAGATTGGCCTGGGAGGAAGATAGAGTCCCGGAGGATTGGAAGTCATGTATAATTATTCCCTTGTACAAAGGAAAAGGGGAAAAAGAAGTGTGTGGTAATCATAGGGGCATTTGTCTTCTTAGTATAATAGGAAAAGTGTATGGTAGGAAGCTTATTGGCAGTGTTAGAGAAAGAAAAGAGGAATTAGTTGGAGAAGAACAGGGAGGCTTTAGGAAGGGAAGAGGTTGTGTAGATCAGATATTCATTCTTAGATCTTTAGTGGAAAAGTTTCTAGAGAAGGGAAAGAAGTTGTATGTGGCTTTCATAGATTTGGAGAAAGCATATGACAGGGTGGATAGACAAGGATTGTGGAAAGTATTAAGAATATAATTATGGAGTAGATGGGAAGTTGTTGAATGTTGTGAAGAGTATTTATGATGGTGCTAAGGCTGCAGTGCATGTGGATGGTGAACTAAGTGAATTTTTCTCTTAGAAGGTTGGGTTGAAACAGTGATATATCATGTCTCCATGGTTGTTCAATCTGTACATGGATGGGGTAATAAAACAGGTACAAGGTAGGGTAGTGGATGTTGGAGTGGCCCTGTACTGTTGTTTGCAGATGATACTGTGTTGTTGAGTGAAGACGAAGGGGAGCTGCAGGGCTTGGTGGATGAGTTTGGGAGAGTGTGTATGAAACGGAATCTAAAGGTGAATGTAGGGAAGAGTAAAGTGATGGTCTTTGAGAGAGGTGAAGTCAGTGAATGTACAGCGAGGTTGGATGGTGAGGAATTGGAAAATGTGAGTACGTTTAAGTACTGTACGTGGGTAATGTGATGAGTAGGGATGGAGGTTTGGAGGGTGAAGTGCTTGAAAGGGTACAGCAGGGAAGGAAGCTTGCTGGTTCCTTGAAACCAGTGATAAGAAACAGGGAAGTGAGCATGAAAGTGAAAAAGTTACTACATGACAGTATTGTGATAGCAACTCTGACTTATGGAAGTGAAGCTTGGACGTTGTTTGAAGGACACAAGTCAAGAGTGAGAGCAGTGGAAATGAGTAATTTAAGATGAGCCTGTGGAGTTACATGGAGAGACAGGCTGACCAATGAGGATATAAAGAAGCGTTGTGGTGTGGATGTGGATGTGATAGGAAGCGTTATGAGGAACACACTGAGGTGGTTTGGCCATGTGGAGAGGATGGAGGGTGAAAGACTGACGAAGAGAGTGTATGTGAGTGAGGTGGAGGGGGGAAGAGGGAGGGTGAGGCCGAGGATGAGATGGAGGGATGGAGTGGAGAGGTATATGAGAGAGGGGGGTGTGAGTTGGGAGCAGGGGAGTGAAATGGCGGGGGACAGGGCGACGTGGAGGCGATTTGTTTGTGGCCACCCCAAACGGAATTTAGACGTCTGGCAATAGATAGCTAGTTTAGGGACTCTTGTTAGGTTTAGCAATGTTAGGATGAAAGGTTAGTATGTGTGTATATATATATATATATATATATATATATATATATATATATATATATATATATATATATATATATATATATATATATATATATATATATATATATATATATATATATATATATGTACGATAATATGTATATGTATGTGTACATGTATATATCTATATATGTAAATAAAAATAATATGGCTTATCGATCAGGGCCATATGCCCAATGGTTGATAGAAAAAAATAAAGATGGGACTTTGATGCATGGTTGCGGAGAGGACGGAAGTGTGTTGCCTGGTCTCCTCTAGCTGTTGGGCTGCCCCACCAACAAATAGCTTCCTTTTCACCACTAGGTGTTTTAAAGTTAGGTTAGCTAGTACTCATTTTCCTCCCTTCCCTATTTAAAGGTACAATAGGTGTTTGTACCTATTCCTGAGATTACCTTTTCTTACCTCTGGTGTGATTCACCTTCTGATCACTCTGCGACTGTGAATAAATACAGACGTGACCTCCCGAAGACTGGTTTGAAAGGGTAATCTCAGACTTAGTGTTCTACCCAAGCTATCTTGTCCCTGGCTTGTCTTTCTTCCCACTTCCCCCCACAAGGGGGAGGTGATTCTTAAGCCCTGTCCACACTAGCGGGCAATACCCGCGGGCACAAGCGAGCAGTTTGCCTGTTGACGGGCTCACCGCTTGTTCCCGCGGGTGTGGACAGGGCTTTATGACTAACACCCCTGACGCTGCCCCCACCATCAAGGGGGGAGGTGGTTCTCATGATAGGTATGCTGAATGGACTAACTGCCCCCAGACTGACACACGCCAGACTCGTTCCCCACTTGATGTACACCCTATGAAAAAAGAATCGGGACCCTTACTCCACGATACAATATGCTACACCGCACGAAGGAATTTGAAGCCCCAACTGAGTTCTGGTGCGTGGTTGGTATCCCTGTCTACTGAGCTGCCAGTTATCTGCGGTAACAACCTTGTGTGATTTAAACTGTGTTATAATGTCTCAGTATGGAGACTGTGCGTCATGAAATAAGTTATGCTTCACGATACACAGCAAGAATTATACCAGAGTTGCGAGTAACAGCACATTAGTAACTTATCTTTGTCCCTGGGGTAGATCTAAGGTGTAGACGATGATAAAATATTTTGTTATTAAAGCCTGACCGATCATATGCTAGAGTCCTAGGTATCATATGGGAAAGCCAAAGACAAGGGTATGGTTTATTGGTTGATATTAAAAGAAAACACGTCCTTAAGAATGAATGAATTACATTTATTTGCATCAGTAATTAATGTATGACCCCCCCACCTCAATAACACAGTTTAACCGACGTGTCATGGATGCACACACAGTTTCTACAAATTTCTGTCCTGCTGGTCCTCGCATATGTTCCCATGACTTCATCACATGACCGAGTAATTGTTCTCTGGTACGGTAGTGGCAATCATGGATGTGACATCTGACTATTTCTGACCACATATGCTCAATCGGGTTGAGGTCTGGTGATTTTGGAGGGTAAGGCACGAGCGTAATGTATGGATGGTTCCGAAACCAATTCTTGACAACATTACTCGTGTGTATGGGCGAGTTGTCCTGAATAAGGAAGAATGGCGTATCGTCAGGGTAGAGTAGCTGCTGCACAGACGGAAGAAGAACCTCCTCCAACATCTCCAAGTATTTAGTTCCAGTGAATCTGCCTGGTCTTACGTCTGTCAACTCCCTAACGCCACTCGAGTGAATCCAGCAGAAACACCCGACAGTAATTCTGCCACTTCTTCGAGTTGCAACCACATGTTTCCTGTCATACCTAGGAACAAACAGTGGACAGTAAGGGACCGTATAAATAAATAGTTGTTATGTTGCGGCGATTTAGGTAACCTGGATCATACAGCCACGCCGAAATGTATACTCCTCACGTGAATTTAATTCTGTGTGGATTGATGTCAAATCCACTAGAAAGTGACCAGATCCTACAACAATCTTTACTCTGGCCCTGTGGAGGTCTATCTATCTATCTATTGCCAGACGCCTCAATCCCGTTTGGGGTGGCCACAAACAAATCGCCTCCAAGTCGCCCTGTCCCCCTCCATTTCACTGCCCTGCTCCCAACTCACACCCCCCTCTCTCATATACCTCTCCACCCCATCCCTCCATCTCATCCTCGGTCTCCCCCTCCCTCTTCCACCCTCCACCTTACTCATATACACTCTCTTCGTCAGTCTTTCACCCTCCATCCTCTCCACATGGCCAAACCACCTCAGTGTGTTCCTCACAACGCTTCCTATCACATCCACATCCACACCACAACGCTCCTTTATATCCTCATTCGTCAGCCTGTCTCTCCACGTGACTCCACAGGCTCCTCTTAAATAACTCATTTCCACTGCTCTCACTCTTGACTTGTGTCCTTCCAACAATGTCCAAGCTTCACTTCCGTATGTTAGAGTTGGTATCACAATACTGTCATGTAGTAACTTTTTTACTTCCATGCTCACTTCCCTGTTTCTTATCACTGCTTTCAAGGAACCAGCAACCTTTCTTCCCTGCTGTACCCTTTCAAGCACTTCACCCTCCAAACCTCCATCCTTACTCATCACACTACCCAAATACTTAAACGTACTCACATTTTCCAATTCCTCACCATCCAACCTCGCTGTACATTCACTGACTTCACCTCTCTCAAAGACCATCACTTTACTCTTCCCTACATTCACCTTTAGGTTCCGTTTCTTACACACACTCCCAAACTCATCCACCAAGCCTTGCAGCTCCCCTTCGTCTTCACCCAACAACACAGTATCATCTGCAAACAACAGTACAGGGAGTTTCCAAACACTATCCTCTCTCACCAGGGCCACTCCACCCTGTGGAGGTGTTACCATATTATCAATTTTCTAACATAATACGTATGAGAAAGTTACTTAGGATAGTGAGGCAACATACCAGCAGTAAGTTTATATAACCACTTAAATAATCACATAATATAAAACAACCAATGGGTCACGAATGTAATATGTCACAAACACTCGAGAGAGAGAGAGAGAGAGAGAGAGAGAGAGAGAGAGAGAGAGAGAGAGAGAGAGAGAGACAGACAGACAGACAGACAGACAGACAGACAGAATTCATACCGTTCGTTCTTTGGGCGCCACACCTTTGCAGTCACTATATCCTCAGTAGAAAATGTCTTCTCGTTACAGTATATGATGTTGTCCCAATATGCAGCAGGCTGGTCTGTGTATTCCAAGGCATATTCCATACGTCGTTCCGGCTTTTTAGCTGGCATACGGCCATGGAGACCACGGGATTTATGGCGGTTTCGAATTGTCTGTGCTGTGCAGGTCAATCCAAGACGTTCCCAGTTTCGTTGTGGCGTTGTATCCATCGGGCTACGGTGTTCTTTGAAACGTTAAGCTGCCTGGCAATTTCGCCATTGCTGAGGCCCACTCCGTGTAATGCGACGATAGCTGTACGTGTCTTCTCTGAAGTTTCCATCATAGCTCTCATATCTGGTGGGATTTAAAACACCAATACACCTCCTACTGCTTCATTGCATGCTTTGCTCATTGCAGTTGAACCACTCCCGATACCAGCATTTTCGATACATTGTCTGCAAATCTCGCACCTCTTTTTGTAACTGTTTATATCTCACATGAATGGCCCCGTACCCTTCACCCTCCCTCCACGATGAACCAATCTTATCGTGTTTATCATACTACTGATATGTGAATAATTCTCCAGTTCATTATTCATTCCCTACGTCATACCGATCACAGCACTGAACTAAATAATACTACTGTAATCACATACAATCTGCGATTATATGTGGCCTTATACTTTTTTACTTAACGTTAACTTATTCATCCAACCGTTGTAATGGTGTATAATACAGTAGTGAGTTTATTTCCTTCCACTGTAAAATTTTATCATGCCCAGAGTGGTAACCCAGATTCGTTGGTTGCCAAGCACATATTGACTGCCAGTTATATTATTATTTAACCTGTTGGTAATGTTATACTGTTTAGAGGTTTACAAGCAAGTTACATATTCCTCGTTATCATTACTTCAAGACGACACGGAGCTAGGAGAACATCATCCTTTAAAACGCAGACACCTGCAAAGGGAGGGAGGAGGGGGAAGGCTTCAGGGGTACCAACCCCGCCACGTCTTCACGGCTTTCGTATCAGTGGTCATTGCGAGACGCATCAGCTCGTGGGGTCCCGATTCTTTTTTTTATAGGATGTACCTGTAGGGAATGCGACTTTTGTTATTTACATGCCTTATGATCAGTTCCCCTGGCCAGTCTCAATCTTTTAATTATCAAGGTGACTGATGGCTGTGCTGGAGGGGTGGAAGAGGTACAAAAAAAAAAAAAATGCAAACGGAGATCTATTAGTCAAATCTGCAAACTCCTCCCAGGTAAAGGATTTGCTTAAACTGCATAAGTTCCACTGTTACGATGTTGAGCTGAAGTGTCCGGTTTCCATGAATTCTTGTAAAGGTGTTATCACTTGCAGGGATCTCATTGTGATGAGTGAGGACGACATCGTAAATGATCTTGCTCAGCAACATGTAATTTACCGGTATGCTATATTTATTACCCGATACTCAGAAGGCACGAGAATGAAAACTGCAACCATTATCTTGATGTTTGGTAACGTTTTATCTCCCCTACCATCTCAAAATTGGATACGAAATCGTTAACATATGGTCATATATGCCTAGCCCACATTGCTGTATAAATGTCAGCTGTATGGGCACAGTGACGAGTTATTCTCTAGTGCATGGAAGCATACATTTCTTTATGGTATCCTTTGACTAATGCAGAAAAAAAAAAAAAACGGTTTAATCACACTTTAAATGCCACCACAACAAGGAGAAGGCCGTCAAAAGGCACCAGAGCCAAACCACTCCTGAATATCATCTTTTTTATGTTTCTGCATGGAATCGTGCATAATCTGTTCTTCGCTTTGTTAAAAATAATTTCATTCATACTAGATGCTTGAACTCTCCAACTCAAACCCTTCCTGCTCCTTCTGGCATCTTGCCAAAAACCTTTCTGATAACTTTACTTCATCATCCTTCCCTCCTCTTTTTTACTCTGATGGTTCTGTAGTTATTTCTTCTACTGATAAAGCAGGACTCATCGCTCAGACTTTCTCCTCCAGTTCCACATTAGACGATTCGGGTGCTGTTCTTCCATCACTTGCCTCCTCTGACTTCCTCATGACGGACATTAAAATTACTTAAATTGATGTATTTTCTGCCATCAACTGGCCTCAGTACTAACAAGGCATATGGACCTGATGAGGTCCCTCGTGTTGTCTTGCAGAACTGTACTTCTGTGCTTACACCATGCCTAGTTAAACTCTTTCGCCTTTATCAGTCAACTTGCACTTTTCCTTCCTGCTGTAAGGTTGCTCTCATTCAGCCTGTCCCAAAGAAGGGTGACCATTCGCACATTCTAACCATCGCCCAAGTACTTTAACATTCCGTGTCTCAAGAGGATTCGAGTCTATTCTTAAAAAAAAAAAAAAATGTATCTTTCCCATCACAACCTCCTTTCTGATCACCAGTATGAATTACGTCAGGGACGCTCCACTGACGATCTTCTCACCTACCTTCCAGACTACTGGTCATCCTCCTTTCGGGACTTTGGTGAAAGCTTTGCCATTTCACTTGACATATCAAATGCTTTCGATCGAGTTTGCCACCAGTCTTTAATTTCCAAACTGCCCTCTTAGGTTTATATCTTTCTATCTGTGCCTTTAGCTTTCTGGGCGTCCTATAGCTCCTGTTGTAGACAGCCACCGTTTTTCTTCTAGATCTGTCACTAGTGGTGTTCCTCAGGTATCTATCCTATCGCCAATTCCCTTCCTTTTGTTCATCAATAACTGTTTTTTTTTTTTTTCTGTGCAAGGAAGAAGGAACCAAAGGCAACGAGGACGCAAACTGTTCCTTCCAAGAAAAAAAACAAAACAATACAACAGACGGCCAAATTTAAGATCCGTTCATTTCGAGAAACCTGGACACACTATGTTTGAAAGACTGGAGATCATAGGACGCAGGAACAGAGAGAGAATGACAGTTCCAGAGTTGACCTGTTGCATAAATGATGGACTGGGAGTAACAGTTAACTCTTGCATTAGAGAACTGGAGAGAAAAGGGATGAGAGTCTGTTGCTAGACGGGTGCTACGCAGAAGTCGTGGAGATGGAGGGATGCAAGCAGACAGTCCAGAGGAGCAGTGACCACTGAAGCAGATATAGAAAAGAGATAAATATGCAACAGTGCTGCAGAAAGACAGAGGTTGAAGGAGGCCAATAAGAGGAGGAGAGTTAATGAGACAAAAAGCCTTTGACTCAACCTTGTTGAGAAGAGCTGTATGTGGGAAGCCTCCCTGCACGTGACAGATGTACTGTAGACAAAGAAGACTAAAACCGGTGTTTAGAGTCTAAAACTGTTCAGGGATAAAGAAGATATGGAGTCGGCTTGGCATACCTAATCTCTCATAAGCAGATTTTACAAGAGATATATTATGATCTTTGCAAGATAATTCCTGAGAAAATGAAACCCCATGTATGTTGAAGGATGATGCAGGATTGAGCTGGATATTATTTAACATCAGTGGGTACTCCTGTGGAAGATTTTGTTGGGTTGTAGGTGTAAGAACTGAGTCTTCGACGCTTTAAAAACAAGAAGATTACTTTTACCCCTGTCAGAGATACGAGCCAGGTCAGACATTAGGTGTGCCATAGCCTCATCCCTTGTTTGTTGAAGTAACTGCTAAGATCGACGTTGCAAGAACTGAATGGAAAAGTGATGGGTGGAATCATCAGTGTATGAGTGGATCGGGTAAGATACACAGCTTAGAGGATCACTGATGAATAAAAGGAAGATAGCTGATAATAGGACAGAGCACTAAGGAAAACCAATGTTCATAGTTCAATTCAATGAGAAGAACGGTGGTCGTCTACAACAGCAGCAATAGAACGACCAGATTGGAAGCGATAGGTGATGGCACAGACAGAAGGATAGAAACCGTAAGAGGGAAGTTTATGCCAGAGTAGATCAAAAGCTTTTGAGATGTCAAGTGCAATGGCAAAGCTTTCACCAAAGTCCCGAAAGGAGGATGACCAGGAGTCTGAAAGGTAGGTGAGAAGATTGCCAGTGGAGCGTCCCTGATGGAACCCATACTCACGTTCAGAAAGAAGGTAGTGATGGAAGAGATGTTTTTTTTTTTTTTTTTTCAAATAACAGACTAGAAAATTTTTAGAACACAGGATGCAATTGGGCGATAGTTAGAGGGTTGGAATGGTCACCCTTCTTTGGGATAGGCTGAATGAGAACAAACTCCCAGCTAGAAGGAAAAGTATAAGTTGACAGACAAAGGCGAAAAAGTTTAACTAGGCAGGGTGTAAGCACAGATGGACAGTTCTTGAGGACAAAAGGAGGGACCCCATTAAGCCTATATGCCTTGTTAGTATTGAGGCCAGTCATGGCAGAAAATACATCTACTGAAGAAATTTAAATGTCAGCCTTGAGGAAGTCAGAAGGGGTAAGTGATGGAGGAACAGGACCAGAATTGTCTAAGGTGGAATTGGAGGAGAAACCCTGAGCAAAGAGATCTGCATTATCAGTAGACGAAATAGCTACTGAGCTATCCGAGTAGAAAAGAGGAGGGAAGGATGATAAGGTGAAGTTGTTAGAAATGTTTGCTGGCAAGGTGCCAGAAGGTGCAGGAAGAATTCAAGTTGGAGATTTGAGAGCATTTAGTACAGATGAAATTATTCTTAGCAAAGTGAGGAACAGACTTAGCACGTTTCCAGGCAGAAACATAAAATGAAAAAGGTGTGAGTCAGGGATGGGTTGGCTCCAGTACCGTTTATAGGCCCTCTCTTTGTTGTGGACAACATTAGAACAGAGTGATTAAGCCAAGGCTTTTTTGCATTGGTTAAAGGATATGAAAAAGGAATGTATGCTTTTACGCCTGAGAAAGTGACCTCGATAATGTGCAAGGCACACTCAGATGGCTCTTGCCCATGGAGGCAATAATCATTCTAGGGAGAATCAAAGAAGTACTGCCTGAGGGCCTCCCAGTCATCAGCTCTAAAGTGCCACAACTGACATTTCTTCGGAGGGTCAACAGGCCAAACTGGAGCGATAGGACAGGTTAAGGTAATGAGACTGTGATCGGAGGAGCCCAATAGAGAGGAAAGATTAACAGTATAAGCAGAAGGATTAGTTTAATCTGTCATGTCCCGAGCTATTTCACACCTCCGACACCCCCCAATCCCGAGGTATTTTCGAAAAAAAAAATTCTGGCTGAAACCTCCGCTTTTGGTGAGAAACATCGAAAATTCATAGAGAAATCGCTCACCTGAGGTTTAAAATACTCGATCCAGGTAGCAGTACCTCCTTTCTATACTGGGTTTTCTAACAGGCTGGCACCAAAGAAAACGAGTTCAATGGGAGGGTAACTATTTCACACCACTCATAAATGGTATTTATTTATTTACATGGTACGAATTTATATGTAGTATAAGAGTATATTGGTTTTCAAACAGTATTATATGCATTATAAGCATTGTTTCACTCACTAACTCATCACCATACATGACCTTTTTTTGCCACATTACCTGATCATTATTTCTGACTGTTTCTTCCTCTAATGCTATGTAAACTTTGTCCTCTACGTTGTCATCGATTGGTGAATCACTCTGGCCCTGAATGTCTTTATTGGCCAGGTCACTGGTAACAGGTGAATTGCCTAAACAATGGCGTGCAGGGGGGGGAGGTTATGTGGTGTAAGGCATTGTCCCTGCTTGGCATCTTGTAGAGGAATAGAGGAAGGTGTCCTGTTTATACGTACGAAAAATCATGTGCAAAAATTGAAATTTGTGCAAATTATGAACCTTGCAATTGCGCAACGTACCAGTACATCGCTGGGACTGGTATATGCAAAATGTTGCAACGTATCCATATGTCGACGGGACGGGGCGAGTTTAGGAAGATATCAAGTATGTTGGAACACTCTCCAATTCGGTCAGAGATAAATCTAACTCTATCCACTCATTCACTGATGACTCCACCCTTCACCTTTCCATTCCCTTCCTGCAGCGTCCAACTCAGCAGTCACTTCAATAGTCATGGGATTAGGCTATGGCACACAACCCGACAAAATCTTCCATAGGAGTACGCACTAATATTTAATAATATCCGGCTCATTCTGCATCAGCTTTAATCATAGGATACAAAAACCCACACTGGCAGACGAAAAAAGATATATTTCAAACAGTTTTGGTGACAGTTGTCGCCCTCTTCAGTGGAACTACAGACCAAGAGTGGTACATACAAATGCTGAGAAGCTGCTTATATGCAGGGTGAGGACACTTTTTCCCAACCACACCTGACCTCACCAGATTCTCCCTCTACTCTGTCCACGACCTGAGTGAGGGATTACAAGGGGTGGCAAGGACCTTGCCACAAATCCTTTCATCACTGGATCTAATTCATACATTCCTTCCCTATGGTTAAAATTATTACATCTCTCTATACAATGTGCTAAGGTGGTACATCAATCTGTACTGTTTGGACATCACACACACACACAAAAAAAAAGGTTATAATCATAAAGGGAATCTGAGAAGAAATTGAGTTTTTCATAAAATATTCTAAGTAAGTACTAAGCAGATTACTACTACATATAGGGGACAGTATTAGTTTGCAACTTTTTAACTTTTGGGAGTTACGAGTAGCATAAGAGTAGAGATGCGAGCGCCGTAAAGCCTGCAGGTTCCACTCTTGAAACGTGTAGGCCCCTGATACTGGTAAAATAATATCAAACTACGTCTTCCCGCTCTTTTATGCAAATTTTTGCGTCCCCCTTCTCACGGTAACTCCCCCATTTAAACCGTCTCTCTACGATTACCTCTTATCTTTTATTATTACCACTTACTGATGATTTTATTTTTTTTCCTGAACAATGGTTTGTGCTCAAGAAGTTCATTAGGACCATATCAAAGTGTTCAAGTTGAGAGAGAAAACGTCTTAAGCTAATTTACATCTCTTGGAGGTAGTTAGAATAAAATATAGGAGATGCCTTTGGCCTGAGTTTGTTAAACCATCTCTCCTAAGCCTTGTTAGCCTACTGTGTATATCACTATATAAGCGACTGAAATAAAAATATAAGTAAATATAAAGGCTAAATGAATAAATACATGTTAACCCATGAACAAACTTACTCTAAAATCCATGTACAGTGTCCTGTGGTATGCTCAGATATGCAAATACATATATGATTTAATTTGTACACGTATTATTAGTAAGCTGAATGTACAATCTCTCTCTCTCTCTCTCTCTCTCTCTCTCTCTCTCTCTCTCTCCTTGCAAACAAACTCGCACTATCGAACTAGGACACTGTCCAATCAGAGTTGCAGTGTGCGTGACGTAATGAAGGGGGCGGCTCTCTCGCCCTAGCTACGTATATATATTAATGCGTGTAGTGGCCAGTCACTCTACTGACACCAGCTGTTTACTGAGGACATTTCTATACCGTAAGTCCATGGGTCGTTTTCTTATCGATTTAATTTTGGATATACATTTTGCAATTCTTCCTTGCTATCAAAACACGATTTTTTTTTTTTTTCTGTTGGGAGATACATACCGAACGTGACGGGTTAGGGCGAGCCTTCTTTAATCCCGACACTAACAGTGGGTTTTACTAAGCTGGATAAAATCGCATAGTAGTAGAAAGACGGATTTGTATGAAGGCATAGTGATTCCAACAGTGCTGTATGGCTGTGAGGCGTGAACCCTAATCGCTAGGACTCAGAAAAGGTTTTAAGTGTTGGAAATGAGGTGCTTAAGGTTTCAGTAGGGTGTTAGATGGTTTGACAGTGTGAGAAATAACACTGCAAGTTAGAATGTGAAAGCAGACTTTGCATAAGGGAAAGAACAGATTAAGGTTTGTGAAAGAGGTACAGTGATATGGGAAAAATGGGTGACGAGAGAGTGAGAGAAAATCTACACATAAAACCTGGATGAGTGAGAGGAAGAGGGAGGCCTTGGGGATGGTGGAAGGATAACGCAAGACACACTGTTAGTTTTATAGAAGTTTGAAGATTCAGAAGGGTAACTGATGCGAATGGAATACCGTATAGTAAATCAAAATGAAATGGTTTGTGAAGGGATAGACTCGGATAAATCATAATAAGCAGGCAATGTTGATGATGGGTAGAAATTGTTTTGGTATCGACCATCACATATGACAGTTGAGACTGAATGTAAGCGAATGGGATTTATTTGTCATGTTTTCGACCGCCACTCCACAGCAGCAGATAGTGAACATATATTTTTAGAGAGTGCCATGACGCAGAGTGGTGTAAGAGACTTCCTACCAGCTCCACCTGGTGTTTTAATCCTTGTTTCTGATGATTTACTTAATAAATGTGTTATATAAGCCCTCAACTTCGAATAGTTACTCCTTTGCAAAATATTATGATGTTAGCACGAATAATAAAGGGGGGGGGAGATTCATCTCATGTGCAGTATTTTCGTCGGCTTAGGAGCTTTCTCTCACTTCTTTCTTGGCGAAACAGGTTCACATTGACGGAATTCTCGTTGACTCCGGAGGTTCTCGTACTGTTGAGGTCTTTGCATCCATGCCTCCACTCAACCATTACGGCAGGCACGCACCACCCATCTAGTTCCACACTTGACCATTTCTATCCAACTCTGATTCGAAGAGATAACCAGTACACCAGGTATTTCATGTACGCAACTGTCTTATTCAGTCTATTTTTCCCCGTGCCAATAATTTTCAGTCTTTTTAATGCAATATCCATATGCGTCTCAAATTTTACGAGTCTGAATATGGATTCCCAGCTTCATCTGGGATTGGCATGTTTTGCTGAATCGTGGGATCTTTCTTTTCTGCATGAGAAAATAATCTACCCTAATATCGTCTAGAATATAGCGAGTATTATCTCTATATTCTCATTATGCATAATTGACACGCATGAGGATAATAGCTTTTTTAATCCCTTTCATATTCTTGGTATATGGAAATGATTTGATCTGGCTGAGGAGAGACTTATCATACTGTACGGGGTTAATATGCAACCTGTAGCTAACTCCCCCACTTCAAAAAGTCTCTGTTAAGCTAAAGGAAAAAAATGTTGCTCAAGATCTACGAGGCTACTAGTTCAGGAGGTATTAAAAATATTGTCATAAATCCTCTTTTACTTCAGATGTTTAACTTATGTTCAGTCAGTCCTTCAGTACCATCGTAATTGTATTCTATCTACCTTTAAACGATTTTTTTAATTTTCTGGCGGGGCAACTCAAATTGAAGGAGTTATATCTATGTCCACATTAACAACACCATCATTATCCATTATCACCCATCATTATCGTCATCTCCGCCATCATCGCCCATTATCACCACCATCATCATCATCGTTATCATCACCATTATCCAGCATCACCCATCATGATCATCATCCTGATGATTGTCTTCACCACCACCATTATCACCATCCATTATCAGTATCATTTTTACCATACCTACCACCATCACCAACACTATCATCCTCGGTACCATCATCAAAGAAAAAGAAGATGGGTTTATATCAAGAGAGCCGTGGTTGATTAGTACACCAGTGATCGAAAGGACGCAAGATCGATCCTCGCTTGTGGCAAAGTACAGTTCGGGAATTTAAATTTCGCTAAATGTTAGTAACCCATTGACTTCGATGCCAAGTTTTTCACTTTAATCAGGCTGCCTTCACACGATCTTTTCAGCTTCAGCACTCACTTTACTGATAAGGGTAAAAGCAGCTATATTTTAACCTTCCTGTACATTATATATTGTTTCTGCTGCTGTGAAGGTGACGGACAGGGACGCCTTCTCGTGGTGATATCGATATGAGCGGACGGTGGAACTGCCTGGTTATACGAACGTCCCTCAATCCCCTTCCTATCCCCCGATTAGGGGAAAGGGTTAAAGATATTCTTCAGTTAACCCAGTTTGCCCAAGGATATCATTTTCATTTTAACCATCCTATTTCCATATGATTATATTCGGTTTAGAGAGCATTTTCCAGGTGAAAGTTTGATATGCAGCGTTCATTCAGTTTTTTCAGTGTGTGAGACCTTCCTTAAATACGAATCGTCTGGAGGTAATAATGAATATTTTAAACTATTTTGGCACCATAATTTAAAGAGGTTAACCTCCTTATATCGCTTATAGTTTTAATTCTTACTGCCATCAGATGTTTATATTTAAGAGAGCCTCGTATTGAAAGGTTTAGAAACAATTTTCGTTTAATCCGGTCCGTATGATGACGTCTGTATATTATACCGTGTTCTTGCTACGGCTAGAGGTAATTTTATCAGGCTTCTGGGAGACAACTTCCAGTGTAGGCGTTAATGAAGACAATATCTGACCCATTCAGTCGAAAAGTATCCCCTAAGCTGAGAAAACTGTCTGGTGATTAACACCTGTACGATGTCGTCATTTGTATTGTATTATTGTCACTACCAGACAATGTGAGGCACTAAGACGCTACAGGTAACTTAACTGGAAAATATTTTATCATAAAATGATTGTTATGATTCTGGCATGGAAAGTCCAGAAAAAAAGAAATCACACACGCACGCACACACACACACACACACACACACACACACACACACACACACACACACACACACACACACACACACACACACACACACACATTCCTTCCCTATGTTTAAAATTATTACATCTCTCTATATGATGTGCTAAGGTGGTACATCAATCTGTACTGTTTGGACATCACACACACACACACAAAAGTCTATAATCATAAAGGGAATCTGAGAAGAAATTGAGTTTTTCATAAAATATTCTAAGTAAGTACTAAGCAGATTATTACTACATATAGGGGACAGTTTTAGTTTGCAACTTTTTAACTTTTGGGAGTTACGAGTAGCATAAGAGTAGAGATGCGAGCGCCGTAAAGCCTGCAGGTTCCACTCTTGAAACGTGTAGGCCCCTGATACTGGTAAAATAATATCAAACTACGTCTTCCCGCTCTTTTATGCAAATTTCTGCGTCCCCCTTCTCACGGTAACTCCCCCATTTAAACCGTCTCTCTACGATTACCTCTTATCTTTTATTATTACCACTTACTGATGATTTTATTTTTTTTCCTGAACAATGGTTTGTGCTCAAGAAGTTCATTAGGACCATATCAAAGTGCTCAAGTTGAGAGAAAAAACGTCTTAAGCTAATTTACATCTCTTGGGGGTAGTTAGAATAAAATATAGGAGATGCCTTTAGCCTGAGTTGGTTAAGCCATCTCTCCTAAGCCTTGTTAGCCTACTGTGTATATCACTATATAAGCGACTGAAATAAAAATATAAGTAAATATAAAGGCTAAATAAATAAATACATGTTAGCCCATGAACAAATTTACTCTAGAATCCATGTACAGTGTCCTGTGGTATGCTCAGATATGCAAATACATATATGATTTAATTTGTACACGTATTATTAGTTAAGCTGAATGTACAATCTCTCTCTCTCTCTCTCTCTCTCTCTCTCTCTCTCTCTCTCTCTCTCTCTCTCTCCTTGCAAACAAACTCGCACTATCGAACTAGGACACTGTTCAATCAGAGTTGCAGTGTGCGTGACGTAATGAAGGGGGCGGCTCTCTCGCCGTAGCTATGTATATATATATTAATGCGTGTAGTGGCCAGTCACTCTACAGACACCAGCTGTTTACTGAGGACATTTCTATACCGTAAGTCCATGGGTCGTTTTCTTATCGATTTCATTCTGGATATACATTTTGCAATTCTTCCTTGCTATCAAAACACTATTATTTTTTTCTGTTGCGAGATACCGAACGGGAAGGGTTAGGGCGAGCCTTCTTTAATCCCGACACTAACAGTGGGTTTTACTAAGCTGGATAAAATCGCATAGTAGTAGAAAGACGGATTTGTATGAAGGCATAGTGATTCCAACAGTGCTGTATGGCTGTGAGGCGTGAACCCTAATCGCTAGGACTCAGAAAAGGTTGTAAGTGTTGCAAATGAGGTGCTTAAGGTTTCAGTAGGGTGTTAGATGGTTTGACAGTGTGAGAAATAACACTGCAAGTTAGAATGTGAAAGCAGACTTGGCATAAGGGAAAGAACAGATTAAGGTTTGTGAAAGAGGTACAGTGGTATGGGAAAAATGGATGACGAGAGAGTGAGAGAAAATCTACATATAATACCTGGATGAGTGAGAGGAAGAGGGAGGCCTTGGGGATGGTGGAAGGATAATGCAAGACATACTGTTAGTTTTATAGAGGTTTGAAGATTCAGAAGGGTAACTGATGCGAATGGAATACCGTATAGTAAATCAAAATGAAATGGTTTGTGAAGGGATAGACTCGGATAAATCATAATAAGTAGGCAATGTTGATGATGGGTAGAAATTATTTTGCTATCGACCATCACATATGACAGCTGAGAGACTGAATGTGAGCGAATGGGATTTATTTGTCATGTTTTCGACCGCCACTCCACAGCAGCAGATAGTGAACATATATTTTTAGAGAGTGCCATGACGCAGAGTGGTGTAAGAGACTTCCTACCAGCTCCACCTGGTGTTTTAATCCTTGTTTCTGATGATTTACTTAATGAATGTGTTATATAAGCCCTCAAGTTCGAATAGTTTCTCCTTTGCAAAATATTATGATGTTAGCATGAATAATAAAGGGGGGGGAGATTCATCTCATGTGCAGTATTTTCGTCGGCTTAGGAGCTTTCTCTCACTTCTGTCTTGGCGAAACAGGTTCACACTGACGGAATTCTCGTTGACTTCGGAGGTTCTCGTACTGTTGAGCTCTTTGTATCCATGCCTCCACTCAACCATTACGGCAGGCACGCACCACCCATCTAGTTCCACACTTGACCCATTTCTATCCAACTCTGATTCGAAGAGATAACCAGTACACCAGGTATTTCATGTACGCAACTGTCTTATTCAGTCTATTTTTCCCCGTGCCAATAAATTTCAGTCTTTTTAATGCAATATCCATATGCGTCTCAAATTTTACGAGTCTGAATATGGATTCCCAGCTTCATCTGGGATTGGCATGTTTTGCTGAATCGTGGGATCTTTCTTTTCTGCATGAGAAAATTATCTACCCTAATATCGTCTAGAATATAGCGAGTATTAACTTTATATTCTCATTATGCATAAATGACACGCATGAGGATAATAGCTTTTTTAATCTCTTTCATATTCTTGGTATATGGAAATGATTTGATCTGGCTGAGGAGAGACTTATCATACTGTACGGGGTTAATATGCAGCCTGTAGCTAACTCCCCCACTTCAAAAAGTCTCTGTTAAGCTAAAGGAAAAAAATGTTGCTCAAGATCTACGAGGCTACTAGTTCAGGAGGTATTAAAAATATTGTCCTAAATCCTCTTTTACTTCAGATGTTTAACTTATGTTCAGTCAGTCCTTCAGTACCATCGTAATTGTATTCTATCTACCTTTAAACGATTTTTTTTTTTCTGGTGGGGCAACTCAAATTGAAGGAGTTATATCTATGGCCACATTAACATCACCATCATTATCCATTATCACCCATCATTATCGTCATCTCCGCCATCATCGCCCATTATCACCATCATCATCGTTATCGTCACCATTATCCAGCATCACCCATCATGATCATCATCCTGATAATTGTCTTCACCACCACCATTATCACCATCCATTATCAGTATCATTTTCACCATATCTGCCACCATCACCAGCACAATCATCCTCATTACCATCATCAAAGAAAAAGAAGATGGGTTTATATCAAGAGAGCCGTGGTTGATTAGTAGACCAGTGATCGAAAGGACGCAAGATCGATCCTCGCTTGTGGCAAAGTACAGTTCGGGAATTTAAATTTCGCTAAATGTTAGTAACCCACTGACTTTGATGCCAAGTTTTTCACTTTAATCAGGCTGCCTTCACACGATCTTTTCAGCTTCAGCACTCACTTTACTGATAAGGGTAAAAGCAGCTATATTTTAACCTTCCTGTACATTATATATTGTTTCTGCTGCTGTGAAGGTGATGGACAGGGACGCCTTCACGTGGTGATATCGATATGAGCGGACGGTGGAACTGACTGGTTATACGAACGTCCCTCAATCCCCTTCCTATCCCCCGATTAGGGAAAAGGGTTAAAGATATTCTTCAGTTAACCAAGTTTGCCCAAGGATGTCATTTTCATTTTAACCATCCTATTTCCATATGATTATATTCGGTTTAGAGAGCATTTTCCACGTGAAAGTTGAGATGCAGCGTTCATTCAGTTTTTTCAGTGTGTGAGACCTTCCTTAAATACGAACCGTCTGGAGGTAATAATGAATATTTTAAACTATTTTGGCATCGTAATTTAAAGAGGTTAACCTCCTTATATCGCTTATAGTTTTAATTCTTACTGCCATCACATGTTTATATTTAAGAGAGCCTCGTATTGAAAGGTTTAGAAACAATTTTCGTTTAATCCGGTCTGTATGATGACGTCTGCATATTATACCGTGTTCTTGCTACGGCTAGAGGTAATTTTATCAGGCTTCTGGGAGACAACTTCCAGTGTAGGTGTTAATGAAGACGATATCTGACCCATTCAGTCGAAAAAGTCCCCTAAGCTGAGAAAACTGTCTGGCCATTAACACTTGTGCAGTGTCGTCATTTGTTTTATATTATTGTCACTACCAGACAATGTGAGGCACTAAGACGCTACAGGTAACTTAACTGGAAAATATTTTATCATAAAATGATTGTTATGATTCTGGTATGGAAAGTCCAGAAAAAAAGAAATCACACGCGCGCGCACACACACACACACACACACACACACACACACACACACACACACACACACACACAGAAATAAGAGAATTATTCAGGAGATTCCTTCATTTCACCAGCTATAAACATTTTGTACATTGCGGAATGTAGTATCAAGCATAGAGAACGGAACCTCTTCCCATCAGTGCTCTTCTCGTTTCTCGTCTCTGCATTTTTTTTTTCTCATCAGTACATCTTAACAACCGTTTTAGACTATATATTAATGGCTTATGGTCTCATAATCGAAGGTAGGTAGTAAATGCACAATGCCAATATTGTAAAACTACTTACAGCTGTGTAATAATATCTACCTCAATTACTGATGCATACGTACGACACGTAGTATGTTAACGTTGAATGGGGCAACGCAAGTACGAGAAGTTTTAAATATTCTTATAAGAGTTCTGATGCTACAGAATGATTTTAGGCTAAAAATCGCGATCAGTAGCTCAAATGATGCTTAAAGTATACATAATATTCCAGGTTCTTAAAAAGCGTTCTTGTTCATATCACGCTGTTGCACGCCTCTTCGTTTTGGAGTTTTTACTGAAGAAGAAAGACGACAAAAAAAAAAAAAAAAATCAATAATTTTTGTGTTCCGATTTCACAAATCCTTAAGGTTGGCGGAGGTTTGCAAGTGTCTTTGCATTCAAATAGGGACGGTCATTTTGTCTGTACTTAATGCTGGGCTCCGTGAGCTTTATGGTGCGTGCACCGCCATATCTTATTATGGGACGACATTTTAACCTGCGCCATCCCTGCATAGTAATCGCTACAACGATTACTGATACAGTATTTTATGCTGGTTTATAACAGATAATTATATTCATATAAATGCAACCCACGGTGAGATGAAGGCCAATTATAATTATGATCTGCTTTTGGGTGAAGCATCAATCTCTTCATCTGCCCGTGTCATGTTTAATTTGCCTTGCCACCGCCAGAGTACATGCGGTGATCTCACCGTCCTCAGCCAACACAATAACAACAATCTCTCCTTTGCACTTGCTCTGTATCCTATTCCTACTACCATGAAGGCAATGGATTTATTCTAGGAAAAACATCGCCAAGGGAAGGGCAATCTTGGCTTAAAATGTTCCGGAAATAGTGAAAAACTAATGTATTTCAATCATTCCATGTTAGTAAACTTGAAACTGACATGTATCATGATCTATTTAGAGGGTTTTGTATCTTTATTTGTTAAGTCCATAAAATTAACATATTAATGAGGCTCACTGATTGAACGGACTCTCTCCTCAGTGAGTATTACCAAAAAATTAGCACGTCCCTACGAAGTATGAATAGGGAAGGGGCGTCTATAAAAAGCGATGTATATGAATGTCAAAATGTTGCAATGGCTGTGCCTGTGTATGACTGAACCCAAATACTGTATACCACTGGGAGAAAGAACAGGATGAAAACACATGCATGTATATGAAAGGGCATGCTCCCGACGCCCACTTTAAATGTCCACCACGGTTTTAGTTCGAACCCTACTGTCGGGGCAACCTATCAAGAAGCTATAGGTGTTTCACCATAAGTTGTCCCAGATTTTCGTCTTTTCACAAAGCTACAGTAATTGTCAGAAAGAGGCAATGCTATGACCAAACATTCTTTCCATTGCACTTCTTCGAAGCTAGTATGATATTATGGTGTTAATCCATTGTTACAGCTCGCATTCAAGCTGGAGAGATGGTAATTTTTGGCCATGTTAGGATAAAGAAGTATAATATGCAACAGCTCCTGCCACCTCAGTTACAGAGGGTGCTGTTAACCCAAGTGTCCAAGGTTCCTCTGTGAGGGATTTGGCAGGAAGGGTACTAAGCTTACCAACCCCCTCCTATTGGCTCATAGTTGCAAAGCACATAGGTCCGTATCATGAGGTTTCCTCTTTATTAATTTTCGAGAATGCCTAGTTCCGTCCATAATACTCTGGGCAAAAATGGGTTAAGCATTCCTTGTTGCCATAATACTCGTTTTATATTTTTTTCGTTCTTTTCACTTACAATCAATGTATTCATCTCCGTCGATATTTCCTAATAGCTATGACAAATTTTATGCAGGAGTCACAACAGGAAGCTCTCAACATGCTTCTTGACATGACATAATATGTCACATACAAATTTCACTGAAAACCTTAAATACATTAAAACCTCTCCATGAACCCTTACATTATGATGATTGTCATCTCTATTCTTGCTGCATCAGTACGATTTTAATAAGCCCAAAAGGATACATCACAGTGAAACGGCTGAGAATTTTTATTCTAGCTGATGACACATAATGTTTTGTTCACCTAAAGACAAAATATTATAATTTTATTTCATACATATTATGGTCATTCCAGCTAATTCCAGACAATACAGTTCAGGTCAGATGAACCCATAGCGGATCAGAGTTGACTACTATAGGGAAGACCTTTTGGATTTCAGGGCTTACCTCCAGCCATGTGTTGATGTATACTTTATTACATTTTTGCTCCTGTTAGACTATATTCTTCAGTTTTGGAATGCTATGAAGTGTTCAGTGAAATACAATTTCATTCAACCACTGCAACAAATCTGTTTAGTAACCTCCCTCCCCAAAATAAAATATATTTCCTTGGGTTTCAGGCATTAACTGTTGTAAGATGACAAGGCGAACTGTCAAAAGCCAACCGGTGACCCTACAAACTCGCTGCAAGATCGTGTGGCTGTGGCTGGAAGGGATGGGGGCGATGGATATAGCTATTCAGGCTGGCACTAGCATCTCCACTGTCTACCGTTGGATCCATCGCTGGCAGAAAATAAGATCCCTGGCCTCTCGATCCACAGGAGAAATTTATTACTTCGTCAGCCCTTTGACTGATAACGGAACTAAACATTTGGTTAATAATGCAAGGGGATTTCTCTCAAATGCTACAACGGGATACATATCTAACAATAAAGTCAGAACTGTAACTGATAATACTAGAGGACAATTGACTAATTCTGCAACTGTGGTAGACCAATACATTCACCCTGAACAAAGATTTCCACGGCTTCCATCTTCTTTTTCGTGTTACACGTTCCGAAGCTGTAATCTCTTCCATAGCACCCGTCCCCCAATCAGGAACGAAGGATATGACAGCCTCACGCACCATACAATTCCAAGATACATTTCTTTATTTAGACAACAATGGCCTTCATTATGTTCATATTTATCTTGAAGAGAATGTTGACCAGTTCAGTACAGTGATGTCTATCGTAGCTTTCCTACTATGACTATTTTTTTTAACAATGAATGAACCTCATGTAAACAGGAGATAAATGAAGATAATTTTAACACGTAAAAGTTTCACCTAAATGTATGAGAATCGTCTGCAGAGAGCAAAAATACATTAATTAATATGTCACACTAGAGTAGTTAACATTTGCTTCCTCGATGTATTTATCATCTTGAAAACAGACAAATGCTGATTTAATGTACATATTCGTACACAGCATACACAAAGATCAGTTGTAAATAACAACTATTTGCAAATAAAACTGTGAAGTCTTCTCAATCCAGTATAATACCAATAATTTTTTATAATCGGTTCATGCCAAGATGTAAACACGCAATAACAGTTATTTTTTCCCACTTTTTAAGTACTGGATTATCAGGACTTCCTTTTGACCCGATTATATCTGTGAAAGCATGACATTTCTAAATTTAAACTTTATCCATTGATTAGAGAGAGAGAGAGAGAGAGAGAGAGAGAGAGAGAGATTAGATAGATAGATAAATAGATAGATAGACATGGACAATTATCAGAAACAGGAGCTAATACCCATACAGTACCAGCCATGTGATGAATTTGTTTCTGTTCAGGAGTCATAAGATCCACTGGGGGTAAAGATGTAGTCAGTAATTATGTGTTGTTATAATGAACCAGAAACCTTGAAAATGCTTTATGTAGAGAAACTGAAGTATCATTCTTCGACTGTCAGTAGGCAAATATGGATTTTTTTTTTAATACAAAATATTTTCCTTAGGAACTTTCAGTATTACATGCATGATAGTAGGGCAGCCATCATGCAATCCGTGTGTTGCTTTCAAGCGACTAACATTGAGGGACAAGCCAAATGGCTTCTTATAGCCCAGGAGACTATTCACTGTGCTGGGCAGTAAGCATGCGGCAAAACGAATATCTGGTGGTTTAATGGGTTAGGACACTTCAAGTGGGTGTGGTTCATAAGTTCTATTATCCAAATGATGATTTACGTTTAGTGATCATGTAATGGCACTCAGGGTGGAGAGACTGACCACCGGCTTTAAATATCCAAACTAAGCAGTCTGGTCCCGGACACTTTTTTTGGGGGGAGGGGGGGGGCTGGGCGAGGGGGTATTATTGATCATCCAGTCATATTGGCAATGCGGGATCAAGTGCCTGGAGAAAAGACTCGGCACCGTCGCACCTTCTTCATCCCCCCAAACGAAATAACGTATTATGATAGGTTAATGTTAGGTTAGGCCCAAGCTGGATAGGTGTAGGTTAATTCAACATCCTAACGCGGCTTTTCTGGTGATGTTTTTGGTTTAATTGGCAGAATTATTTCATGTTTTCCCGAGCAAAGGTGCGACGTAGCCAAATAATTTCTCGCTGAGCTTGCTTTGATGTTCACAATATGACTGGATGACTAACTGTACCCAAAGAAAAGAATGCGTCCCGGACACCTATGTTCCTGATGGGACAATAAAGGATTGAAAAAGGAACGTAGCCCACAAAATCATATATATATATATTTTTTTTAAGCATTTACGATAATTATAATCATGTTTTAGTTCATTCATTGGTGATTTATATGCAGATCCTCTCCTGCCTTTCTATACAGAAACATCAATAATTATTATCAATGAACTCTTTAACTACATGCTACACTTCTCAGTACTGATATACGTCAGGAGATAAGGAAAAGCAAAATGCTTTCACTTTTCTCTGTATTTTCCTTTGTTGGCGATATTATCAGTACTGTCTTAGCATCTAAAGACTTTGAGTCTTTGCCAGACAACAGTCTGTTCCATCATATATCACTTATTATTAAATAATTCATAAATAAAGACAATGCAGAGTGTGCTGTAGGCCATATGTTTCAAACTATTCATCATTTAACAAATATGAAAATCATGAATGAGAAGTAATCACATAAAAGTTGTAAGCGTAGTAATATATAGGATAATCCAGTGCAATTTTAATTATTTTAATATACCAGATATGACACCCAATGTTTTATGTTGTTTTATACATATTTAAACCATACTGTCCCCTAACCTGTTCTTCATTTTGGGAAAAATAAGACAAGATTTTAAATAGTATTTATAGGTTTCAGAACAGTACACTACTCCTCTACCAGGAATGTGTGATGGTCCTGTTAATGAGAAAAGGTCTTCATATGCTGCATGATAAACCTCTACAACTGATATACAGTGTTCCTACTATATACAATATAGCCACACCACAGCCATAACTGATACCACCAGCCACTGAATCACTTCGCACAGATGACACGGGCAAGACATCGTACTGTAAGTGATTACGAAAATTTGCAACCCCCATCATCAATTGTTATATTCTATAATTATATACTGGTGGTAGTGGTCTAGTGGACCCACCATAATTAAATTAGTCATGAAACATCCTTTTTTATTAACTGACATTATTGACACAATTTAACATACAAAAATATCCCTTTTCAGGGGTAATCCACCATCTATTTATTATAGTAAAGCATATTCGTACATTTCAATATTTATTTAAAACAACAGTGGAAAGACACACAGTGTAAGTGATTGTAACTTGTGCCACCAAAGACAGAGAACAGTATCGTCTTTCATAAAAATAATTAAGAGGTTTAAAGGCAAAGGGTAGCATAACACAATGTTACAGTAGCAAACTCAGAGGCAATGGTGTGCATACAGTACGTGAAAGAAATCACCAAAAATATTAAAATGGAACTGTGATCACATTTAATATAATGTCTGATAACACTATGGCACTCACAATATCTAAGTACGAGTTTTAAAACTAAAACGCACCAATGGGTTGGGTACTACACTAAGGTGAGTGAACTGTTTCAGTTTAACACATTCCAGACCCAAATGGTATGAGTGTACACCACATACAGGATTCAGACAAGTATAACACACATTTTTTGGTTTGTTATATTCCTGTTTTGTGCACTGCACATGCCTCTTAAAGGCCTGTGCAGGTACACATGACAGCACATGACAGGTAACAGTTGGTCCATGGGACATATTCTTACTTTGTTGGAGGGACAGCAAAGCTCTTTGGTCCCTTATTCTGGCTAGATGGGTGGTTTGGTTGGGCCCAACTAGGTTAATCATCTGGTCATGCACTGGCTACGGTCAAGTGGGCACTGAGGGGCCTGGTGGCTCCTATTTTTCTGGAGTCACCTTTGCTCAGGTCCCCCGGTGGTTACCCACGTACACTCTCCTGCCACCTCTGGGGTCGCCAGTGGTGATGTCCCTGGAATATTGTCTCCCCTTGTTGGGCTCCATGATGGGTGGAGGGGTGGGGGAATAATACTTTCTCCTTGTGTTGGAAGAAATTAATCATGAATAGACAAGCCTCCTGATACCACGACCCTCTGGCATGTGTCAGGATTCTGTGAACTCTCCATCTCTTGGTGCCTTATGACGCGGCCAGTGGACGTTGCCCACCATCTAAGGGGTCCCGTCCCCATCCCACGAGAGTTGTCCAGTCTCTGTTTGACCCAAGTACACAAAAAGAGTCATTTGTGAAGCTTTTGGTCATGCTCTCCAAGGAATGGGTGGATCTGAGGAAGTGTGATGTGTTTGATATGTATTGAGCGTTGATACGAGTTTGTGGTAAGTCCCGTAAGTCTGTTCCTCAAGCTGATGGTAGCTTGCTGGTTGAAGTGCCTGATGCAGATACAAGTACACGTATATTATCCCTGACCTTTTAGGGGGATCATCCTGTATCCCGTTCTCATCATGCTTCATTAAATTCCTCTAGAGGTGTCGTTTATGCAAGAGATTTGATGATGTATGATGAGGCACAATTAACAAGAGAATTTGCTGATCAACATGTAAAAGTGGAGAGAATTAAGAAGATGGGCGGTGACCTAATTCCCACACTGAGGTTGATCATTACATTTAACCTTTTCCATGTTCCTGAGATTTTGTCTATTGATTGGTATCGTTTTCGAACTAAAAAGTATGTTCCTTTCCCAAGGAGTTGTTTTTATTGTCAATGTTATAGTAACATTAGTTGTTCATGCCGGTGTCTAGCCCATGGCCTGCCTCCAGTGTGTATTTCATGCAGGATGGATATTCATGAAGGGAAGGATTGCGCTAGTCCTGAGTCTTGTGTTAACTGTGGTAGTAGCCATGCAGCAGCATCCAAGTTATGTGATCGGTTCAGACTTGAGAAGGAAGTTTTGTAGTCATGGCCATAAATAATCACCTATTCTCTTGTACCCTATGCCTCAGACTGGCTCCTTCATGCGCGGCAAGTCGCACTGGAATAAGAAGGGCTGAGATGGAGGGACAAGAGAGAGAAGAGAAGGTGGCTGGGGGGACGAGCGATGGTGCTGGGGTGGAGTGAGGGAGGAGAGGGAGGGTAGGTAGGGGAAGGAATATGAAATGCAAAGTTGTGGCCACATAATTTGTCTATTTTCTTTCGTTCAGGGCATCATATAAAGGAGTTACTATTCGGTAGATAAAGCTGCATTACACCTTGTATAGAGACGTCAGATAACAAGCTTTAGTTAGGTGGTAGTATCAAGGACTGGCTCATGAGAGAAAAATACTGACGTGACAAATCAGACATTGGTGCAGAGCCAGATATATGTGTTTATCAGCGTATTTTGACTTCAGACACAGAATGGAATCTAGATGGGTTTGACCTCCGAAATGTTTGTGTAAGAAACGTCCTCTACCCTTACAAGTAATTAATTTTTAGAACTAAATATTATGGGCAACCTTCGACATGGCTGTCCACAGTTAATGTGATCACCCTCGCGGTAAACACTCCCTCTGTACAATCATCATCACGTCAGTTCACTAAGTATGTAATTACATCTCTATAGGAAAAGGCTATTTTAAAAAACGGTGCATAAAAGGCAAATAAATTTGATGTCTGTGCTCATGGGTGGATATGATAACGATCTCTCTCATCATCTGTTAGAGGGAAAATGAAACAAAATCTTACCCAAACTCCCAAAATATATCCATGTCAAAGTTTACCGACACTTGTCAAGCCAAAGCAACGAGGAAAGCCTTCGTAAGTAGTCCAGTGGCCTCAAGCTCTTAAAAACATCATGCACGCTTTGCGGCACCGGGGAAACAATGTTGTTGATGGTTTGCTGGTTTCGTTCGAACAGCTCCCACTCGTCCTTGGTGTGCTGGAGGAGGCGCGCCCGTGTCCTCTCGTTCCCTGGCTTCCACGGATTGACAATTTGGGCCCACACAATCTCAATGGCTCTGCACTAATATTTGATCTGTCACGTGAGTATACTTCTCTCACGAGCCAATCCTTGATATCACCACCTATCTAAAGTTTATCCTACACCGCCATGCAAGGTGTGATGCAGCTTTATCATCCTAATAGTAACTCCTTATGATGCCATGAATGAAAAAAATAAAAAAGACAAATTATGTGGCCACAACTTCGCATTTCATTCTCCCTCCCCTACCTACCCTCCCTCCCCTCCCTCACTCCACCACAGCCCCATCGCTTGTCCCCTTACCCACCTTCTCTTCTCTCTCCGGCCCCTCCCCTCAGCCCCTCTTACTCCAGTGTGATTTGTCACGCATAAAGGAACCAGCATGAAGCAC
The DNA here is from genome assembly GCF_032717465.1 of Coenobita brevimanus. Classification (NCBI taxonomy): domain Eukaryota; kingdom Metazoa; phylum Arthropoda; class Malacostraca; order Decapoda; family Coenobitidae; genus Coenobita; species Coenobita brevimanus. The sequence goes on from NC_137009.1 coordinate 19,950,681, forward strand.
GGGGTAGAGAAGGATAGGCGATTATTTATGGCCATGACTGTACCTACTGTATGTGTTAAGGAGAGGATGAGTTTTCCTGAAGCTAAGGATTGTGTACAATCTATGTTTCTTCGCCAAGATGTTACATTTGCTGCTGCAGTCTCCAGATTGACTCCAAGCGTCTCCTCCAGGGATACGACTTCCAAGTCGCATTCAACAGCATGTGCCTCTGTGTCTAACAATGGTTCTGTCCTTGAGCCATCCTCATCGGCTGTAGTTTCGGTTCGTGCTACTTGTGGTGAAACTCAAGAGTCTTCCAAGCCCTCTAATGTAGTGTCATCTCCATTCTTTTTTTGTGGTGCATCTCGCGAGTTTTGCCATCCTCCAGATGCAGAGTCTACTCAGCTCGCTGTTTGATTTTAATTCATCAAGACATCTCTTTTACTGTTTGCAGTGACACCCAATGGGCCCTTTTGCCCCTTCAGGGTTATAACCCTACTCACTCATTGGTCCTTGCCATCCTAAGTGGCTTTACCTGATTGAATGGCCGGGTAAGCTTGTCGGGTTTTGTTGGGTCCTTGCTCTTGTCGGTGTAACTGGTAATGAGAGGGCCGATACGCTGGCCAAAGCTGCTTTTTCTCCTTGACCCTCTGCTAATTACCTGCTTTCTGCCCCAGAATTGACTCCATCTATCAAATTTGCAGTTCAGTCTTGTTGGCATGCAAAGTGGGATGGCATTCGTGACAATAAACTAAGGGAGGCTACCGAAAGGGTGGTTATCAATAGGGTGTTCCCCTCCATGCCTAGATGGTTGGAAACTGTTGTGACCAGACAGCACATTGGGCACTCCCAGTAAACTCATAGGATCCTGACGTATGGTGGGAACCAGCCATATTGTGATGAGTGCTTTGTCCCCCTTACTACCCGGCACTTGCTGGTCGAGTGTCCAAGTCTGGGTGACTTGGTTTGGAGGTTCCTCCATAGCCATAGAAGGGCGGATGGTGCCTATCTGTCCTCATTGCTTGAGGGAGCCTCTTTCTTTTCAAATGAAGTTTTAAATTTTTTTGCGGGAGGCAGGCCTCTTCCACCTCTTATAGTCCAGTGAAATTTTTGGCAGATTTTATTCTTTTTATGTTCATTACCATATTCTGCGATACTGCTGTGTGTGTAAAATTATATATATATATATATATATATATATATATATATATATATATATATATATATATATATATATATATATATACACACACAATATCTCTCTATCTATCTATTGCCAGACGCCTCAATCCCGTTTAGGGTGGCCACAAACAAATCGCCTCCAAGTTGCCCTGTCCCCCGCCATTTCACTGCCCTGCTCCCAACTCACACCCTCCTCTCTCATATACCTCTCCACCCCATCCCTCCATCTCATCCTCGGCCTCCCCCTCCCTCTTCCCCTCTCCACCTCACTCACATACACTCTCTTCGTCAGTCTTTCACCCTCCATCCTCTCCACATGGCCAAACCACCTCAGTGTGTTCCTCATAACGCTTCCTATCACATCAACACCACAACGCTCTTTTATATCCTCATTCGTCAGCCTGTCTCTCCATGTGACTCAACAGGCTCCTCTTAAATAACTCATTTCCACTGCTCTCACTCTTGACTTGTGTCCTTCCAACAACGTCCAAGCTTCACTTCCGTACGTTAGAGTTGGTATCACAATACTGTCATGTAGTAACTTTTTCACTTCCATGCTCACTTCCCTGCTTCTTATCACTGCTTTCAAGGAACCAGCAACCTTTCTTCCCTGCTGTACCCTTTCAAGCACTTCACCCTCCAAACCTCCATCCTTACTCATCACACTACCCAAGTACTTAAACGTACTCACATTTTCCAATTCCTCACCATCCAACTTCGCTGTACATTCACTGACTTCACCTCTCTCAAAGACCATCACTTTACTCTTCCCTACATTCACCTTTAGATTCCGTTTCTTACTCTCCCAAACTCATCCACCAAGCCTTGCAGCTCCCCTTCGTCTTCACTTAACAACACAGTATCATCTGCAAACAACAGTACAGGGAGTTTCCAAACACTATCCTCTCTCACAAGGGCCACTCCAACATCCACTACCCTACCTTGTACCTCTTTTATTACCCCATTCATGTACAGATTGAACAACCATGGAGACATGACACATCCCTGTTTCAACCCAACTTTTAAAGAGAAAAATTCACTTAGTTCACCATCCACACACACTGCAGCCTTTACACCATCGTACATACTCTTCACAGCATTCAATAACTTCCCATCTACTCCATATATTCTTAACACTTTCCACAATCCTTGTCTATCCACCCTGTCATATGCTTTCTCCAAATCCATGAAAGCCGCATACAACTTCTTTCCCTTCTCTAGAAACTTTTCCACTAAAGATCTAAGAATGAATATCTGATCTACATAACCTATTCCCTTCCTAAAGCCTCCCTGTTCTTCTCCAACTAATTTCTCTGTTCTTTCTCTAACTCTGTCAATAAGTATCCTACCATACACTTTTCCTATTATACTAAGAAGACAAATGCCCCTATGATTACCACACACTTCTTTTTCCCCTTTTCCTTTGTACAAGGGAATAATTATACCTGACTTCCAATCCTCCGGGACTCTACCTTCCTCCCAGGCCAATCTGCACATCTTCCACATCCATTCTACTACTATCTCTCCCCCATGCTTCAGCATTTCACTACACACTCCATCAATTCCTGGGGCTTTCCCCGATTTAACTTTCTTCATTGCTTCCACAACTTCTATCCTACTGATTTCTTCCTGTCTTCTCACCTCCCTCCTTCTCCCAGCCATTCCCCAGCCACTTATACTCGCATTACTTCCATCCTTTACGTTCAACAATTCCTTAAAGTGTTCTCTCCATCTGTTCACTTTTATATATATATATATATATATATATATATATATATATATATATATATATATATATATATATATATATATATATATATCCTGACCATCTCCGTTTGCTGAACTTTCTCATTGCTTCATTAACACTGAGAGTATGCCACCATGCTCTCCAATACAAGTTTCTCCAACTGTCAACAACAAACTACATGCAGAGTACACACTACACTTCATTTTCAAAATTAAAGATAGTAAAATGGCTTAAAAAAAAAAAAGGCCTCGGAGTCCCCGGGGAGGGAACTAAAAATTCCCCCACCAGTCTCCCCTCTCCCGGTGATTACACTGAGAGATGCCTGGAACCACTGTCTGACTCTCTTCATTTCTGCAACATTCGTGGCCTTTCCTCTAACTTTCTCTCTGTCAAACACAACCTCTCCTCCTCTAGACCTCACTTTCTCCTCTTGACAGAGACTCAGTTGCCTGAGGCAACTGACAGCAAACCTTTTTCTGTTTGCTCCTACTTTCTCTATACTCATTTCAAAGCCAAAGGTGGATATTGTGCATATGTACGCAACGACTTATCCTGCTCTTGTGTTCCTGAACTTGATTCTTCTGAATTCTCTACTCTCTGGCTTTGGCTTTCTTGTCACTCTCTGACTAAATATATCTGTGCTGTTTACTTATCCCCTAATTCTACTGACTATCAATAATTCGTCGACTATCTCACTCCTACAATAGAACACATTCTATCCATTTCTCCTTTCTCTGAAATCTCCATTCTAGGAGACTTCAATGTTCACCACCACCTTTGGCTCTCCTCTCCTTTCACTGATCCACCTGGTGAACAAGCCTACATCTTTTCTATCCTTAATGACCTAAAACACCTCTTACAGCATCCTACCGGTATCCCTGACCGCCTTGCAGAGAGCTCCAGCATACTTGACCTCCTCCTTACAACTAATCCTTCTGCTTACACTGTTGATCTTTCCTCTCCGTTGGGCTCCTCCGATCAGAACTTTATTACCTTAACGTATCGCTCCAGTACATTCTATGGACCCTCCAAAGAAACGTCGTCTGTGGCATTTTGGAGCTGCAGATTGGGAGGTCCTCAGGCAGTACATCTTTGATTTTCCATGGAATGAGTACTGCTTCCATGGCCAGGAGCCATCTGAGTGTGCCTTGCGCATTACAGAGGTTATTCTCTCGGGCATGGAAGCATACATTCCATTCACATATCCTTTGACTAATGCAAGAAAGCCTTGGCATAAATACACTTGTTCTAATGCTGTCCGCAACAAGGAGAGGGCATATAAACGATACCAGAGCCAACCCACCCCTGAATCACATCTTGTTTATGTTTCTGCCCGGAATCATGCTAAGTCTGTTCTTTGCTCTGCTAAAAATAATTTCATCCGTACTAAGTGCTCTCAACTCTCCAACACGAATTCTTTCTGCTCCTTCTGGCATCTTGCCAAAAACATTTCTAACAACTTTATCTCATCATCCTTCCCTCCTCTTTTCTATTCTGATGGCTCTGTAGCTTTTTCTTCTACTGATAAAGATGATCTCTTCGCTCAGAGTTTCTCCTCCAATTCCACCTTAGACGATTCCTGTGCTGTTCCTCCATCACCTCCCCCCTCAGACATCGTTATGGCTGACATTAAAATTTTATCAGCTGATGTATTTTCTGCCGTCACTGGGCTCAATACTAACAAGGCATATGTGCCTGATGGAGTCCCTCCTGTTGTCCTCAAGAACTGTGCTTCACTGCTTACACCCTGCCTAGGTAAACTCTTTTGCCTTTGTCAACTTGTGCCTTTTCTTCTTGCTGGAAGTTTGCCCTCATTCAGCCTGTCCCAAAGAAGGGTGACCATTCCCAACCCTCTAACTATCGTCCAGTTGCTTTAACATCCTGTGTCTCAAAAGCTTTCGAGTCAATTCTTAGCAGAAAAATTTTAAAACATCTTATCACAACCTTCTTTCTGATCGTCAGTATGGGTTCTGTCGGGAACACTCCACTCGCGATCTTCTCACCTATCTTTCAGACTCCTGGTCATCCTCCTTTCGGGACTTTGACGAAAGTTTTTTGCCATTGCACTTGACATCTTAAAGGCTTTCGATCGAGTCTGTCATAAATGTTTAATTTCCAAACTGCTCTCTTACGGTTTCTATCCCTCTATCTGCGCCTTCATCTATAGCCTCCTTTCTGGTCGTTCTATAGCTGCTGTTGTAGACGGCCATTGTTCTTCTCCTAGATCTATCAACAGTGGTGTTTCTCAAGGTTCTGTCCTATCACGAACTCTATTCGTTTTATTCATCAATGACCTTCTAAGCTGTACATCTAACTCTATTCACTCGGATGATGATTATTCCACCCTTCACCTTTCCATCCGGTTCCCGCAACGTTCATCTCAGCAGTTACTTCAACAAACAAGGGATGAGGCTACGGCACACCTAATGTATGACTTGGCTCGTATCTCTGAGTGGGGTGAAAATAATCTTGTTGTTTTTAATAGATCAAAAACTCAGTTTTTACACCTATCATTGCAACACAATCTTCCACAGGAGTGCCCTCTACTGTTAATATTATCCAGCTCAATCCTGCATCATCCATGAACATGCTTGTGGTTTCATTCACTTGGGACTTATCTTGGAAAAATCATATTGCATCTCTTGTAAAATCTGCTTACAAGAGATTAGGTGTGCTAAGCCGACTCCGTACTTTCTTTACCCCCGCACAGTTGTTGACCTTATACACGGGTTTTATTTACCCCCTGTTTAGAGTACAACTCTCATGTGAGGGTAGGCTCCCCACATACAGCTCTTCTCAATAGAGTGGAGTCAAAGGCTTTTCATCTCATCAACTCTTCTCCTTTTACTGGCTCCCTTCAACCTCTGTCTCTTCGTCACTCTGTTGCATCTTTATCTCTTTTCTATCTATCTACTTCAATGGTCACTGCTCCACTGAACCGTCTACTTGTATCCCTCCACCTCTATGACGGGTGCGGAGCACATGTCTAGCAACAAACCCTAATCCCTCTTCTGTCCAGCTCTCTAATGCAAGAGTTAACCGTTTCTCCCAGTCCTTCATTTATGCAAAAGGTCAACTCTGGAACAGTCTCCCTCTGTCTGCATTTCCTACTTCCTATGATATCCAGTTTTTCAAACGCAGTATGTCCAGGTATTTTGAAATGAACGGATCTTGACTTTGGCTCTGTTTTGTATTGTTTTTTTTTTTTTTCTTGGAAGGAACGGTTTGCGGGCTCATGGTCTTTGGTTCCTTGTTTCTTGCATAATATATATATATATATATATATATATATATATATATATATATATATATATATATATATATATATAGATAGATAGATAGATAGATAGATAGATATTCTGTTACGAGATGCGAGTAGGGAATGCAAGATAACAATCTGACTGCGTAAGAGCTAAAAAAAAAAAAAAATTATACGGGACTGAACGAATAGTTGAATGATGAAAAACAATAAAAAAAACTAACTCAAGTCTCACAACGCAGGTCCGAAAGCAAATAAAATTAGGTGATGTTAGCAAGGGCAAAATAAACACAATGAAAAATATACCAAATATAATACAAACCGATAATATTCACAATATTTACAATGAGATAACGAAACACAAAAGAATGAGAAAAACAAGTGATAATACCTTGAATAATCACACTAAAGTCTGGGATTGATTGATTGATTGATTGTAGTAGAACCTGGCGGAGCGACTGCCAGGGTCATATGCCGCCGGACAACAAGTTAAAAGACGCAGCAAATAAATAGTGTATATTCAAAATAAAATCAATAACTGTTACTAGAAATAAAACACTGAAAATAATAAAAGAGCGTTAAAAGAAAATATCAATTACTTATAAAATTGGAAGGAGGCCCGCCTTCTGAGGAAAACTAAAAAATCAGTAAAATCGTTATAGGCTCCATCAAGCATTGAGGAGAGATAGTAGGCACCATGTGCCCCTCTATGCTTATGGAGGAATCTGTGACGCAGGTCCCCCAAACTTCGACACTCGACCAGCAAGTGAGAGACAGTAAGGGGAACAAGGCAATCACAGTACGGTTGTGACTCACCACTCATCAGGAACTCATGTGTAAGGCGAGAGTGCCCAATGCGAAGCCTAGCAAGAGCCACCTCCAATCGCTGAGGCATGGAAGGGAGAACCCTTGGCACAAACACTCTCTGAAAGACCTCTTTCAGCTTATTGTGAGAGACACCATCTCAGCGTCTCTGCCAACACGTATGAATTCTGCACTGCAAGTAAAGTGTTACATCAGAAGCAGGAAGCAGATATTCGGGTGGGGGCTGTTGAGAAGCCGTATCCTTGGCCAATGCACCTGCCTTCTCATTGCCCACCACACCAACATGTGCGGGAACCCAACAAATATCCACTCTCTTCCCCCGACGACGAATGAGGAACAGCCACTTCAAGATAGCTAGAACTATAGGATGGGAAGAGTTAAAAGAGTCCAGGGCCAAAAGTGCCCCTTGAGAGTCACAAAATATAGTAAAATAATTGTCAGGGTGAGCAAACACCAACTTCAGGGCTAAAACGATAGCTGACAACTCTGCGGTAAAAGCTGAGGCAACCAAAGGAAGACTACCTCCTCGGCTAAAATTAGGAAATACCACTCCAAACCAACACCAGATATGGATTTAGAGCCATCAGTATTCACAGGTACAGAACCACCATGACTAGTAGAATGTTAAAAAAATAACTGTAAAAGACACTGAGGAGTGACAGAATCCTTTGAGCTTGCAAAAGACCTGCATAAAGTTACCCTGGGCAATATTCATGGCGCAACCCTCGGGATCCGAACAGGACTGACAGGTACTACTGACAAATCAAACTCCTCCATATTATCCCGAACTCTATAGCTAAACGGGTGAGGCATGTGAGGGTCTCTACTATAATACAAAAAACAAGACTGTTTCATCACACACTCACAGACAAGTGAGTCTGGAAGGCGACGAATCCAGAGCCAGCACCGTACTGCAACAGACTGATGCAGTAGATCTAAGGGAGGCGCAACAGCTTCCACCAACAAGCTGGAAATTGGAGACGACCGAAAAGCCCCAGTTGCGAGACGAAGACCAGCATGATAGACAGCATCTAGAGTTTTTAGTCTGGACCCTGTGGCAGAGGAGTATACCTTGCAGCCATATGACAGCTTGGAGGTTACAAATACCTGAAACAAATGCAGGAGCGTTCACTGATGAGCACCCCAAGAGGTATGGGACAGAACCCTCAATAGACTGAGAGCCTTCATACATGATGTTTTAAGATTTGCCAAGTGTGAAACCCATGTCAAACGCCAGTCATACGTCAGGCCCAAGAATTTCGTCTCTGTCACACAATGGAGTCTCTGGCCACAAAGCTGGAGATCAGGGTCTGGGTGTATCCCTCTCATCCTATAGAAGTGCATAGCCACAGTCTTAGAAGGGGAAAACCGAAAACCCTAGGAAGTTGCCAAGGCAGAAATATTGTCCGTGGCAAGTTGCATACGCCGTTCAGTAGCAGAAATGCAGGAGCCAGAAAACCATATAGCTAAGTCATCCACATAAAGGGATGAGGATACCCCAGCAGGCATCGTGTCAATGATACCATTGATGGCCACCGCAAACAGGGAAACACTTAAGACACTCCCCTGTGGGACACCTTCCTCCTGGCACAGTGGCGCAGAGAGGATAGAACCCATACGGACCCTAAACACACGATCAGACAAGAAGTCTCCAAGCAACACAGGCAGACAACCACGTAAACCAAAGGCATGAAGTTGTTGGAGGATGCCATGGCACCAGGCAGTGCCATAAGCCTTCTCTTGCTTAGAAGCAAAAGCTTCACAGATCGACGCCTCGAACCTGATAAGGTTGTCTGAAGTGCACCGTAATTTAAGGAAACCACTCTGCAACGGAGAGAGAAAGCAGCCCTTCTCCTGAAACCACATAAGCCTGACACTGATATTCTCGAACAGCTTGCACACACGATGTTAAAGTGATAGGGCGATAGTTGGTGACCTGGGAATGGTCTTTACCAGGCTTAGGAATGGAGAGGACAATACCCAACTTTCAACTTCTGGGAATAGAGCTCTCACTCCAAACCCTGTTAAAGAGGTCCAATAAAAACTGAATTGAAACAGTTGGCAGATGACGAAGCACAGTGTATGGAATGTTGTCAGGCCTGGAGCAGTGTCACAACACTCTGAGAGGGCAGCATGCAGCTCAAGGAGGCTGAAGTCTAAATTATACAGCTCTCTGCCACGAAAGTGAAAGTCAAGACCCAGGCTCTCCTGATTCCTACGAAAGGTAGCAGACGGCTGAGAAGGATCCTTTTTTGAGACAGCATAAGAATGATTTGCAAAAGCAGATGCTACTGTATCTGGTGCAGACACAAGTTCTCCGTGAAGTCGCAACACCATTGGAGAGGGGGGCGAGAACCTGCCAGAAATCTTGCACACCTTTTTCCACACCATAGGCATTGGAGTCGAGGATGTAACGGTAGAAACATACGACCTCCACGAGTTACGGCGAGCATTCTTCATGACCCATCTATAGGAGCACATGCTTTGTGAAACTGGATTTTTAGAAAAACAACATTACAGTTGGCAAAAAACCTACGGGCAGCTGCTTTGTAAGCTCCCTTTGCTATGGAGCAGTCATTATTCCACCATGACACAGGTCTCCGGGAAAAAACACGAGAAGTCCGTGGGATGGAATGAACCCCTGCTGAGAAAATGGTCTTAGTAAAATAACATTCGGCATCATCGATAGTTGAAAAATCAGTAACCCTGTTGGCAACTACACATAGTTCCTCAAAGAGAGACCAATCAGCTCTATCCAGACATCAGCATGACATATGGGCTGCAGGAACAGATCGAGTAGAGTGGATCATCACAGGATAATGGTCACTACCATGTAGATCATCCAAAACCTTCCAAGAAAAATCAATGGCACAGTCAGAGGAGGAGATGGTAAGGACAATGACAATACGTGCCAGTCTGAACATGAAAATGGGTCGGCTCCCCATCATTGAGGACAACCAAATCTAAATTCTCAACCAAAGAGGCAAGAAGATCACCCCGGGGATTTGAAAGTGAGTCACCCCACAAAGGATGGCGGCCATTAAGGTCACCAAGGAGTAGGAAAGAGGGTGGAAGTTGGCTGATAAGGGTTTCTAGATCAGCACATATAACAGGAACAGAAGGTGGAAGGTACAGACAACAGATGGTATAGCACCTCCCAACGTGCATCTGTACGGCTAGGACTTGAGAGACAGTATATAAAGGGGACAACAGAACAGCACCGAATTGCACATCCAGCACTGTGACCACCAGGAGATGCATGGAAGATCTCATACCCCCTAATAGAAGGGAACTGTCTGTCCCCCATCATCGTCTCCTGAAGACAGACACATAGCAGGTTCAGAGCGGAGAGTAATAACTGCAAATCCTCCCAATTTGCCATGGCACCTCTGCAGTTCCATTGTAGTATACTGGGTGAGAATGCCATAGTACCCATTGTGAAGGAAGAATCAGGATGAGGGGCGAGACAACCTTGTATCCCGACTGGGTTTGGACTGATGTTTATGAAAGCCCTTTGGAGAAGCCTGCCCAGCAAATGTGAGGATGAGGAAGTAAGTTTTACAACATTCTTTCTTGGAGTGGGCATACCAGTTTGTTTGGAAGGCAGCTTGGGAGCCACCTTTAGAGATGTAGGACAGTTGGTGCTCCCGCCAGAAGCACCAGAAGTGGCAGTAGAGTCCACGGGAATCAAATCTTTTGATGGGACCATCCCATGCTTCAGATCTGAAGCACCAACAAGCATTCCACCAACATCCCCAGGTGGGGACGGGACCAGAGGTAAACCATCAGTTTCAGATGTGACCCAACTAGATCCCTCAGCCTGCTGGGCAGAGGGAACAGGAGAGGTGTCGACAGAAGGTTCAACAACAGAGACCTTAGGTGGCTGGTCATCATGCTCTGATGACTCTGACGAACAATGGTGACATTTGCCAGGTACAGGAGAAGGAGTCCGGTCAACGTGGACGTCCTTCACCACCACAGAAGTGTGTACGTTTTCAGCCACCAAAGTGGGGGCATAAACAGTCGGAGTAGCTGCTGGGCAACCGTCTTTCTCACAAACAGTACTAACCACGGGAACAGCATTCTGCATATCACAAGTTGAAGGAGTGGTTACTGGAATAGGACCTCTCCCATGTGTTGCTGTCACAGCAGCATCCCCCAACTGGGACGTCTGTAATGACTGATTATCCTGAGAAGTTGGTGGGGGAACATGAAGTGTTGTCTTGTTGTACTGTGGGACCTCCTTACGCTGTGAGAGAACTGAAGCAAAAGTGACCCCGGGGCGGATAAACATCCCTCTGACCCTTTCCTTTGCCTCTGCAAAAGAAATCTTCTCATGGGTTCGAACTGACATGACTTCTTTATCAAACCTGTACTGGTCACACTGTGTTAATAAAGCTGGGTGAGCATCATGGCAGTTGATACTCGAGGGAGGATTCGGGCGGTCCATCTCGCCATGTGAATTGTCACCACAATTAATGCACACCAGTGGGAGACCTTGCATGTTACTCTGACAAGACCTGCTGACATGCCCAAATCTCTGGCAATGAAAACACCGCCTAGGTCTTGGCACATATGCCTTAACCCGAAGGCGGTAGTAAGCTGCCTCTAAGACATCAGGCAATGTCAATCGATTGAAGGTGACAATTAGTGATGGTGTGCTGGTCAATATCTCATTTACTTTTTTCTTTATCCTCTCCACCTTCGCTACTCCCTGGTCTTTCAGCCCATCCAGAAGGTCCTCCTCCAAGTACCTAAGGATCTCCTTGGAGAAGACAACACCCCGAGTCTGGTTCAGGGTGGATTGACTGGTGACTGTGACATCACAGGAGGCTGAATATTTGATGGCATGGATGCGGGCACTTTGGTCTGCATCTCTGGCCTCTATCAGGAGTGACCCATCTGCCTGTGGGACAACCTTTGGGGATGATCCACAAGCCTTGACCAGGTCACGGTGAACCTTAAAAGCGTTTTGGTCCTTGAAAGAGGAACCATCAGCCAACTTCAAAACTAGGAATTTGTAAGCTGCCCTGGTACAAAGAAACCAGGCATTGTCTCTATGAAGGGTGAGAGGGCTTTCTTGGAGGGCTGTGCACTGCTCCCTTGAAGGAGCTCCTTTCCCTTATTGTCCTTACGTGGTACAGGGCTGGCAGCAGTAGTGACGTGGCTGGTTGATAGGGACTCGTGGGCCTGGCCATCTGCCACACGAGTACCAGAATTGGGGGGAAAGTCAGCCATAATAAAAACATATATAACTTCATTCCCCCACCCCTCCACCCACCATGGAGCCCAACAAGAGGAGGTCACGTGGCAGGGACAACACCACTGGCGACCTTAGAGTTAGCAGGAGAGTATACACGGGTAACCACCGGGGGACCTGGGCAAGGGTGGCTCCAGGACGATAGGAACCACAAGGCTCCCCAGTGCCCACTTGACCCTAGCCAATGCATGACCAGCCGATTGACCTGATCGGGCCCAACCAGGCCACCCATCTGGCCAGAATAAGGGACCAAAAAGGTGTATTGTTAGCTGCAGCGTGCATTGTGCAGCATTGCTCAACCTCCAAGACTCCCATCTCCCAGCATTACTGGACGCCACGCATGGCAAACACGTGGGGAGGCAACAGTTGTGCCCTAGATGGTCGATGGTCTGGGACTAACATCGCCAGCAAGTCTCCTCCTCCAGTGATGTAGGGGGTGCTGAGTCCACATTGCCAATAAATACCGAACCCTACAAAGGTAGGCATGTCTCCAGAGTAGGTGGCACAGCCAACCATGCTTCAAACCCTGCCACCACGTCAAGGTGACCCCCCTGCAGCGGGGCTAAAGTCTGGAAACAAACTTGCCAAATAAAAGTAATGAAATCATACAAAAGATAACTAAACTGCACTCAATTGCAATAATAATAATAATAATAATAATAATTATAATACACTAACACTTGCGACAGAATGCTGATATGAAGTGAAAACGATGTTCAGAAATATATACAATACACAAAAAAATTCTTCTCCTCCCTCTCATCTCTAGTCAAGTACACCCTCTCTCGACGCCATCTCACAAAAAACTGTCACAATTCAAAATCCTCTGCCCTATTTATGCTCTGGTCACATGCACGCAACAACACGCAGCTGGGGGCTGACGAGAAACATACAGAAAAGAGTTAAGCAGTTTAGTCTCTCCCCTGCACTGCAAACATTATAAATATCGCTGGTAAATACAAATCTTTATGTTGCCAGATTAAGCTCCACAGCAGGTCACCAATATTAAAAACAATTATTGTCACACCCGCATCGAAAGAGCAAACAAAATTAACTAAGACTTTCTAAATGTGCAAGCAATGATCAGACAAAAACAAGAGAGTGAGTGCATGTGCACAGATGCTGGTGTACACACAGCATTGATGCACACACACACACACACACACACACACACACACACACACACACACATGCATTATACATAATATACACAAAATATATATATATTCTTATGCATGTAACACGCCCATACCTAAGAAAGAATTTTCCGTTGGGAAAATTCGTTCTTAAGAACGTGACAAACAATCAGTGATGACATTGTCATCACCCTTAATATGTCTAACATCCATATGAAACAGCAGAAGGAAGAAACTCTAACGCATCAATCACCGATTCTTCATCTGCAAATACCGGTAATTCAGAAATTTGAGTGGGTGATGATAAGTATATACAATTAGAGTAGGTCCAAATGCAAGGACATACACAGAAAAGTGCTGCAGGGCGAGGATCAGGGCTAATAGTTCCTTTACGATAACAGAAGACTTACGTTGAGGAACAGAAAGCTTCTTACTGAAATAACAAACAAGATGCTCTACTCCATAATCGTCGTCCTGCATTAACACAGTTCCTGCACCCACATTACTAACATCTACAGCAAATTTAAATGTCTTATTAAAGTTTGGTGCAGCCATAACTGTATAATTACATAAGACCTCCTTGGGTGCAGCAAAACTATTCTGACATTCATCAGCCCAGACGTATTTTCTGTATTTCTTAAGCAGTTCAGTGAGAGAGCCCACTATTGTTGCAAAGCTCTTCAAAAAACGATGGTAGTAACCAATGCTGCCGAGGAAGTTCCAAAGCTCGCCCCTGTTTTGTGGTGCTTGAAAATTCTTTATTGCCTCCACCTTAGAGTCAGGGGGGCGTACACAACCATGACCAACCATATAACCAAGGTATTGACCTTGTGCACAAACAATCTTACACTTATTTTAAATTTACTACAAGGTGAGCCTCAGAAAGCCTGGACAGCAAAACACCCAGTTCTCGTAAGTGGCTTTCCCAATCATCAGTAAAAACTACTACATCATGCAAGTATACCACACTATGCTTCATACCACTAACAACCATGTTCATTAATTGCTGGAACACTGCCGGGGCGTTTTCCATACCATATGGTATCACATTACATGATATGTTTGTCCATCTGCCACAAAACACGAGATTTCCTTAACCCATTCAGTCAATGGCACTTTCCAGAAGCATTTCTGGAGATCTAACTTGGTGAAATAGCTAGACGAGCCATTCAAGTTCAGATGAGCCTGGGATTGCAATGACTACAAAATCCTACTGCTATTTTAGTTTCACACAGACTGTTTGACGAAAAGGATTAAAGATATTCTTCAGTTAACCCAGTTTGCCCAAGGATGTCATATTCATTTTAACCATCCCATTTCCATATGATTATATTCGATTTAGAGAGCATTTTTCAAGGTGAAAGTTTGAGATGAAGCGTTCATTCAATTTTTTACAATGTATGTGAGACCTTCCATATGAATCGTTCGGGGGTAATAATGAATTTTTAAAACTATTTTGTCATCATAGTTTAAAGAGGTTAACCTCCTTATATCGCATATAGTTTTAATTCTTACTGCCATCAGATGTGTATATTTAAGAGAGCCTCGTATTGAAAGGTTTAGAAACAATTTTCGTTTGATCCGGTCCGTATGATGATGTCTGTTTTTATACCATGTTCTTGCTAAGGCTAAAGGCAATTTTATCAGGTTTCTGGGAGATAACTTCCAGAGTAGGCATTAATGAAGACAATATCTGACCCATTCAGTCAAAAAGTATCCTCTAAGCTGAGAAAACTGTCTGGTGATTAACACTTGTATGATGTCGTCATTTTATACAGTATTATTGTTTCTGCCAGACAATGTGAGGCACTAACCCCTTAACTGCAGGGGGTCACTTTCGTGACGCTCGGGTGCAATGGATCATACCGTGAGGCGTCACTTTTGCGATTCTGTGTTATTTTGAATTCGCCTGGATTTGAAGTGGTTGCTTGTATCATCTGTCAGTACTGCCAGTGTCTAACAATAGTCAGTGCTGCTATTGTCATCTGTACTCCCATACATTGTTGACAATTTAGCCATTTCTCCCCGTTCTTTATTCCCCTCCCTACCTCTCCTCCATTACCCTCTCCTCCTGCCTGCCTCAGCTGCACCGTGCTTGGTAAATCTTGCCCGGATTTTTCCACTCATTTCATCCATTGGAATGAGCCCTATCCCTTATTTTCATACAAAATAATATATATAAAAAAGAAAAAAGGTAATTGATAGTGCCATACACCTGGAATTGGCCAATTATCACCTGGCAACATCCCAGGTGCACTCGTTCGCTAATTTTCGCTGTTTATTTCCCCTTGAAATGTGCTGTATGACCTGTTCTCCTAATAAAAATATATATAAGAAAGGAAGGGAGAAGCCTAAGTGATATTTACATTGACCTGGAACTACCTAATTTCCTGCCAATCATTTCACAGCATATAAATTAGCAGCTGTCACCTCACTGACGTTGTCAACCCTTGGCGGCCCCATATCTGTGTCGTTATTCAGTTCAGTCTTGTCTCTTGAGATGAAAGCACGTGGCACTCGCGCCCCTCCATTTCTGCCGCTCCTAAAGGGCCCTGTGACCTCTACCCCTACTAAACCTCGTGTGGGAAGGGGTAAAGGACTAAGTGACTCTGCTGTGGAGCGTGAACTGGCTAATTTATCCATGATAATGATGGACAGTGACTGCAATCTTTCTGGTGAATCGTGTGATGAGCCAGTGGAGGAAATGGTGATAACTACGAGTGCTTCAGTGTCCCAAGTTCATCCCGGCTCCAAGGGAAAGGAACCCTTAGTTACTGGAAGTGACAGTGTATAACATAGAGTAAATAAAATAAAAATGTAAATAATTACTAATATAAGAATATGAGTACAAATACTTGGAGTAATGACAGTGAAAGCATTGCTCTCTATGCTAGTTTACTGAACGAGAAAGTTAATGCCTGGAGTGAAAATAAACTATTATTACTGAAGAAAACTTATGGATAAATACTGTATATATATATATATATATATATATATATATATATATATATATATATATATATATATATATATATATATAAGTGTAATAAAGTAATAGGAATATAAAGAGTGAGTGTGTTCATGAATAATAAATGACGGAATACCAGCGGGGAACGAGCGCAAGTGGGAAGCTCGTACGCGCTCGTAATTTTCATTGCTTTCACAGTGTTTTTGTTTTTGGTGTATGGATTCCAAACTACTTGAAAATCATAGAATAGTGTTTCTAGTGACAATATCAGGCTAGGGTAAGCATATTACACAGTGTCGGGAAGTGTAAAGTGGAGACTTCGTTGCCCAACTTCAGAAGTCTCCACAAGTTCTACGGTAGTCAACGAAGGCTCAACAAACATCCCAGGAGAAAGCTGAAGGTATGTGCCATATGCATATTTAATTATAATATTCTAGAACTAACAACTGATTTTTGGCAAATATTTTTAAAAAATCATTCGTAGTGCGAATATCTTTGCGGGACGTGCGAGGAGCACAAAAACATCCACGCGGTATAGGGACTAAGATGCTGCTGGTAACTTAACTAAAAAATATTTTATCATAAAATGAATGTAATGATTCTGGTATGGAAAAGTCCGGAAAAAAGGTGATCTCACACACACACACACACACACACACACACACACACACACACACACACACAGACCGAGGCACCGAGAGAGAGCGGACACAAGTTGACAGCGCTCTATACCTGGCCAACTTGGCCAGCGGCATTACCTAAATAAGTATCTTTATATGAGTCAAGCTCTGTACACACACACACACACACACACACACACACACACACACAGACCGAGGCACCGAGAGAGAGCGGACGCAAGTCGACAGCGCTCTATACCTGGCCAACTTGGCCAGCGGCATTACCTAAATAAGTATCTTTATCTGTACAAGGTTAGACTAAATGGTGTTCTAATAAAAAAAATTAAAAAAAGAAGTTTTAAGTAAGACTTAGTCAAACAGAAAAGTAAATAAGCAGTGCAGGAATGTGCACAATCAGCTAATTGTTGTTTAGTCTACAATCTGCCCCAGGGAATGTAAGTATTATTTGCGCTTTTAGTACTGCAAAATGACCACATACTTTAGTAAAGCAAATTTGGAAAAGAAAAGGGATAAAGGTAGAAAGCAGGATGATGATTTCTACCAAAAACTGGTTGAAATGGAGACTCACAAGCTGGTTGAAAGAGTACATAGGTTAAAGACGGCTTTTCAGAATGAGATTGATGAAATTAAGAAACAGATGCACTTGCAAAAGTAAGAAATAGAAAAATTAGGAAAGGAAGTCAACAAGAAAGAAACAACCATAAATGAGCTAACAGTTGAAGTGGGTACACTTAGGAGGAAAATTAGTGAAATGGCAAGTACAGTAGTCAACCATGAGAGTATTATGGAAGAGTTCAAAAATGATACAGAGACAATTAGGCAAGTAAGCAGTCTGATAGATCACAGCAGTGATATTGAGGAGAAGATAACACAGGTGAATGAACCTGTGCAAAGCTACAAAAATGATGTGGAAACCACTTATGCTGAAATGGTGAAAGTAAAGAAAGACTTGGAAACAAGGGTGGAAGAAAAAAGCATTAAAAAGGAAGTGAAAAGGATAATCCAAAACAATCCTAAGTTAGTCAGAGATTCAGTAGATATTAACAAATCTATAGTAATCACTGGTATAAAAGAGGAAGAAGTAAAAAACAAGATCTCAAGAGACAAAAAGGAGATGGCAAATGTAATAAGTCTATTGAAAGAAGTATCAGAGGAAATCTGTAGTAAAGACATAGAGGAACACAAAAGGTTAGGCAATAACGAGAAAAGCAAGTCAAAACCTCTAAAGGTATCCTTCCAGAGTGTAAACACCATGGAGGAGATACTAAAAAATGCAAAGAATCTTATGGAAAAAGAGGAGTTCAAAAATAATTGGATAAAAAGATGCCTAACAAGAGAGGAAGGGAGTTACTGAAAGAGAAGAGGGAGGAAGCAAAAACAAAAAATGAGGGAAGATCAGAGGAGGAGAAGAATACATTTTTTTTTTACAAAGTAATTGGATTGCAGGTACGAAAGTGGTACATAAACAGGGGGGAATAAAAATTAGGAAGGTAGTAGAACCAAATCATGATAAGTATATTAACAAGATGATTAAGTTGATGTACTCAAATGTGGATGGAATGGTATCTATATTATTAGAGATGATTGTTTGTCAGAGAAAATGAACCACATACTATATGCCTAACTGAAACAAAATTAACACCAAGGATATCATATGACATCCTAAACTTAGAGGAATATAATATATGGAGAAGAGATAGGAACTTAAAAAAAAGGAAGAGGAATTATAATATTAACTAAGAAAAATCTAAAAGTCAAAGAAAGAGAATTAGAAATACCCTCACAAGTAGAGCTGATTGCAGTAGAGATAAATACATCTGAAGGGAATGCAATTGTGGCCAATTTGTACATGCCACCCAGATCAAACACATGGGAAAGAGACGAATATGAGGACCTGGCAGAAAGAACAATTCAGAGTTTAAGAGCATTATTACATAAAATGGAAGAGAAACCGAAAAGAATTATGCAAACTGGAGATTTTAATACAAATATAAATTGGAATACTCTAGATATAATAAGCCAAGAAAACTGTTGGGATCAAAAGCTCCTAGATCTTGTGCAAGAGTTTTTCCTAACGCAACATGTAAAGGAAAGCACCAGAAAAAGGGGACTCGATGTGCCGTCAATGCTAGATCTCATAATTTATTTACTAGGCAAGAAAACGATGTTGACAATTTAATATATCACCCTCCATTCGGGAAAAGAGACCATGCAGTACTAAATTGCAATTTCAGGATTGCATATGACATAGATAACAGAAATGAAAGTTACAAAAAGATCCTAAACTATAAAAAGGGAAAGTATCATAACCTAAAGAAGTACTTCTTAGAAATTGCTTGGGAAAAGGAGCTTAGAGGACAAGATTTAAATGCTATATACGAAAAATTCTGTGAACTTTATGAAACAGGAGTCCAGAAGTACATCCCACAGCACAAAGAAGCAGAAAAGAAAATAAAGAAACGGTTCAACACAGAATATAAAAAATCAAAAGAAAAAAGAGATTTGTTGTGGAATAGATACAGAAGACACAATAGTGAAAGGGCATAAAATAATTACAAACAGGAAAGAAACGATTATACAAGAATAAGGAGGGAAGCCCAAAAACATTTGATCAGGATATCACAAATAAAAGTAGTGATCAACCAAAGCTATTTTACAGCTACATCAGAAGCAAAACCAAAGTAAATGATAAAATACAATCCATTACGGACGAGGGAATCACCATATACAAGAGAAGGATATTTGTGAAGCACTAAACAAGAATTTCCAATCAGTTTTTACAGAGGAAAAAATTTTTGAGAGGGATTATGTGGAACATTCATGCCCACAAATAGTACCAGACATACAAACATCAGAAAAAGAAATAAAGGAGGAGCTAAGTAAATTAGACAATGGAAAAGCAAATGGTCATGATGAAATTTCATGTTGGGTGCTAGATGAATGTGCAAAGGAGTTAAGTAAAATTAATTTTCAAGAAATGCTTGAGTCAAGGTAAACTACCTGATATTTGGAAGAAAGTAAACATTGTTCCCTTATTCAAGAATGGGAATAGACAAAATCCACTTAACTACCGACCAGTATCACTAACCAATGTTGTAAGCAAGGTATTAGAAAAGCTTATAAGAAAAGCTTGGGTAAATCACCTAGAAGAACATAGTATGATAACAGAAAGACAGTTTGGTTTCAGAAAAGGAGCTACTATGACAGAGTAACAGACACATTACAGGAAAGAGAAGGATGGGTGGACAGTACCTATTTAGATTTCAAGAAAGCATTTGACACAGTACCACACCAAAGACTTTTATGGAAACTTTACCATCAAGGAGGAATTCGAGGCAAACTGTATTGTTGGATGCAAAATTTTCTCATGAAAAGAAAAATGAGAACAGTACTAAGGGGAAATTACTCATCATGGAAAGAAGTGACAAGTGGAGTACCACAGGGCTCAGTGCTGGCACCAATCATGTTTTTAGTGTATATAAATGATATAGACAGTATCACTGGAAATGAAATCTATCTAAATATGTTTGTAGATGATGCAAAAATAAAAAGGAGAATTACTAACACAGACTCTTGTAAAGAGCTACAAGACGAATTAAATAAACCTCATGAATGGAGTAATACATGGCAAATGGAATTCAATGTGAACAAGTGTCATGTAATCAATTTGGTAAAAGTGGAAAAAGACCTGATTGGGATTATACATTAGGAAATAAAACCCTATGTGGGGGAGGCGGTGGTTCAGTCGGTAGAGAGGTGGCCAGCAGTCCTGACGGACCCAGGTTCGAATCCCGGCTGGGGCAGGGAACAGTTTAAGGATTTGAATTTCATTAAATCAGGCTTTACTGATCTACCAGAAGACCCGCCGACATGTCGTAAAAATACCCCCGGTAATACCAGTACACCAGACCTGTATGAGACAGCCCTAGCATGTATTCAATATGGACGGTGGGTGTTAGCTCCGAAGTGGTGACATGTAGAGGTGTATGGTATGTAGGAGGATTGCTGGGCCTTGATAGCAGGCTGTGAAGCCTATGCCCTGAGTCGGACACATAAAAAAAAAAAAAAAACACATCAGAAAGAGAGAAGGACCTAGGTGTGATTGTCAATAGCAGACTATCTCCGGCTGACCACATCAGTGAGAAGGTACGGAGCATGTATATACTGCTTGCTAATATGAGAACAGCGTTTACATACATAAATGAAGACATGTTAAGAAAAATAATAACATCATTCATCAGACCAACCCTGGAGTATGCATCAGTAGTCTGGAGTCCTCATCTCAAAAAAACACATAGACAAGATTGAAAAAGTTCAAAGGGCTGCTACAAGATGGGTACCAAGCTCAAGGGATCTAATCTACGAAGAAAGACTAAATAAACTGAATCTACCAACACTAGAGGAGAGAAGGAAAAGAGGTGACATGATTATGCTATAGAAATGCATATCAGGGAAGGAGAAAATAAACATAAATGATTACTTAACGTATGGGGAAGTATCAAGAGGACACTGCAAAAAACTGCATAAGAAGAGAGGTGATAAAGACGTAAGGAAATTTAGTTTCCCAAATAGAGCAATTGATCAGTGGAATGCACTACCGAATGAAATAGTGTGTACCAAAACAATTCACAAATTTAAGGATATGTACGATAAATATGGCTTTAAGACACGGGACAGTACGAGCTTGACTCATTCCTGTAAAGATACAATTAAGTAAGAACAGTTAGGTAAGAACACACACACACACACACACACACACACACACACACACACAACCACACAGAAATAAGACAATTATTTAGGACATTCCTACATTCCACCAGCTATAAACATTTTGTGAGTACAGTGCGGAATGTAGTAACAAGCATAGAAATCGGAACCTCCTCCCATCAGTGCTCTTCTCGTTTCTCGCCTCTGCATTTTTTTTCCATCAGTACATCTTAACGACCATTTTAGACTATTTATTTATGGTATACGATCTTATAATCGAATCTAGGTACCAAATGCACAATACCAGTATTATAACACTACCTACAGCTGTGTAATAATATCTACCTCAATTACTAATGCATACGTGCGACACGTAATATGTTAACGTTGAATGGGGCAACGCAAGTACGCGACGTTTTAAATATTCTTAGAAGAGTTCTGATGCTACAGAATGATTTTAGGCTAATACTCCCGATCTGTAGCTCAAATATGCTTAAAGTATACAAAATATTCTGATTCTTAAAAAGCGTTCTTGTTCATATCACGCTCTTGCACGTCTCTTTGTGTTGGAGTTTTTACTGAAGAAGAATTACGAAAAAAAAAATAATAATAATTTTTGTGTTCCGATTTCACAAATCCTTAAGGCGGGAGGAGGTTTGCAAGTGTCTTTGCATTTAAATAGTGAAGGTCATTTCGTCTGTAATTAACGCTGGGCTTCGTGAGCATTATGGTGCGTGCACCGCCATAATGTATGGGACGACATTTTAACCTGCGCCATCCCTGCGTAGTAATCGCTAAACGATGCTGGTTAATGACAGTTATAATATAAATGCAACCCACGGTGAGATGAAGGCCAATTATAATTATGATCTGCTTTTGGGTGAAGCATCAGTCTCTTCATCTGCATGTGTCATGTTTAATTTGCCTTGCCACCGCCAGAGTACATGTGGTGATCTCACCATCCTCAGCCAACACAATAACAACAATCTCTCCTTTGCACTTACCTCTGTATCCTATTCCTACTACCATGAAGCCAATGGATTTATTCTAGGAAAAACATCGCCATGGGAAGGGCAATCTTGGCTTAAAATGTCCGGAAAATAGTGAAAAACTATTGTATTTCAGTTATTCCATGTAAATAAACTTGAAACTGACATGTATCACGATCTATTTATTTGTATCAGACCATAAAATTAATATATTAATGAGGCTTACTCATTGAACGGACTCTCTCTTCAGTGAATGTTACCGAAAAATTAACACCTCCCTACGAAGTATGAATGGGGAAGGGGCGTCTGTAAAAAGTGATGTATTTGAATGTCAAAATGTTGCAATGGCTGTGCCTGTGTATGACTGAACCCAAATACTGTATACCACTGGGAGAAAGGACAGGATGAAAACACATGCAAGTATATGAAAGGGCATGCTCCCGACGCCCACTTTAAATGTCCACCACGGTTTTAGTTCGAACCCTACTGTCGGGGCAACCCATCGAGAAGCTATAGGTGTTTCACCATAAGTTGTCCCAGATTTTCGTCTTTTCACATAGCTACAGTAATTGTCAGAAAGAGACAATGCTATGACCAAACATTCTTTCCATTGCACTTCTTCGAAGCTAGTATGATATTATGGTGTTAATCCATTATTACAGCTCGCATTCAAGCTGGAGAGATGGTAATCTTTGGCCATGTTAGGATAAAGAAGTATAATATGCAACAGCTCCTGCCACCTCAGTTACAGAGGGTGCTGTTAACCCAAGTGTCCAAGGTTCCTCTGTGAGAGATTTGGCAGGAAGGGTACTAAGCTTACCAATCCCCTCCTATTGGCTTATAATTGCCAAGCACATAGGCCCGTATCATGAGGTTTGCTCTTTATTAATTTTCAAGAATGCCTATCTGCGTCCTTAATACTCAGGGTACAAATGGGTTAAGCATTAAAATATTTGCATTCCTTGTTGCCACAATACTCGTTTTATATTTTTTTCGTTCTTTTCACTTACAATCAATGTATTCGTCATCTGCGTCGATATTTCCTAATACCTATGACAAATTTTATGCAGGAGTCACAACAGGAAGCTCTCAACATGCTTCTTGACATGACATAACATACGTCACAAATTTCACTGAAAACCTTAAATACGTTAAAACCTCTCCATGAACCCTTACACTATGATGATTGTCATCTCTATTCTTGCTGCATCAGTACGATTTTAATAAGCTCAAAAAGGATATATCACAGTGAAACGGCTGAGAATTTTTATTATATCTGATGACAGATAATGTTTTGTTCATCTAAAGACAGAAAATATTTTTATTTTATTTCATGTATATTTTGGTCATTCCAGCTAATTCCAGACAATACAGTTCAGGTCAGATGAACCCATAGTGGATCAGAGTTGACTACTATAGGGAAGACCTTTTGGATTTCAGGGCTTACCTCCAGCCATGTGTTGATGTATACTTTATTACATTTTTGCTCCTGTTAGACTATTTTCTTCAGTTTAGGAATGCTATGAAGTGTTCAGATAAATGCGGTTTCATTCAACCACTGTAACAAATCTGTTTAGTAATCCCCCTTTCCCCCCCAAAAAATATACTTCCTCGGGTTGAAGGGATTATCTGTTGTAAGATGACAAGGCGAACTGTCAAAAGCCAACTGGTGACCTTCGAAACTCGCTGCAAGATCGTGCGGTTGTGGCTGAAAGGGATGGGGGCGATGGATATAGCTATTCAGCATGGCATTAGCCTCTCCACTGTCTACCGTTGGATCCGTCGCTGACAAAAAAGAAGATCTCTGGCCTCTCGATCCACAGGAGAAACCTGGTACTTCGCCAGCCCTCTGATAATGGAAATAAACATTTCGTTAATAATGCTAGGTGATTTCTTTCAAATGCTACAACGTGGTACATATCTAATAATAGAGTCAGAACTGTAACTGATAATACTAAAGGACAACTGACTAATTCTGCAACTGTGGTAGGGAAATATATTCACCTTCAACAAAGATCTCCACGGCTTCCATCTCCTTTTTCGTATAACACATTGCGAACCTGTAATCTCTCCCATAGCACCCATCTCCCAATCAAGAACGAAGGATATGACAGCCTCACGCACCGTACAATTCCAAGATACAACTGTTTCCCGTCGAGAGTAAACACGAAGTTTCGAGAGTAATGCAAGCTTATATAAGATGGGGTAGAGATTATTGCAAGTTTAGTCGGGTTTCAGTTCAGTGTGAGTAAAATGCAGTCGGTTTTGGTGTAGTGTCAGTGCAGTGTTGCTAGTGAAGTTTGTGGAGGGTTGCTTTGCAAACATTAAGTGTAATTACTGTCAGCGAAGATTATATATTTTTGCTTCTTGTGATAACAGTGGCAAACAGTGACGGGTTATTGAAGTTTGTATGTAATTGGAACTTGAGAAAATGGTGAAGTGTCAAGCATTAAGTGTAATAACTGTGAAGTGTTGCTAAGCATTAAGTGTAATAGCAGATAGTAAAGTGTGTATAGCTCGAGGGCTTGTGAGAACAGTGAAGTTGGAAAACATTAAGTGGAACTATTTGGAAAATAAAGATAGTGAATTTTAAGGAGCCAGTGTTTATTTTCGCCTCAGCTGATCTTGTGTACTGCACACCTAAAGGCTAACCATAGGAAGAACAACTCGCTGGGCAACTTCCTTCCTATGCTGAACTACTGCTGTTGGAGCCTGTGGCAGTGTGGGGTGGAGACCTAACAGTATAAACATGTATTAACGTATTTTCGGCGCTTTTTTATTTGCGGCGCCATGCTATTTTTAATAATTCAGTTCAATTCTTCATGGGCACTTATGTGGCAACATAGCAAATAATGTTTGTGCTGTCTTTATAATAGAGTGGGTATTCCTGTTTAAGGCGTGAATGTCGTAACAAGCAGGTCGTTGTATATACTGTATTTTGTAAACATTAGTTCGCCCGTCATCAATATATATAATTCCTCGTGTTTTTCATGAGCAGTGACATACATTACGTTGTAAAATAAGTATTTTATTGACTTTTTACGACAGTGAATTTAATTAAACTGTATGTAATTAGTTAATGTTTACAGACTTGCTGGTAGGCTTTTATAGAAAATATTATACATAACTGATTAACTTCCTAACTGGCCCATGGGGAAGACACTAGTCAGCTCGCCGGGACGGTTATTTGTGTGGAGGTGACTGCTCCCTGCACCATTTTAAACACAGGGGAAGTGACCCTTCGGCAGTCACTCTCATCTCCAAAATCCTGGAGACATCAAGAGCAATCCTGGGCTCCATACATGAAACATATGCCCGGTTTGTTCCATGCACATTACAAGAAATAATCAAAGGTGTGTATCTGTCTGGTTTATCTCATTCAAAGAATAGCTTCACCTCACATGCATTTTACTCACAAACAGAAGGCGATATTACAGCACAAAGATATGTGACAGGTGCAACACATCAACAAACACTTCTACCACATCAATCATTTCCCCCCGATTCATTCATAGTCACAACTCAGCCTCATCACACAAAAAACAACACCTTCAACACGGATTCATACTGGACGAACACCACCTCGAACAGGAAAATAAAAGACCTTACAATTAGATGTTGTTGGTCTCTACTTCGCGCAAAACAAAGTGAAGAACTTTCTTACCAGCTACAAAATAACATTAAACTCCTACCAGAAACAAAGCTCACAGGCACACAGAAAACCTGAAACATTGATAAGTAATCACACATTTGCACAGATAGAACAGATGAGTATAGAGGAGGGCTCATCACATGCATGAAATCAATCTTCTGCAAATATACAGCAAAGGCAACATAATCATATTTCCCAGATGAAACCACACAAAAAATACAATCACTCAGAGACAAAATTGACTACAAACAAAAAACACCTCCCAGACCATGACAGTACAATACAAACCTCAGCTTTTCCTCTTACCAGTGACACCTATCACTGCTGGGGACTGGTACACAGGTAAAGAAACTTACGATTTGTTTACAAAGCAACACCATTCAACAGCATGTACTCTCAGTGACACTTCACAACACATCTACGTTATGCAGTATATGAAGCAAAACATTCCTCCTCTTTCCCAGACATCACATTCTGTTCACTTACCCTTCACATAACATCACTGGGCAAACAGTACAACAGCTTTCTTGCAGGTTAATTACCAGTCATTATCACTTTAGGAATGTGTTCTTGATCAGAACAATCACAATACTTACACAGACCGCGAGAAAGATTGGGCTAAGCTACCGAAGTATTGGAACAACGTTTCAACACACTAAGAAACACAGCCTTCACCAACATTGATAAAAATATTGAAAAAAATAACACCATCATACTTTCTGCAGACAAACACCACATTCCACGAGGAAACAGACGACGTTACGATACAAACATTAGACCAGAGATTGGTTGCATCAAGAGACAAACTCAAACATAACTCCTTCCTCCCACAGACACACAAGACACCATCACAGAAGTCACACATAACTCCCCCCACCCACACAAAAAAGACATCATCACAGAAGACCAACAAGTAAACAACAGAATCAGAACAAAGAAAGCGAAGAACTGGAAGACCACTGTAACGAGACTCAGCCACTGCAGATCCCTTTCGGCTTTATAAAACACTATACCAAGTCACAAACATGTTCTTCCAAAACGCATTTCACCATCACTTCCAATACTAAATACATCCCCCCATACAGCCAACGAGCAAACATATTAATGAACCACAAGTAGCATAGCTCACTTCACACCAAGATGCACTGCGTCTGAAAAACAATACCCTCTACACAGAGTCTTTTCCCCCTGACCGCAACACAAGTCCCTTCATTCCTGATCGAATACACAAAAATATGAAAAATATAGAGCTCTACAAGCACAGGGGCGATGATATCAACATTCTGCACCTGAAATATTTAAATTTAAGACCACACTTCATCCAGGCACTGATGAATATTAAATACTTTTCTTACGCACTTTGTAATATTTGGAAAAGTAGAACAGCCATCGCTATACTCAAACTAAACACTGATCTAGCACACCCTTCTTCTTGTATACTCAACATTACGTTGTACACCACTGAAAATAAATGACCACAAGATTTTTAAGACCCACACCTCACACTCCCTTTGCTCCCTCGCAACCTGGTGATAGAGCACTACACTTCACCAACGCCATACTGACCAAGCTCACAACATGTATCTGACATAATGAACTGCACGAGATCCATACACATTCGTTTCTTACAATATTAGGCATTGGAAATACGTTTATTCCATCTCCGATGGAAACCTATCAGCTATAACATAAACATGAATAACAACAAATACTGGCTTGCAAACTATATTTTGGGCAGACAAGGACATGTGGCAGTCTAGGAAAATCATCGCGAAGAAGAGAGTTCCTTAGTAGGGTACCACAAGGCTTTGTTCTCTCACCTATACAATCTGTACTGTCAATATATTCTTACATCACAACACCCACAAATCTTGTTTCACATGCAGATGATGTTACAATACCAACTACATACCACTTCGCAGACACAGCATGTTCACTGCAACAAGATTATCTTTATACACTTCAGGCCTGGGTCACAGACAACATGATGACGATTGTTCCAACCAAATCTACCATCATACTTATCAACAGTGGCAACCATGAACACAAATGCACGCCTAACATCACATTTAATGATGTACCCGTGCCTAATACCCCCCCCCCCACCAAGATCGTTAAAATGGCATGACACTGGGCACGCCTTCAGGGATCATATTTTTATTTTTTTAATGCATCCGACTTTGAGCACAGACTTTAACGGCTTGCTGCCCGTGGCTCAGCGGTCTGATTAGTCACCACATCAATGGTAATGTCTCCACAACTGATGCAATTTGTTTTTCCATAACTGCACATTTAAATGATGAATTGATCATTCGGTGGTATTTGGTAGCTATAAATTTTTAAAAAGTATTTTCAAACTGTAGATGCTCTCATTTCCTTTATAAAGAACTAAGCCCATTCTAAACATTCAAGGGAAAGAGTATTAAAGATAATGTGTTGGTCATTCACATCCATGCATGGCCGTGTCTGTGGAAACTTGAAATAACTGAGGCTGCTTAACCTTGGGTTTCCAGTCCACCCACCAACTGCCGTCAAGGTTGGCAGTTGTTGAGAATTCTGGCATTTTGTGTCAAATTATTTACCAAGTATTTCTCTGTCAATGAAACTGTCATTTTCGTATGGTTAAAACAAAAGTGTCATATTGAATAATGCCCATTTAGGATACATTTAATTTTGTATTGATTTATTTATTTATTTTGGGGGTAGAAATGTAGAGTGGAATTCGACCTCAACCCCTACCTCTCCTGATACCCTCTTGAGCCAGAATCCCAGACAGAAAAGGTGATGGTGTCCTTTCGAGACTAGGGACGAGGGGTGTGTGGAAGAGGCTGGCCAGGCCACCTCATCCCTCACGCCTCCTGAGACCCTCATAAGCCACATCCAAAGCCTGAGAAAGTGGTGGTGGACCTTCGGGGGTGGAGATTAGCCTGCCCATGGAGTGCTTCCATAACGGTGGTGAGCAGGCTTATGTGCTGCATCGACTAATTAGGGCAATACTAGAAGGGCCTATTTGCTGCGTTCAGACTTAAAGCACTCCCCCCCAGCCACTGGGGGGGGGGGCAAAACAATCCAATTCTTTATCGGTCCCAAGCCTGGATAAATGGGGAGGGTTTGTATCAGGAATGATATCCAGCCGTAAAACCAGAAAAAAAGGCAAATTAAACCAGGATAGCCTCGTCCTAGTTTTTAGGACAGAGCTGTATGGTGAAGACTGGCCGATCATCGACCCAGTACATAGGTGGAAAAACCTAGAAGATAAAAAAGATGAAGATTAATACCAAAAATGAGTTTCAGTATCTGGTACCCTTTGCTGCCCCACGCCTTTGCCTAGTGACATTAGACGTGGAATGGAATGATTTTCGATCAGGAATTCTCTGGTTTGGTTTAATTAGACTGTGAGTAAAGCCATCAGTTTAGCCTAATGTCACCTGTGCAAGTTCTTAGAAAATCTCTGTGGTCTTTTACTTATCATCAGTGATATCAGGGAAGCTAGTCATGATTTCTTAACTGCTACTGGCAGAAGATAGATCGATTTTCACCATGAGCATCATATAGTTATAAATAGCCCTTTTCTACATGAAGTAAATGAAATTTAAAGATGAGCTATTTTCCTGTAAATGTCCAGGAGGAAGAACATTTTATTAACCCGCGCCGTCCCGAGGACGTACTTCCACGTCCTCACGTTTTGTCACAGCTAATCCCGAGGACGTACTTCAACGTCCTGCAATTGCAAGGTTCATAATTTCCACAATTTTCAATTTTCGCGAGTCATTTTTGGTACGTATACACGGGACACCTTCCTCAACAAGATGCCAGGCAGAGACAATGCCTTACCCAGCATGACCTCCTCCCCCCCCTGCATGCCCTTTTCTCAGCAATTCACCTGTTATCAGTGACCTGGCCAGTATAGCCATGTCATGCCACGGTACGAAATTCAGGGCCAGAGTGATTCCCCAATCAATGACAATGTGGAGGACAAACTTTACATAGCATTAGAGGAAGAAACAGTTAGAAATGATGATCAGGTTATGTGGCAAAAAAAGGTCAGGTATTAGTGAGTGAAACAATGCTTATAATGCCTATATTACTGCTTGAAAACCAATATACTCTTGTACTACATATAAATTCGTAACAGTAAATAAATAAATACCGTTTATGAGTGGTGTGAAATAGTTATCCTCCCATAGAACTCGTTTTCTTTGGTGCCAGCCTGATAGAAAACCCAGTAAGGTAAGGAGGCTCTCCTACCTGTAATGAGTATTTTAAACCTCAGGTGAGCGATTTCTCTATGAATTTTCGATGTTTCTCACCAAAAGCGAAAGTTTTAGCAAAAAAAAAAAAAGGGTCGAAAAATGGTCGGGATTGGGGGGTACCAGTGGTCAAAAAGTGGTCGGGACGGGGCGGGTTAACAGTCAATAATACGATTAAAGTTTAGGATTTAATGGGGTGGCCACAAACAAATCGCCTCCACGTCGCCCTGTCCCCCGCCATTTCACTGCCCTGCTCCCAACTCACACCCCCCTCTCTCGTATACTGTACCTCTCCACCCCATCCCTCCATCTCATCCTCGGCCTCCCCCTCCCTCTTCCCCCCTCCACCTCACTCACATACACTCTCTTCGTCAATCTTTCACCCTCCATCCTCTCCACATGGCCAAACCACCTCAGTGTGTTCCTCATAACGCTTCCTATCACATCCACATCCACACCACAACGCTCCTTTATATCCACATTCGTCAGCCTGTCTCTCCATATGACTCCACAGGCTCCTCTTAAATAACTCATTTCCACTGCTCTCACTCTTGACTTGTGTCCTTCCAACAACGTCCAAGCTTCACTTCCATATGTTAAAGTTGGTATCACAATACTGTCATATAGTAACTTTTTCACTTCCATGCTCACTTCCCTGTTTCTTATCACTGTTTTCAAGGAACCAGCAACCTTTCTTCCCTGCTGTACCCTTTCAAGCACTTCACCCTCCAAACCTCCATCCTTACTCATCACACTACCCAAGTACTTAAACTTACTCAAATGTTCCAATTCCTCACCATCCAACCTCGCTGTACATTTACTTACTTCACCTCTCTCAAAGACCATCACTTTACTCTTCCCTACATTCACCTTTAGATTCCGTTTCATACACACTCTCTCAAACTCATCCACCAAGCCTTGTAGCTCCCCTTCGTCTTCACTCAGCAACACAGTATCATCTGCAAACAACAGTCCAGGGAGTTTCCAAACACTATCCTCTCTCACCAGGGCCACTCCAACATCCACTACCCTACCTTGTACCTCTTTTATTACCCCATCTATGTACGGATTGAACAGCCATGGAGACATGACACATCCCTGTTTCAACCCAAACTTCAAAGAGAAAAATTCACTTAGTTCACCATCCACATGCACTGCAGCCTTAGCACCATCATACATACTCTTCACAGCATTCAACAACTACCCATCTACTCCATATATTCTTAATACTTTCCACAATCCTTGTCTATCCACCCTGTCATATGCTTTCTCCAAATCCATGAAAGCCGCATACAACTTCTTTCCCTTCTCTAGAAACTTTTCCACTAAAGATCTAAGAATGAATATCTGATCTACACAACCTCTTCCCTTCCTAAAGCCTCCCTGTTCTTCTCCAACTAATTCCTCTGTTCTTTCTCTAACTCTGTCAATAAGTATCCTACCATACACTTTTCCTATTGTACTAAGAAGACAGATGCCCCTATGATTACCACACACTTCTTTTTCCCCTTTTCCTTTGTACAAGGGAATAATTATACCTGACTTCCAATCCTCTGGGACTCTACCTTCCTCCCAGGCCAATCTGCACATCTTCCACATCCATTCTACTATCTCTCCCCCATGCTTCAGCATTTCACCACACACAAGTGTTATAGTTAAAAAAATATAAAACATAAGAAGCATAATGTTCAAAATATATATATGTTCTATTTTGCTGAAACTGAACAGTGGCAGTGCATGTCAGTCTTTGATATCTTCCCATGCTGATAATATACTGTATTATGAAAGAGTAACACAAGGTAATGATTTAAAGAAATTCTTGAAGATATACGTACAGAGATAAAGTAATAAGTAATACAATTCACAAATATTTTTATTGGGTTCCCAGCATGTGCATACTGGTTCTAGTATCTGCAAAGAAATATATATGACTCATTTACTTCAGACTGCAGCCTGGATGCAAAGTACAGTTTACTATTTGCCTGTTCATGCAGTATGTGGATGAAGAATATTTGTCACTTTTAAGTTGTCGAGAGAGACTGTCACTCGGCAATTTCTGCTGCAAGAAGGTAGCCACAGGGCATATCCAGCCCAGCTCCGAATTGAGAAATAAAAGACAGAACTGCTGTCCCCCCAAGGTTGAGAGGCAGTGAATATAGTTCTTGTTGCAGTAGGGTAGTTGCAGTAGTTGCTCAACCTGATGTGATAAAAGATGATACTGTACTTCATTTTCTTGACGGATTTAACTTCTTTTCTGTGTGATTTGCGTCCATTGGGATGATCGTCTGCAACGGTAGATCAAGAGTGCCATGATCATACACCAATATTAACTTTGCACCAATAGCCTGGGTGGCTGTTCACTCATGTAGGTATGGCAGTACAGCAGCAAAAATGTTTTCTGACGAAGGTGATGCAGAAGAGGTCTGGCTGAGGTCAAAGAGTTGTTTTGGGGGGTTTTAAGTCGTGACAGTTTACACCTTTAGAGCCTCCTTCAGGGGATACCAATATCCTGGTAGAAGCAATGCAGTATTTACACATGTAGAGTCTCCCTCAGGAGCTACCGAGGTGGTGCTAGAAGCAGCGGAGTCTAGTATAGTCTCTTTCAGGAGGTACTGAGGTGTTGGTGGAAGCAACGCAGTATTTATATGTGCAGAGTCTCCTTCCGGAGATACCAGGATGTTGCTGGAGGTAATGAAGAAAGTTTCCACAGGGTGAGGAGGGAATCAGTGTTAACTAAGAGCTGCAATAATGGCTTACTAATAAATCTTTAAGTAAACAGTCAGCTTTACAGTTTTTTGGTGGGACCTTTCCTACAGAACCTTTTTCAGAGGTCGAGTTGCTGAAAGTAGAACAATGAGGGGATACTTTCTGTGGTCTCAGGGAAGGGAAATATCACCATTTTACCTTTTTCCCTGTTCTGCCTTCAAAGGAAGCTGAAATCAACATTACCTGTTTGAAGGGATGTCTCTGTGGCTTAAATGACATTCATTATATTTACCAACGATTATTAATATGTTGGGACTGAAAAAGTGCTTAAAAAAGGATGAAAAACACACTGAACAAGAGACTACTTGAGATAAGAGGATTTTCAAAGTTCAGCGCCCTGAACTAAATTCCACCAGCAACAAACATTTGGTGAACACAGTGTCAAATGAAATAATGGGTATAGAAATCCGAACTTCTCACATCACAATTGCTGTGTGGATGTGGATGAGATAGAAAGCGTTAGGAGAAATACATTGAGGTGCTTTGCCCATGTGAAGAGGATGGAGAGCGAGAGGCTGACAAGGAGAGTGTATGTGAGGAAGGTGTCGGGGGGGAGTGAGAGAGGGAGGCCCAGGATGAGATAGAGGGATGGAGTAGAGAGGTATATGAGAAAGGGGTGTGTGAGCTGGGGGCAGGGCGATGAAATGGTGGGGGACAGAACGACATGGAGGCAATTTGTTTGTTGTCAACCCATACGGGATTAAGGCGTCTGGCATTGATAGATAGATAGAGAGAGAGATGGAGAGATGGAGAGATAGATAGACAGAGTTCTGTGCTCCTTCCATCCTAAAAAAGATGGTGGCAGCCATCATCCATTCACCTGATGTAATGCAACCCCTATCCTTTCTTCCGTTTTATCAATACCACCCACCTAGCGAGGATCACCTGTGTGTGTGTGTGTGTGTGTGTGTGTGTGTGTGTGTGTGTGTGTGTGTGTGTTTTACTAGCTACTGAACGTTATGGGGCTCAGAATATATTGCAAAATTACAAAACTGTACAGTGGATGTATGGGACGTCACTTTAACCTGTGCCGTTCCTACATATGCAGTAGTTCACCTGCATGTTCACCACGCAGTATGGAAAAACTGGCGTGGACATTTAATAGGGAAATGTGAAAGGAGAACAGAGACTATCGTAGTGTAACCTGAAAAGGAAAAACGTATGAATTAGTATTGGTTATAAGATATTTTCTTTCTATACCCACCCCTTGTTTGTCATATACTTATCTAGCCTATGCTTGAAACTCTCAATGGAAGAGGCAGCAGATACTTTACCAGGTAGCTTATTCCATTCATCTACTACTCTAGTACAAAACCAAAATCTACCTATTTACTTACTGAAACAGAATTTTTCTAGTTTGAAACCATTACTTCTAGTTCTGTCTTGTATGCTCACTTTAAGTACCTTGCTAATATCTCTCTTATTTATACCCTTCATCCACTTGAACAACTCAATTAAGTCTCCCCTTACTATATGCCTCTCTAGCGAGTGCAGACTTAGTATTTTCACTCTATCTTCATACGACAGATTCCGATCATCATGTATCATTTTTGTCATTCTTCTCTGTACATTTTCAACCGAGTTAATATCCATTCTATAGTAAGAACACCAAAATTGTACTGCATATTCTAAATGTGGCTTTACTAATGCTAGATAAAGTTGCAGTATTACTTTTGATGACCTGTTCCTCACGCTTCTCGAATTTATTCTAGGACCCTATTTGCTTAATTTCTCACTTTAATACACTGTTCCCTTGGCTTGAGGTCGTTACTAACCATAACTCCTAGATCTCTATCGCATTCCCATTTGCTAATATCTTTGTTATCTAAGTTGTATTTAGTATCTCCAGTGGTCTTGCCTACGTTAAGTACTTTACATTTTTCAAGGTAAAATTTCATTTGCCAAGTTTTAGACCATTTGGACAATGTATCGAGGTCCTTTTGTAAGTTATGGCAATCGTCAGTCGAGTTAATGATACGCCCCATTTTCGTATTGTCGGCAAATTTTCTGATGCTGCTAGTGACTCCTAAGTCTAGTAGTCTAGTACATATATATATATATATATATATATATATATATATATATATATATATATATAGATAGATAGATAGATAAAATAATGAGGGACCGAGTACAGAAACCTATGGTACTCCACTAGTTACTAATCCCCAATCTGACTTAGTTCCATTTATTAACCCGTCCCGTCCCGACCACTTTCTGACCACTGGTACCCCCCAATCCCGACCATTTTTCGACCATTTTTTTTTTTTTTGCTAAAACTTTCGCTTTTGGTGAGAAACATCGAAAATCCATAGAGAAATCGCTCACCTGAGGTTTAAAATACTCATTACAGGTAGGAGAGCCTCCTTACCTTATTGGGTTTTCTATCAGGCTGGCACCAAAGAAAACGAGTTCTATGGGAGGATAACTATTTCACACCACTCATAAACGGTATTTATTTATTTACTGTTACGAATTTATATGTAGTACAAGAGTATGTTGGTTTTCAAGCAGTAATATAGGCATTATAAGCATTGTTTCACTCACTAATTCCTGACCTTTTTTTGCCACATTACCTGATCATCATTTCTGTTTCTTCCTCTAATGCTATGTAAAGTTTGTCCTCCACATTGTCATTGATTGGGGAATCACTTTGGCCCTGAATTTCGTACCGTGGCATGACATAGCTATACTGGCCAGGTCACTGATAACAGGTGAATTGCTGAGAAAAGGGCATGCAGGGGGGAGGAGGAGGTCATGCTGGGTAAGGCATTGTCTCTGCCTGGCATCTTGTTGAGGAAGGTGTCACGTGTATACGTACCAAAAATGACTCGCGAAAATTGAAAATTGTGGAAATTATGAACCTTGCAATTGCAGGACGTTGAAGTACGTCCCTGGGATTAGCTGTGACAAAACGTGAGGACGTGGAAGTACGTCCCCGGGACGCCACGGGTTAATACTCTCTGCTTTCGTCCTTTCAGCCAGGATTCTATCCATTTTAAGATATCGCCGTCTATATCATGTTCTCGAACCTTTCTAACTAACCTTTCGTGTGGGACCCAATCAAAAACTTTAGTAAAGTCCAGATAAATAACATCGTAAGCTTTATTGCTATCTACTGCCTCATAGACCTCAGAGTAGAATGACAACAAGTTTGTGAGGCTGGATCATCCTTGCCTGAATCCGTGCTGACTTTCGTTTATAAGATTAAATCTTTCTAAGTGTTCTCTAATCTTATTTGCCAAAATTGACTAACATTTTTCCTACTATTGACGTTAGACTTATTGGACGATAATTCAATGCAGCTGATTTATCACCCTTTTTAAAGATGGGCACTACGTTTGTTGTCTTCCACGCCTCTGGAACTACTCCTAAAATTAAAGAGTCTTTAACTCCTTAACCATGGGGCATCACTTTTGTGACGCTTGGGAACAAGGGATCATACTGCAGGGCATCACTTTTGTGATTCTGTGTTATTTTGAATTTGCCCGGATTTTCAAGTGGTGGCTTGTATCATCTATCAGTACTGCCAATGTCCAACACTAGTCAGCACTCCCCATTTCTCCCCATTCTTGACTCCCCTCCCTACCTCGCCACCATTACCCTCTCCTCTCGCCTGCCCAGCCTTGCTATGCTAAGTAAAACTTCCCTGGAATTTTCCACTGATTTCATCCATTGAAATAGGCCCTATGCCCTATTTTTATACCAAATAATATATACAAAATAGAAATAAGGTAAATGATAGTGCCATACACCTGGAATTGGCTAATTATCACCTGAACACCTCACGTGCACTCGTTCACTAATTTTCGCTGTTTATTTCCCCTTGAAATATGCCGTATAATCTATTCTCATAATAAAAATATATATAAGAAAGGAAGGGAGAAGCCTAAGCAATATTTACGTTCACCTGGAACCACCTAATTTATTATGTATTGTCTAGATTTCCTGCCAATCATTTCATTGCTATATATTAGCAGCTGTCACCAAGCTGACATTGGCAGCATTGCACTCCCCCTAGGCAGGCCACCACACTGTATTCAGTTTACTGTCGTCTTTCAAGGTGAAAGCATGTCGGATTCGCGCCTGTCCAATTCCGCTGCTTTTTAGCTCCATGCAAATGGCCCTGTGACCTCTACCTCCTACTAAACCTCGTGTGGAAAGGAGTAAAGGGCTAAGTGACTGCTGTGGAATGTGAACTGGCTAATTTGTCAATGAAAATGATAGACGGTGACTATGATCTTTCTGGTGAGTAAAACAGTGCAAGTGGAAATGTAAACAATGTGTAAATAATGTGTAAACAGCAAGTGAAAGCAATGAATGTAAATATAAGTGAACAGTGGAAAATAGTTTTATAAGTTACTGCAAGTGACAGTGCATAACACAGTGTAAATAATATAGAAATATAAATAATGTAAATAAATTAGAGAATGTAAATAGAAATGTAAATGAGTAGTAACATAAGAATACGAGTATATATACTAGGAGTAATGAAAGTGGAAGTTTCACTCTAGCATGTATGAATACTGAGTTATGAAAGTGAAAGTGAAAGTGACAGATTCACTCTCAACGCTAGTATACAGGATGAGAAATTGAATGCTATGTGTTTTACTGAAAGAGAAATTGAATGCCTACAGTGACTAAACTACTATTACTGAAGGAAACTTATGGATAAAGACTGGAGATATATATAAGTGTTATGCAGTAATAGATATATAAAGTGTGAGTGTTTTTATGAATAATAAATGACCAGCGGCGAACGATCGCAAGTGGGAAGGTCATACGTGCTCGTAATTTTCATTGCTTTCACAGTGATTTTATTTTTTAGTATGGATTCCAAACTATTTGAGAATCATAAAATAGTGTTTCTAGTGATAATCTCAGGCTGTGGTAATCATATTACAGGTTGTCGGGAAGTGTAAAGTGAAGACTTCGTTACCCAACTTCAGAGGTCTCCACAAGTCCTACGGTACTCAACAAAGGCTCAACAAACATCCCAGGAGAAAGCTGAAGGCATGTGCCATAGGCTTATGTAATTTTTATATTCTGTGACTAATAATTGATTTGTGGCAAATATTTATAGAGAGTCTGTTGGAGCACGAATATGCCCGCGAGACACGCAAGTCAAGCAAAAACAACCCCGCAGTTTAGGGATTAAATAACGTTTAAAGTGGGTGACATAATTCTTCTTTGGTTTCTTTTATAAGTTTTGCATATATATCGTCCAGATCTTGAGATTTTTGAGGTTTTAACCCATTAATGTCTTTCAATACGTCTTCCTTACTAATGGTTATTTTACTAAGAATATTTTCCCTATTATCATTGTAAATATTTGCTGCTTGAGGGACCAGGTCTAGATTTTCCTTGGTGAATACTGATATGAAATAATTATTTAGGATGGAGCACATTCTTTATCTTCACTGGTAAGGTCACCTGATTCTGTTCTGAGTGGTCCTATCCTATCTTTATTTTTCATATGGTACATTTGATAATAACCTTTGGGGTTTTCTTTCGATTCACAAGTAGTTTTAATTTCATAACTTCTCTTTGCTTTCCGTATCTCCCTCTTCTCTATTTAAAATCGCGTATTGGTTACATATGTGTTCCTCTCCACATTTTATTTTTCTATATATTCCTTTCCTTTGGCCTATGAGAGATTTTAATCTGTTGTTTAACCATCCTGGTTCTGAATTATTCGTTCTAAACGGTTTTGAAGGGATATATCTATCTTGGCCTCTGGGTATTATATTTACTAACTCATTATATTTCTCACTTGTCAAGCGTCTGCTTGGTACTGGAGCTGAGTTAATCCCCGTCACCTGTACTACATTACTACCCATGACCTCACCTTCCACAGAACCTAGCGCCCATTCCCACCTGTTTTCTGCCCCTCACCTATGTCCTGGGGTTCCCCACTGGCCTGGCACCCCCTAAAATAGCTATTCTCCATGTGAAATACCGTTCAAAATAAGCTCTTAATCCATCGAAATCTCCTAGACGAAAATTAGGAACAGTGCAGGTATTTTCAGTGAAACAGACATCCCAAATAAATCTGAACTTAATTTCTTCATGATCACTATTACCACGTCGTCCACCAACCTTTATATCACTAATGATATTTTCTTAATTAGCTAAAACCAAATCTAGTATATTATTACTTGTGGTGGGCTCCCTGATATACTGATAAAAGAAATTATCCTGTACTACCTCTAGAAATTCCTCTGACTCTCCATACCCAGTCTGATTTCTCCAATCTATCCTTGCCAGATTAAGGTCCCCTACAATTATTACTAATCTGGACTGTGATGCTTTCCTAATTTCCTCCCAAGGGTATTTACAATCTGCACTACTTAATTTTGGAGATCTCTAAATTGCTCCTAAGACTAATTTTTCCCTATTGTTTCTAATTTCAACCGAGACACTCTCTGTGTCCCTATTTACTTTAATGTCTGCTTTATTGTAATAATTTAATGAATCAGTTACATAAATAGCTACCCTGTCCCCCCTTTCTTCCCAGATGGTTTGATACCAAAATATTATAGCCCTTTATCTGATATTCTGCTAAAATTTCTCGAGTGTCTGTATTCATTAAAGTTTCACTAGTAACGGCAACGTTTATTTTCTCTGTACAAATTAAAGCCCTCAGTTCATCCATTTTATTACATAAACTCCGGCTGTTTGTGTAGTACACTTTCAGATTATTACAAGTAGTTATGCCTCTACCTTGGGATTTACTGTTTTTTATTTCATTACTAACTGTGGAACTCTTTACTAATTTTTTTTTTTTTTTTAACTATCAGTTATCGCCCTTCTATCATCGCTTGTTCTGTCCTCTATAATCACTTGCTCAATTTCGGGTGCCTGAGTGGATGTATCTACTGTACACTGATAGTTAAACTTTTGTTCTTACTTTTGCAAGTCTTGATGCATCTATCCAAAGATGGTAATAATGATTTCTGAGTGTAGTTGCTGTAACTTCCTGTACGTCTACTTCTCAACCTCGAAAAAAACGCTCTAACTCCCTATCTATCATTCCAACTAAAACAGTAACTCCCTGCCTGCTGAGTCCCATCCCACCTGTACAAGGCACTCCGTCCATAAATCCAGTCCCAGCTGTCTATGAAAGGTATTGCATTATCTTTGCAATACTTTGCAAGGCGGCAATTAACCCCTTAACCACGGGGCGTCACTTTCGTGATGCTCGGGCGCAATGGATCATACCGCGGGGCGTCACTTTTGTGATTCTGTGTTATTTTGAATTATCCCGGGCTTTCAAGTGGTGGCTTGTATCATCTATCAGTACTGCCAATGTCCAACACTAGTCAGCACTCCAAATCTCATCTGTACTCCCATCCATTTTTCACATTTGAGCGATTTTCCCCCCTTCCTGACTCCCCTCCCTACCTCCCCTCCATTACCCTGTCCTCTCACCTCCCAGGCCGCGCTGCGGTAAGCAAATCTCCCCCGGATTTTTCCACAGATTTCATGCATTGAAATAAGCCCTATGCCCTATACTTATACAAAATAATATATACCAAAAAAAAATAATGTAAGTGATAGTGGTAAACACCAGGAATTGGCTAATTATCACCTGACAACACCTCCCATGCATTCATTCGCTACATTACCACGGTAATTTCCCCTTTGAATTATGCCTTGTAATCTATGTCTGTAATAAAAATATACATCAGAAAGGAAGGGAGAAGCCTAAGTGACATTTACATTCACCTGGAACTACCTATTTCTTTATGTATTGCTGAGATTTTCTACCAATAATTTATTAGCATGTAAGTTAGCAGCTGTCCTCCTCATTGTCATTGTCAACCCTTGCCTTCTCAGATAAGCCGCAGCATTTAGTTCCTTGTCCTCCGCTGTGGTCAAAACATGTCGCACTCGCGCCTCGCCATTTCTGCCGCTTCTGTGCCCATTGCAAAGGGCCCCGTGACCTCTACACCCAGAAAAAGTCGTGAGGGAAGCAGGAAAGGACTAAGTGACTCTGCAGTGGAACGTGAACTAGCGGAATTGTCAATGGTGATGATGGATAGCGATTTTGACCCTTTGGGGGGATCGTGTGATGAGCCGGGTTAGGAAATCGTGCCAGAAAGTACTAGTATGAGTGCTTCAGTGTCGAAAGTTATCCCTAGCTCCAAGGGAAAGGAGCCGTTAGTGCGACAAGGGAAGGAATTTGGGATGGGAGTGAAAAGGCGGCGTGTTAGCCCCAGAACAATGGCCCCGCATGACCCAGCCCGCCATGAGTCCCGAGTTGATTCACCTCCTAGTTCCCCAAGCCCCACTTCACTCATTTCTTCCTCTTCTTCTGCTGAATTATCTCCGGAGTCTTCGTCGTCGGAGTCACCACCAGCATCAACAGTGAAGGCAGGCCGTAGAGGAAGAGATAAATCCCTGACCCATAAAAGTAGAGTTGCTACCTGAGTAAGGGCTGCTAGTGCTGTACGGCAACTCAGGGTCAGTGCGAGTGACCTTGAACGGGGTAAGTCTCCCTCACAGCCACCCACCACCCTCACCCATCCTACACCGCCACGACAGGGAATCCTGGACGCCTTCGCGTGGAAGGAAGGGTCCGATTTTGTGCCAGAACATTTAGTTTTTGATCAGAGTTTCTCAGGAGTACAGCCTGCCTTCACTCTTGATGATGATGCTGAGTGTGTGGACTTCCTTTTGGCCTTCCTAGATGACGAAGTCATGCAGCACATATGTGATGAGACCAACAGGTATGAATCACAACGTGCTGTAAGTGGTACAGGTGCAGCCAAGATGCAACAGTGGTCCATGCTGGGAGTGCAAGAGCTGTATGTGTTCTTCGCCCTCATGCTTCTCATGCCACACTCAAAGAAGCATGAGCTGGAAGAATACTGGTCCATAGACCCCTTACTACCCTCACCCACCTTCAATAAGTACATGGCCAGAGATCGCTTCCAGAACATCATGGGAAACCTGCACTTTGCCGACAATGATGTACCTTCCGAAACCAACCCACTCTGGAAGATCCGGGAGATTCTGAACAGAATGAAGGATAAGTTTATGTCATTCTTCCACCCCTTTCAGAAGGTTGTCATTGACGAATCCTTGGTTTTGTTCA
The DNA here is from genome assembly GCF_032717465.1 of Coenobita brevimanus. Classification (NCBI taxonomy): domain Eukaryota; kingdom Metazoa; phylum Arthropoda; class Malacostraca; order Decapoda; family Coenobitidae; genus Coenobita; species Coenobita brevimanus. Next base: position 19,993,145 of record NC_137009.1, read on the forward strand.
GAGGACGTCTTCGGTTTGTACTGTACATTCCATTCGGCGTTTTTATCTTGTTGTCCGGCAGCATATGACCCTGGCAGTTGTGCCGCCACATTTCAGTTATGTGCAATCAATCAATCAATCAACCATTCCGTAATGCACATTTTTCAAAGAAAATAACAGAATTAAATTATGTTAAAAACTCTTATTGCATAAACATCCCTCATTATGAAACATCACTACCAAAAAACCATTACTTCACTCCGACTCTCACCACTCTTCCGTTCCACTCAATTTTTTATCATATCAGGTTTTTATCCCATTAAGCCCGAGCGCGGGGCTCGGCCGCTTTCCCTTGCAGCCTGGGATAATCAGCGATTTTTGACACGGTTTCAAATATTTGAAAAAAAAAAAAAAACTTATCCCAGCATCAAAAACTAAACAGGAGATGAAAGTACAAACATTTGGCTCAGTGATGACGTTATCAATAGACCGGTAGGTAGGCAATCAACAATGGGGGGAGGAGGGGAAAACAAGTGACCAAAATTCACTTTTTTCTGCACTATGCCGCCTACCTGGACGTACCCTGCTTCTTATAACTTCTTGCTTATTCTTTGTTTATGGTGAATTCAGACAAACAAGCAAAAATATCTCCCTTTATATATATATATATATATATATATATATATATATATATATATATATATATATATATATATATATATATATATATAATACACACACACACACACACGCTCTATTTTCTAAAATATCTTACTGACTGCGACAGGCAGAGTGATGGTGGAGGGTGGCAGAAAATGCACGTGACAAAGGAGGAGGGAGTAGGAGGGGAGGAAATGGGAGTGGGAGGGAGGGGGAAGGGGAAGGGGAGGAAATGGGAGTGGGAGGGAGGGGGAAGGGGGAGGGGAGGAGGGGATAAATACTGCTGCTTAACTTAAGACCTAGAGGATTAATGCTTGGTGTGTCCCACACAGGTGTGACTACACCACCAGCAGATGACAGGGAACAATCACTTGTTAGTCTGGGGGAAACTGCTTTTAAATTAATTCAGTTAACAATTTATCACACTTAAATGACCATAGCTCATGTTTACATTCTTTTCATATGTGCCAGAAATTAGATAAGATTCTATTACATTTCTTTCATCTAATCTTTTTGATCTTGTTAGAATCTTGGAGCCTGTCCAGTCAATATGGTGATCACTGGATGCTTTGTGCTGAAATAAACCACTACTCTGTTGGGCTGTCCTTACACTGTGTTTATGTTGTGAGATTCTAGTTTCCAAATCTTTTCCACATTGTCCTATGTAAAATTTGTTACAGCTTTTACAGGGGATTTTGTAAACAACGCCTGAATTACTGAAAGGGCTGTTCTTGATGAGGGTTTATTTGGTGTTCTCATATTTGAATACTACTTGTACATTGAATTTCCTCAGTATGTGAACAACATCAAGAAAATTTTCATGGAAGGGGAGGACAAGGGTTCTTTGAATGTTCTGGCAATCTGCCTTATTAGTTTTCCCTTCATGGAATCGTTTCTTGGCTGTATTGTGGCACTGAGTTAGTATGTTTTGTGAATATTTAAGCTTCTTTCCAATACTAATTAAATTGTGCTTTGTGAACTCTTCTTTTACCTTTGAAGGTAAATTTTACACACAAAAATTTGGTATGGCCATGGGTAATCCCCTCTCCCCAGTTCTGGCAAATATTTACATGGAATACTTTGAGAAACATTTACTGACCTCCATAAAGGAGCAAAACATAGTTTGGCTCAGATCCGTTGGTGATATCCTGTGCTTCTGGCCTAACAGTCTTCCCATTGATGAATTTCTCCTGCAATTAAATTCGTTAGTTCCATCGATTAAGTTTACTCATGAGATGGAAATGGATAATGAATTGCCATTTTTGGATGTAAAAGTTATCAGGGACCAAAATGTTTTGAAAACTAAGGTATTGATAAAACCTACAAATACTATGTCATATGTTCATTACTATTCAAACCATCATATTAATGTAAAATGATCTGTGTTCATATCCATGTACCAAAGAGCATATAGAATTTCAGACCCAGAATTTTTACATGATGAACTAAAAATGGTTCAGAGTATTGGAAAGAAGCTAAAATATCCACAAAGCATACTAACTCAGTGCCACAATACAGCCAAGAAACGATTCCTTGAAGGGAAAACTAATAAGCCAGATCGCCAGAACATTCAAAGAACCCTTGTCCTCCCCTTCCATGAAAATTTTCTTGATGTTGTTCACATATTGAGGAAACTTAATGTACAAGTAGTATTTAAATATGAGAACACCATCAAATAAACCCTCATCAAGAACAGCCCTTTCAGTAATTCAGGCGTTGTTTACAAAATCCCCTGTAAAAGCTGTAACAAATTTTACATAGGACAATGTGGAAAAGATTTGGAAACTAGAATCTCACAACATAAATACAGTGTAAGGACAGGCTAACAGAGTAGTGGTTTATTTCAGCACAAAGCATCCAGTGATCACCATATTGACTGGACAGGCTCCAAGATTCTAGAAAGATCAAAAAGCTTAGATGAAAGAAACGTAATAGAATCTTGTCTAATTTCTGCCACATATGAAAAGAATGTAAACATGAGCTATGGTCATTTTAAGTGTGATAAATTGGCACATATGAAAAGAATGTAAACATGAGCTATGGTCATTTTAAGTGTGCTAAATTGTTAACTTAATTAATTTTAAAGCAGTATCCCCTAGATTAACAAGTGATTGTTCCCTGTCAACTCCTGGTGGTGTAGTCACACCTGTGTGGGACACATCAAGCATTAATCTTCTAGGTCTTAAGTTAAGCAGCAGTATTTATCCCCTCCTCCCTCCCCCCTCTACCCTTCCCCTTCCCCCTCCCTCCCACTCCCCTTTCCTCCCCTCCTACTCCCTCGTCCTTTGTCACGTGCATTTTTAGATTTAGGTCATCCTTTGTTGTGTTCCACTCCCTGCTGCAGGTGACCATAAGTTAAGCCGCAGTTAAAAATTCAGGTCATCCATTGTTCTGTGTGCCACTACCTGCTGCGGGTGTGCATAAAAGACCTCTACCCTTTGCGTTTCTGCCTCACTCTCTCTGAAGATGTAATAATATTATATGAAAGTAGTCACTGTCGCTCCTTTCATTTCTCCTGTGGTTAGTTTGCATATATATATATATATATATATATATATATATATATATATATATATATATATATATATATATATATATGCTTTTTTCCAAGATATCTTACTGACTGTGATGGTGGAGGATGGCAGAGGAGAGGAAAACACCCGCAACTTTTCTAAATTTGCTACAGGTAGATTGACTATAGTCGTCACCTGGGGTATAGAGCATGTTTCACTAGATCGACCCTGGTCGTCACCCGTGGTTGAGAGGTTAACATCCCATTACTTGGTAAAGACCATTCTAGATTTCATCTTTTTACAGAATATTTTCCTTTTATTCTCTCTCTCTCTCTCTCTCAGTCCACACTGAGCCTTGGCGAGGTGCGGACGTCTCTGCCTGCCTCTTGTAGTCAGACCTCATTTTAGCATTCGAAGCAGAGAATGCAGGGGCTTCGGGAGGGGCCCCCTTACTATTACCTCCCATGCCTACTTCGTTGACCTCTGGACCACTTATGGACACATCTCTTGATGAACACTTACCAACTACTTCAACTATGCCTACCGACTACCATACTACACCCGCCGTCACTGTCTCAGTTGCTCCCCGTGTATCCAACCCTTCCAACATTGCCACTCTACAACCTTACGAACCCTTCTCTGCCTCGACACCGAACTCCTCTGTTTCAAATCTCCACCACTCAAAGTCCACTGCTACTGTTTTTTCCTCACACATTCGTCCTTCCATTTTATCTAAAACCAGTCATTCATTTTCATCTTCGTTATTTGACCCCCAGAACTGGACCAAATATTTCATCATTCCCCCCTATGCTCCTCTAGCCTCAGATGATTTGGAGTTCCATCTACTTTTACTCCGTCATTTTGGGAAGGATGTGACATTTCGTTCCCTACGTGATGGGTCTCGTATAGTTACTGTTCAGAATAAAGCCCAGGCTGATGCCATGACTACCTTATTAGATAACACTGGTGCTCCCATTCCGGCTTCCAGAGATTTACGCCTAAATTCTGTTGTTGGTACTGTCGCTGTCCCCCCATATGTACGATTAGGTGACAGGAAATTTTCTGACTGTTCATCACATATCCAAGCCACCCTTCAGGAGTTGGGGCATGATTTTCAGTCTGTCCCATGTTACACCATTCCACCGAGAGGAAACCGTACACGTCCAGTTAATATAGCTAAGGTCACGTTTGATTCACGATCTCTCCCTGACTATGTGATTATTGGTGACATAAAGTTATCAGTGAGAGTGTATATTGATTCTCCTCGACAGTGCTGATCATGTTGACGCTATGGCCATCCCAGTAAGTGGTGTCGCTCCGTGGCTGTTTGCCCCAGGTGTGCTCAGCCTGATCATGCCGAAGCAGACTGCCCTGCTGCTGCATGTCGTTGTCCCAGTTGTGGAGGTGGCCATCCCGCCTACATACGTTCTTGTCCCACATACCTATTTGAGTGCGAGGTTTCTCGTACTCGTGCCCGTGATCCAATGTCACTTAGGGAGGCCCATCAGATTGTCCGAAGTATGGGATTTGATGATTGTTCCACGTATGCAGGCCGTATCCGTTGGTCGGTCAGGACCCCTACCTGCTCCTCGACCCCTGCCCCTAGTACAGCTTCACATGTAACAGCATTGACTTCCTTTGTCGCCACAACTGTCCCCTCGACCCCTTCGCCCGTTGCCCAGAATTGTCCACCTTCTACCTCATCGACTTTGTCTACAGATGGCCAGTTGCCTATGGCCACCAACAGAGTTCACGCTCAGCCTGCCATGTTCAGTCGATCCTTGTTTGTTCCACCGAAACAATCTCTCCGCCCTCCCCATCATGTCCCCCCTTCCCCTGCTTCATACTCCAGTAAACAGCCTTCTAACCACCGTTCTGGTACTACTCGAATCCCTCATTTTCACCCTACCTCATCCTCGTCCTTTGCCCTTTGCATGCGACCTGGTTTTTCCCGGACAACAACACCTCCCTCTCTAAACAGTCTGAAGCGGCAGTGTTCGCCACCTGCGTGTGTTTCTCGACCAACCAAGTCTAGTATAGGGATATCATCTGTCAGAAGTTCTACTCAAAATTTGTGTCTCCCCTCAACACCAGTTGTTTCGGGGTGTTCTCGACGGGTCATGCAGACATGTGTGGAGGTACATCCAGTGCCAGATCCCCTACCACCTACTCCTCCCTCCCCTAATCCGTTGATGACTCCGTCCCTTTCTGTTGTTCCCAATGACGCTCCTCCAGTCATTTTGCCTTCCCCCACTTCTGTTCCTTCCCCCATACTATCCTGTCATGAATTGTGATTGCCTCTCCCTGGTTATTGCGTTCCACAATTAGTTTCTGATGTCCTTGGTTTTACCTTTATTTTTTAGTGCTTTTATATTTGTTTTATTGGATTTTATTTTATTTTTTCTGTTAGTATTATGGCTTCCGTACTTCAGTGGAACATTCGAATTTTTAATATGAATTGCTTTGAACTTAGATGCCTCCTTGCCAAGTATTGCCCATTGGTTGTGTGTCTCCAAGAAACCCGTCTTTCCATCCCTCCTGCTCATGTCCCAGGTTATGTTTTCATTAGTACGCCTTCTTCGATTTCTGAATCATCGATCCTCATTCACAGTACAGTCCCCCATGAACCTTCTTCAGTTTCTTTGTCACTTAAGTGCACTATAGTGAGGGTTTTCTTCCATCGCTGGATTACTATTATTTCACTCTATTTGTCACCTTCCTTCCCTATAGATTTCCCCGAGCTTTCACGTCTTTTATCACTTGTGCCTCCGCCTATATTGCTACTGGGCGACTTCAGTTGCAGGCATACCTTATGGGGTGATAATGCCATTTCTACTAAAGGCCGCCTACTTGATTTTTTTCTGTCTAATCACGATCTCCATATTCTTAATTCTGGCTCATTTACACATCATGATCCTCGCACTCATACATTTTCTTGTCTTGATATTTCTCTTTGCTCACCATCTCTGACTTTAGATTTTACCTGGTCTGTACTGGATACCTGTTTGGTTAGTGATCACTTTCCCATTTTACTCACTAGTTCATCCTATTCACCTGTTCTTCGTTCCCCGCACTGGCGATTTGACTGTGCGAAATGGGATGAGTTCTCTTCATTTTTCCACTCACTTTTAGTCCCCTCTTCCACCCCAAGCGTGAATGATATAGTTGCCTATTTTACTGACTTGGTGCTGGCCGCTTCATTGGAATCCATTCCCCTGACTACACTCCCCTTTGCGTCCAAATGCGTTCCATGGTGGTCCCCCGATTGTACTAGAGCCCTTTGGATCAAAAGGGCTCGATGGAGAACGTACCGACGAAGAATGCATACTCCAGGCCGCCAATCTGCCTTCCTTGCATTTAAACGGGCTGGTACCATTTTGCGTAGGACAATAAAGGCTGCCAGAAAGGCAAGTTGGTCGTCGTATGTGTCCAATGTCATGTCTTCCACGCCAGTTACTGTCCTGTGGAATCATATTCACAAAATTTCAGGCAAATGCTCTCCCCCACCAGCTCCAGTACTTCACGTCGATGGTGAGTCTGTTGCTGATCCTTCCAGGGTTGCAAATATACTGGGAGACCATTTCAGTGAGATCAGCAAGGGAGTTCATCTCTCTCGGGAGTTCCATCACTATAAACACGAGGTTGAACGTACCCCAGTGCGTTTTACTCTATCATCCGCGGAGTCATATAATGTCCCATTTTCTATGTCCAAGCTTCTGTTTGGGATCCAGTCTTGTGGCAACACTTGTGAGGGCCCCGATGGTATTCATTACCAAATGATAAAACACCTACCCCGACCAGCATTATCCTTTCTCCTGTCACTTTATAATACTATCTGGACAGATGGTGAGTTCCCTGACGTCTGGCGCATGGCATACCCACTAATGTTTAATAATATTCAGATTAATCCTGCATCATCCTTGAACATGCTTGGGGTTTCATTTACTCGGGACTTATCTTGGAAAGATCATATTACATCTCTTGTAAAATCTGCTTCCAAGAGATTGGGTGTGCTAAGCCGACTCCGCTCTTTCTTTACCCCTGCACAGTTGTTGACTCTATACAGGGGTTTTATCCGCCCCTGTGTGGAGTACAACTCTCATGTGTGGGGAGGCTCCCCACATACAGCTCTTCTCAATAGGGTGGAGTCAAAGGCTTTTCGTCTCATTAACTCTCCTCCTCTTACTGACTCCCTTCAACCTCTGTCTCTTCGCCGCACTGTTGCATCTTTATCTCTTTTCTATCGCTACTTTAATGGTCACTGCTCCTCTGAACTGTCTGCTTCCATTCCTCCACCTCTACGACGGGCGCGTAGCACCCGTCTGGCAGCAAACTCTCATCCCTTTTCTGTCCAACTCTCTAATGCAAGAGTTAACCGTTACTCCCAGTCTTTCATTCATGCAACAGGTCAGCTCTGGAACTGTCTCCCTCTGTCTGTATTTCCTCCTGCCTATGATCTCCAGTCTTTCAAACGCAGTGTGTCCAGGCATCTCAAAATGATCGGATCTTGAATTTGGCTCTCTATTGTATTTTGTTTTTCTCTTGGAGGGAACTGTTACTGCGGGCTCATGGCCTTTGGTTCCTTCTTCCTCGCATTAAAAAAAAAAAAAAAAAAATATTTGCTTCCCTTTTTAAAAACTGGTAGGACCGGTCACTCTCCACAGGATTACAGATCTATTGCTCTTGTCAGCTGCTTTGGTAATTTACTGGAATGGATGGTCAATGCTCGTTTGATGTGGTATTTAGAATCTAAGAATCTCCTTTCCGATTTTCAATATGGGTTTCGTAAGGGGCGTAGTACTTTAGATCCCTTAGTGAAGCTAGAGTCTTATATCCGTCAGGCCTTTCGTTGTAAGCAATCAGTTCTCGGTGTCTTTTTTGATCTTGAGAAAACATACGACACTTCGTGGAAGCATCATATTCTCTGTACTTTAGTCCATTTTGGAGTAGTTGGTAATATGGGTGTTTTTCTCGACAATTTTTTGAAAGCTCGAACCTTTCGGGTGCGTGTTTCTGGCCACCTTTCCACAGGTGGAGGGCGTTCCACAGGGATGTGTTCTGAGTATGACTTTGTTCCTTGTTGCAATAAATGGTATTGTCTCTTCTCTTCCTCCTAGAGTCCATGCTTCCCTATATGTAGATGATTTAGCAGTTTACTTTGCTGATGCTGACCCTTCTCTCGGTCAATGTATGCAGTCAGCTGTGAGTGTTGTGTCGACTTGGGCAACTTCTCAAGGATTCCGTTTTTCGCCATCTAAATCACGAGCTATGATGTTTTCCAGATGTCGTGTTATTCCACAGCCATCACTGTATCTATATGACACCCTTCTTCCATATCATCCTACTACTACATTCTTGGGTTTGTCTTTTGACTCTCGGTTGACTTGGTCTTCACATATAGCTACCGTGAAAACATCTGCCTTTCGACGACTTCAACTCCTACGGACAATGAGCCATCTCAGTTCGGGCTCTGATCGCACTCTGCTCCTACATTTACATATTGCCGTAGTTATTTCTGTTCTTGATTATGGTTGTCAAGTCTATGCCTCTGCATCCCCTGCCACTCTTCACAGGTTGGATGCAATCCATCACGAAGGCATTCGTCTTGCTTCAGGGGCATTCCGTTCCACTCCTGTTCAGAGTTTGTATGCCGAGTCTGGTTTGCCCTCCTTATTGCATCGTTGTGATGAACTGACCCTTCGTTATTATTACAGACTTAATCAACATTCCTCGTCTGGTTTTCTTTCTACATCCGTTCCATCCAATCCATCCCGGACACCTTTCTACCAACGGTACTCCTTTTTACATAGAGTAGATGATTTGTCCCGCTCTTTATCTCTTCCTCCTCCTCGCGTTTTTCCATATCACCTTTGTTCGTTTCCTCCGTGGCTTATTCCACTCCCAAGTATATGTTCCTCTGTTCTCCCTGCAACTAAATCCTCTACCTCCCCCTCTCACCTACGATCTCTCTTCTATCACCATTTGTCTTGTCATTCGTCAGCCACACCCATTTATACAGACGGCTCGAAATCCTCTGGTGGCACAAGTTTTGCAGTTTTGTTTCCCAATAGTTCATATCAATCCCGTCTCCCTGATGTTGCTAGTATTTTCAGTGCAGAATTATTTGCTCTTTTGATTGCTGTTCGATATATTTTTTCTTCACAGATCTCATCTTTTGTTATATTCACGGACTCCCTTAGTCCCCTTTTTAGCCTCCAGACCATTCCCGCAGCCAACCAACTTGTTCTTAAAATTCAGGAGTGGTTGTAAAGGATTGCTACCAGGAAGAAAGTAGTCACCTTTTGTTGGGTTCCGAGCCATGTTGGTATTGCAGGAAATGAGCAGGTGGATTTTTTGGCCAGGTCAGCAGCGTCTAACACATTATCCTCCAGCTGTCCCCCAGTAGGTGACTTTTTTCCATCTCTCTTTTTGTCGCTTAAGCGTCGATGGCAATTGGAGTGGTCCCATGTTACTAATAATAAGCTGCGATCCATTAAGCTCACTGTTTCGCCTTGGTCATTTTCCTCCTATCCTAACAGACGGTGGAGGACAGCGTTAGCACGTTTGCGTTTAGACCATATCCGTCTTACACATGGCTATTTGATGGCTGGTAGAGTACCTCCTCTTTGCTCCTACTGTCAGGTTCTACTTACTGTAGAGCATCTCCTACTGGACTGCCCTCGATACTCTGCTGAGCGTCACCGTGCTTTCCCTTTCCTTGATAACTTACGCCATCCACATTCACTTGCTGATCTTCTAGGTGAATCCATCCACGTTTCGGTTACCGCTCTCATATCCTTTTTGTCACGTATCCAGATGCTTTCCTCCATATGATTGCTTTACCTGACCGATATCTATGATTTCTTTAGTGCCATATGGCCTTTGCTGCCTGGCACTAGTTTTCCTATTCAGTCAAGCTCTCTCTCTCTCTCTCTCTCTCTCTCTCTCTCTCTCTCTCTCTCTCTCTTCCTTTCCTTATGAAGTTCAGAATAGGGAAATTTTTACTGGTTTACCTGAAAACTATTACTTTTAATAACATCTATCTACCTATTGCCAGACGCCACAATCCCTCAAGGGGTGGCCATTTGACTTTGAGTTATTTGTTTTACGGAGACGGGCACTAACCCTCCACCAACCCACTTGTTGACACGTAGGGAGCATGCATGGTTTGGTTATATGGTTACCACCCAGCATTGTAAATGGTTTCTTGGCTAACATAATATTATTTTTCCCTGTTCATGTGGAAAAGGAAAATAAAAACTTTCACATTTCTGTGATTTTCTAAGTATAACAATGTTTCTAATTATCAGAAGACAGAAAAAAGTCCTTACATACATGAGGTTGTGGAAAGATTGTCTGTTGAAATGTAAAGAGAACAGAGAATAGACTGTGAGCTCGAGTTGGTGGTGGGAGAGAGGGAAAGGAGACCGAGGATGAAGTGTCAGGATGGGGTGATGAGGTTTATTGTTTGGGGTGATATCTAAGAACAAAGTGCATGGAGAGAATCTGTTCGTGGAACCTCTTCTAAGATTATTACAACCAGTTATAGACCTATAAACATTTTCAGATATAAATGAAACAATGATTTGAGAAGTTAAAAATGAAAGTAGACATTAGAAGGGATATAATAGGACTAAAATGAACAGTATTAATGAGAAAGAAATCGAGTAATGATCTATCAAAAAAAGCGACCTTTGCCTATTGATGAAAACTCTTTTTCTTTGTTTGAGAGAAATTACAACAGTTGTGATTAATTATCAGTAATACCTTCATACATATCCATTATACTCATTATACTGTGTGTGTGTGTGTGTGTGTGTGTGTGTGTGTGTGTGTGTGTGTGTGTCACTTGCTACTTAACGCTATGGGGCTCAGGATATAATGCAAAATTACAAAACTGTACAACAAAAGCTACAAAGGTCACTAACGTTCTTTGAATTCAGTCAGCTCAGATTTTGCCACTTGACTCTTTGTAACAACATGTACACACAACAAAAAAACTATCGTTACACCTTCTGCGCGATATAAAATGACACACGAATGAAGGTTTTGGATAACAGCCTCCTCCATTGGTATCCCTGCGTGTGTTTGTTGCATATTTATTAAAAACTATATCCATTGCTTCTCCCATGCATATTTCTACCTCGTCCTATTTGGCAACTCACCCACTGTCAGGCTTACTAACCCTAGCGAGACAGCCAGGTTGTTCAGTATGAAACACATCGGACCCCCCCGTAACGATAGTTTTTTTGCTGTGTGTACACCAAACCAACAAAAGCGCTGTCGCCTCACTGAGGGCGTCGTGAAGCCTGAGGTTCACAGTCTGTGAATCGAATCGAATCACCAGACGACACACTGTCCCGCCGGCATCTGGCACCTCCGAATGGGCAAACCGTGAAGGGGTGGGGCGGAGTCTGGGGTAGGTTTTGTGGCATTGGGGTGGGATAGCCTACCGTATGACAATGTTTGGTAATAACCTTTGATAAAATGGTGATATTGTTGTTCATATGGGCATTAACCTTTGTATTAATTATCAGCCTTACTACAAATGATTTAATGTTAGAAACATATTAGCATTATTCTGGTTCATATATGTGTTAGCCAGTGAAAACGACATTACCCAAGTAACCGTGGCTACGTAATGTAACCCGATAATTGACGAGAACTTTTTATGTCTGCAGAGGTTACAGTTTTACAGGGGGTAACAAGGAGTGGGTGTTGACCAGAAGGGCAGATTAAAGGGAAGTATTCGTTACTGTGGTCGCGTGACGTTATTCGTATCCATAATTGTATACAAGCATATTACTACCTGTTGTATTACTGTTGCTAAGTTGATAAAATTATAAGGACGACATGACAATGCTAGTGACTGTAACATATAATAAAGTGTGCTGGAAAAATGCCGTCGGTAAGTTTATCATGATAATTCTATGGTTATAGTAGCTATTGAGTCATATCAATAATCACATAAGCTGTAAGATATGTTATCATAATCCTGTTATTACGATCAGCCACAGAGATCAAGGACACTGTTAACCTTATAACCACATACTATATTCTGCACGTTGTATTGCATAAGATTGTCACAGCATCTCCATTGGTAAATATCCCTTAAATGTTTCCCTGCTCACACCAAACCTAAACATGTATTCCCAAACGACCAATAAGCATGGAATATTCCAAATCATCACAGTTTTCTTTATTCCCATGAAATAACACAGATTATTAGAATGTTTCATAATTTACCACATGTTTCATTATGCTGAATTATAAACATAGATACAGACATCATATATCTGCACTGTATAGAAAGTGAAAACCTCTATAGATACCGACGAACATACGCTATGTCGTGATTTATTACAACCAAAGTAACTCTCTCTCTCTCCCTCCCTCCCTCTCTCTCTCTCTCTCTCTCTCTCTCTCTCTCTCTCTCTCTCTCATTCACGCACATTGTGTATGTTTCGTATGATAAACTGACAGTATACCATACATCACACATCAACGGTAACGGCAGTTCTACCATTTGTGCCCTGATGCTCGATACGCTGTTGCTGTAGTTGGTAGTTGGCTCTCTCTCCTTATTGTCTCAATGCCCCCGACATTACAGTGTTTGCCACCACACCACCAGTCTGAGTTATGCTGCGCCTCTTTTATATTGGTTTCTGAACACACGCTAATGTGAATAATGAGCACTGACGTCTTTGACAGGTTTTGTGAAATAATAAAAAAGAGAATAAAGTGTGTGTATTCATACTGACAATCATGACAATAATACATAGCTTCCATTTGCAGCTAAGATATGTGTAAAAAGACAGAACAAACAATGTATCCTACTACCATTTTACCGGTATAGTATTCCAATATATGTGTAAATAAAGTTATTTTTTGGTTACAGATTAAATTTGGGATAATGAATTCAGCCTTACAAAACACAGTCAGTCATTATCAAAATAATATTATTAATTTACACATCTGATACATTTCTCCAAATGCATTAAAAATAATGTTGTCTGTAACACACACAAAACACAAAATTAATATCAAGCACTGAATACTGTAAACTAATAGAAAACATTTTTACCATGGACGAGGTTATTCCTTGCAATGAATAGTATAGTTTATTTATACATAATTAAATGCCCTACGTTAAACAGTATTTACGTGCATCTCCCACACTATAAATCCAGTAATCAAACTGATATCAATAGCGTGTCCAACCACCGTGTCTGTCAACCACCTCGTTGATGCGATTTGGCATAGATTCCACCAGACGTTGGCAAATGCTGGCCCTCCGACGTATCGATTCCCAAACGTTCGTTACAGTTTGGTGTATGGCATTGCAGTCCCGAACTGACCCAATTTCCATCTCTTCCTTCATAATCCCCCATAGATTTTCTGTCGGGTTTATGTCGCATCCCTTACTTAGCCAGTCTATTAAAATGATATCAGGATGCTCTGTGAACCACTCATTGACAATATGAGCAGTATGAATGGGGCTTCTGTCTTGGACAAACATGATGGGATCTGGGTCAGGAATGGCCATTGTTCTAACCGTTGGCAACATGATGTCCTCCAATACACTAATGTAGTCTCTGGCAGTGAATCTTCCGTCCAGGTCAAGTAATTCCCCTGGCCCGTAAGCCCACATCCAACCCCAGTAGTTTTTACCCACTCTTCCGCTCTTGGCTCTCTCTTGGATGTTCTCAGCATCATACCTCGCGCCGATTCGTCGCCAGCAGTTCCTTGCTCTTGCCTCCACTGAGGTGAAATACGATTCATCACTAAAAATTACATTATTCCAGAAATTTACATCCGCATCAAGGTACTGCAGGGCAAAGCCAAGGCGGGTTACTCGGTGGTTTTCGTTTAATACTTCTTTACGTGCGGGGATATGACAGTTGATGGAATTCTCACGCAGTCGTCGTCTCGTAGTCTGAGGAGTGCACTGGATCTGTAGATCACGAGTTATGCTGACAGCCGTTTTCTTGGAGTTAATCCGACTAGCGGGGACATGACAGTTGATGGAATTTTCATGCAGTCGTCGTCTCGTAGTCTGAGGAGTGCACTGGATCTGTAGATCACGAGGTATTCTGACAGCCGTTTTCTTGGAGTTAGTCCGACTAGCTGCTAGTATTTGCACAGCCTGCTGGGGTGTTGTGACCCGTGGGCGACCTCTCCTTGGTTTGTTAGCAAGCGACCGTTCTTCTTGCCACCTTGAGATCCACCTCTGAACTGTTCGTACTGACACGCCAGCGTCATCGGCAATGTCTCTAGTTGACGCACCTCTTTCCCACTGACCAATGATTCTGCCTCTTTGGGTTATGAGCTCAACAGAATTATCCTTTGTTGCGGCTGCCATACCTATAAAAGCAACCATATATATATTGTAGAGTGTGAGAAACGCAAAGATATATTCCTAACATATGTTTTTTATACAGTATATTGTCAGACGCCCTACCCCTCGCCAGGTGGCTTCTAAGGACTCCCAGTTTGATTCAGCAATACCCTCTCCTCTCAGTTCATCTGTTCTCATTCACGTTATAGGCTTATATCCCTCTACTCCATCAATCCACTTTTTCACGTTTACCCTCATCTGCCTCAATCCATTTGATTCGCATTGTAATTCTCTTCTGTATTCTGTCACGCTCCATACACTGCATATTTGATCAAACTATCCCAGGGAATTGTGCTTCAATCATTTGGAAAGATTTCCTTATCTTACTGGGTATTACCACCACGACGATATAGCAAAGCGATCAGTGTTCCCTGAGAATCTGTAACTCCACACAGCTATTATTTAATCATTCTCTCTCTCTCTGTCTCTCTCTCTCTCTCTCTCTCTCTCTCTCTCTCTCTCTTTCTCTCTGTAAAAATGTGTTTTCTACATTGAAAAATATATAATGTTTACACACACACACACACACACACACACACACACACACACACACACACACAAATACACACACACACACACACACACACGGGTAGGGAGAAAGGGAGGCATTATATACAATATTATACAGTATTTAGATTGTTGTGCGAAAATCGACGGATATGATAGATATAATATTTTTAAAGCACTGAATGAATAGATTTATTCTGTATGTGTCACCTATCACTCCTTGTGAACGCTTGCGTTAGTACAGACTAGATTTATTCTGTATGTGTCACCTATCACTCCTTGTGAACGCTTGCGTCAGTACAGACTAGATTTATTCTGTATGTGTCACCTATCACTCCTTGTGAACGCTTGCGTCAGTACAGACTAGATTTATTCTGTATGTGTCACCTATCACTCCTTGTGAACGCTTGCGTCAGTACAGATAGTCACAAACGAAATGTCAAGACCGTAATGATGCAGAGTCTCCTGGCTTACCTAACGGAACCTTCCGCATGTAGTGTTGAGCAGGTGTATGAATCACCCCAGACTCCGCCCCACCCCTTCACAGTTTGCCTATGCGGAGGTGCCACATGTCGGCGGGACAATGTGTTGTCTGGTGATTCGATTCACGGACTGTGAACCCCAAGCTTCATGACGCCCTCAGTGAGGCGACAGCGCTTTTGTTGGTGTGTACATATGCATCAATATCTCCAGTATTTAGGAGATCCATTATTAACAAAGTCTTTTACACATGAGTACATTTAGACCAGAGGAACCCACTGATACCAGAGGAACAAAAGTCCTTATTAATAGGCATTTTTCTCTCTCTCTGTCAACCAGTGACACATAAAAATTCGAAAGTTTTTCTTGTAATGGATTTTATAATGAACAAAAGATGATATATTCATGTCTTCCTTTACAAATGCAAGTAAAATTGTTTACTGTATGTATGTTTGCCTCGTAGGAATTACAGTTTTTACAGATACTAATAGACCATTCGTTTTTTTCCAGGGTAAACCTTCTCAGCATGCAACTTTCTTCAGTCATAATTATCACACTGATCTGCCTCGTATCCACAGACTACGGCACGGCCCCTTCCAAGAACAGTGAGGCTGGGGAAATAGCTTTACTCACGAATCTCCTGGCTCAACTGTTCACGCCAAACTGTCTAAGAGTTTTTATGATCAGCAATAAATCTAATGGTCCCAGGAATGTATTGGCGTCCTTACGACCAAACCAACATTCATTTAATAATGATCTTTTCTCTGGCAGCTTATTAAGTAAAAAGATCAGTGGAGATAAAAGAATACTGCAAAAATCTAAATATCATTCGCAAATAATTGTAGATCAATATAATATTCACCAGTCGGGGAATGTCTTGACCTACATCAATAATAATCCTCCTCGAATGACCCCGTTCTCGTGCGTAATTTATCTGTCGGCGGGACCTCCAGACTCTCGCCTCCTGCCAGTACTCACAGATCCATTCTCCAGCAAGAAGCTCACTCGTTACTTCCTGGTTCACGCCCATAACGCCACTGACGCAGAACATTTCCTCTTGGATCAACGTCTAGGGAAGGAGGAGAACGTGGCAGCCCTCACCCACCAGGAGTCTCAAAACAGGACCTACTGGCGTGTATTAATCCGCCAGCTCTTCCACCCTTCAGGCTCCCCTCAGGTCCTCACTGTGAACAAGTGGTCCACAGACACAGGTCTAGCAAATACTAATGACATATTCCCAGACCAAATGACCAACTTATACGGTGAGAAAATGAAGGTTGTGACACTGTACTTCAAGCCTTTCACCGTATATGACGAAGTTGAAGGATCCTTGACCGTCAAGCCTAAACCATGTGTAGATGTGTATCTCCTTGACATGCTGTCTAAGAAATTGAACTTCACTTACGTATTAACCATGCCAGTGGACGGCCAGTATGGTGTTCTTAAGGACGACGTGAGTGTTTTCCAACTCTACTCAGGAGTATGTAGTCTTTTTCACTGTGTTGAAATATACTGTATTTTGTTTTATTTCATTATTTCCCACCCACCCCCAAATTCCTTCAATACACAATTCTTCCCCTCCATCAGGGTCATTTCACAGGTGTAGTGGGCGATGTAGAGTTCAGACGAGCCAACTTCTCCTTGAATCTGAGTCCGATGCTGGAACGAGCACGAGTGGTGGACTTCAGCAAGATGTATTTCATGGAGCCCATGGGTTTTATTACAGCAAAAAGTTCACCGAATGAACCCTGGAGGAAACTTCTAACATCTTTCAGATGTGAGTGATGAATAGCCAGCCAGTGAATATATATCTTACTAAATGAATACGTCCCATATCGATAGACAGACAGATACACAGATAGAGCTATATACATTCATGAGTATATAATTCTTACTATCACAAAACTGTGTCAGTCAGCTTCGTAACTGTCTTGTTTTCATCTTTTGGCCAGTTATTCCCCTTGAACCTATTTTCCCTCATTGGATCTGTTATTCCCATGGACCTATTTCTCACCATCACCTTTTCTTTATCCCTGAACCTTTTTCTCATCTTTTTTTTTCTTATGGTGCTATTTCCCCATGAAACTACACTCAGTTTTTTTTTTTTTTTTTTTTTTTTTTTTTTTTTTTTTTTTGAGGCGAAGATCCACTTGATAGGTTGGTGACGATTGGCTAAATGCAACATGTCCGAATAACATTTACTAACCCAAATTTCCCCATCAGATATATGTTGTCAAATAATAATAAAGAGATTATGAAGTAACATTGCATTCAATCATCACCAATCTGTCAAGTGCATCTTCGCCTAAAAATATATATATATATATATATATATATATATATATATATATATATATATATATATATATAGTTTCTCCCACTGATCTGTTTTTTTACAATGGACCTATTTTCCACCACGGACCAAATTTCTCTGGTCCTCTTTTTTCTGCTTAGATAATTTTTCCTTCCATGGACCTACATTCCACCCAATGTCTTTTTTTTTTCTCTATAGACTTATATTCTTCATGAACCTACTTTCTCTCTATGCACCAATTTTCTTCATGAACCTATATTTCACCACGGACCAATTTTCTCCTGTCGAGGAAAAAGCAGAATCCCCAAAGGGACCTATTTTCTCCCATGGATTTATTTTCTCCATGGACCTATAATCACCATGGACCATGTTTCTTCCATTCCTGTTTCCTCTCCCTGGAGAAACACCAAATACCCTCATCTACCAGCTTTATCCCATGGATGTATTTCACCCAAGGGCCTGTTCTACCCATTACTCCAGTGTTTCCACACGTATGTATTCCTTCAGGAACCAAAATGTCCACATCAAATTATTCCAGCCAGGGACCTACTTACTGTACTCCGACATCTACCCACACACTAACCAATATACTTAACCACTCACACATTGTAGTAAATAGTAAGCCAGTCTTCTGCCTGTCAATGTATCCGTTTGCCCATGCACCCACAAAGCCCACCATTCCATCCATAAATCCTAAGCACCTTGAGCTCTCAGTCACCCCAACTCACCTACCCATTCTGCCCCACACAGCCTCCTCATCCATCTATCCCACCTACCCTCCTATCCCATTGACTTAACCCACCCGCCCTGCCCAAGAAACCATACAACCCACTCACCCTATTCAATTTACAAACCTCGTCTGTCCACCGATCCTCCCCATCGTACCCACCCTGGCTAGCCTACACACCAACCATCCACCCACTCATCAATCTACCCCACCCATCTGCCCACCAACCTAACCACCCAGCCACCAAGCTTAGACTACCAGCATAATGACAAGTAAGTTTACACACACACACACACACACACACACACACACACACACACACACACACAAAACTACCTTTATAGACACCATATTTTTTCCATTTATTATTTTTTTTGTACACACATGGTTTGATCAGTGACTCTTAACTTATGTCTCTGCCCGTACCTCTTGCACATTCAGAATAATTGTTCATACATCTTGTCAAATGCAAATCTTAAAATGGTGGGTAGATAGCCCATGTCCCGGGGAAAAATTGATTAGCTTTTGGGACCGATGCGGATTGTATTACGGATTCTGGGTCTGGAAAACACTTTTTGCGAAACCCTTATCAATGATAAGAAAACCTAACCTATTTAGAAGAGTGGTTTGGTAATTATGTTGCCGGTGTCGGAGAGATGCGCTTCACTGAGTGCCCCGCTAGTACTGTAATGCAGTCTCATGTATAGACAGTTTCTGAAACAAAGTGGTGACTCGCTTCTTGTCCTTCTGACTGAGTGGATTTGGAAAATGAAGAATTCCTCAGAAATTTGTTCTTTTAGCCTGCAAATGTTTATTGTCTTTTATAAAAAAAAACATCATCATTAAATAGGAAAGTATGCAGTTGCAAACTACAGAGAAGCTGTAGAATTCGTGTTAGTTGTGGGAACCGTTTGAGCCGAGAACAGCACAAGTTTTCGAGCTGCAGCGTCATGTAAATATCTCTCATAATGACATTCTTATGAAAAGAATTTAAATATTTTTTTCCCACAGCAACATAAAAGAGGTACAAGGTAGGGTAGTGGATGTTGGAGTGGCCCTGGTGAGAGAGGATAGTGTTTGGAAACTCCCTGTACTGTTGTTTGCAGATGATACCGTGTTGTTGAGTGAAGACGAAGGGGAGCTGCAAGGCTTGGTGGATGAGCTTGAGAGAGTGTGTAAGAAACGGAATCTAAAGGTGAATGTAGGGAAGAGTAAAGTGATGGTCTTTGAGAGAGGTGAAGTCAGTGAATGTACAGCGAGGTTGGATGGTGAGGAATTGGAAAATGTGAGTACGTTTAAGTACTTGGGTAGTGTGATGAGTAAGGATGGAGGTTTGGAGCGTGAAGTGCTTGAAAGGGTACAGTAGAGAAGAAAGGTTGCTGGTTCTTTGAAAGCAGTGATAAGAAACAGGGAAGTGAGCATGGAAGTGAAAAAGTTACTACATGACAGTATTGTGATACCAACTCTAACATACGGAAGTGAAGCTTGGACGTTGTTGGAAGGACACAAGTCAAGAGTGAGAGCCGTGGAAATGAGTTATTTAAGAGGAGCCTGTGGAGTCACATGGAGAGACAGGCTGACGAATGAGGATATAAATGAGCGTTGTGGTGTGGATGTGGATGTGATAGGAAGCGTTATGAGGAACACACTGATGTGGTTTGGCCATGTGGAGAGGATGGAGGGTCAAAGACTGACGAAGAGAGTGTATGTGAGTGAGATGGAGGGGGAAAGAGGGAGGGGGAGGCCGAGGATGAGATGGAGAGATGGGGTGGAGAGGTATATGAGAGAGGGGGGTGTGAGTTGGGAGCAGGGGAGTGAAATGGCGGGGGACAGGGCGACTTGGAGGCGATTTGTTTGTGGCCACCCCAAACGGGATTGAGGCGTCTGGCAATAGATAGATAGATAGAACATCAACTTGGGAAAGTTAGGTTTCAGAAGAACAGATTACCTCCTAATGTTGTCTCCTTTATATTCAATCACATAGGACATTCATTCTCCCACACCAGTTTCATCATTCAAAGAACTGCTACAAGAACCTTGCAAATATTTGTAGGTTTCCTGTATACCTTAGTCTTCAAAACATTTTGGTCCCTGATAACTAGTATTATGTCATATGTCCATTACTATTGAAACCATCACATTAATGTAAAAAGATCTATGTTCATATACATGTACACCCACCAACAAAAGCGCTGTCGCCTCACTGAGGGCGTCGTGAAGCTTGGGGTTCACAGTCCGTGAATCGAATCGAATCACCAGACAACACACTGTCCCGCCGGCATCTGGCACCTCCGTATGGGCAAACCGTGAAGGGGTGGGGCGGAGTCTGGGGTAGGTTTTGTGGCATTGGGGTGGGATAGCCTACCGTATGACAATGTTTGGTAATAACCTTTGATAAAATGGTGATATTGTTGTTCATATGGGCATTAACCTTTGTATTAATTATCAGCCTTACTACTAATGATTCAATGTTAGAAACATATTAGCATTATTCTGGTTCATATATGTGTTAGCCAGTGAAAACGACTTTACCCAAGTAACCGTGGCTACGTAATGTAACTCGATAATTGACGAGAACTTTTTATGTCTGCAGAGGTTACAGTTTTACAGGGGGTAACAAGGAGTGGGTGTTGACCAGAAGGGCAGATTAAAGGGAAGTATTCGTTACTGTGGTCGCGTGACGTTATTCGTATCCATAATTGTATACAGGCATATTACTACCTGTTGTATTACTGTTGCTAAGTTGATAAAATTATAAGGACGACATGACAATGCTAGTGACTGTAACATATAATAAAGTGTGCTGGAAAAATGCCGTCGGTAAGTTTATCATGATAATTCTATGGTTATAGTAGCTATTGAGTCATATCAATAATCACATAAGCTGTAAGATATGTTATCATAATCCTGTTATTACGATCAGCCACAGAGATCAAGGACACTGTTAACCTTATAACCACATACTATATTCTGCACGCTGTATTGCATAAGATTGTCACAGCATCTCCATTGGTAAATATCCCTTAAATGTTTCCCTGCTCACACCAAACCTAAACATGTATTCCCAAACGACCAATAAGCATGGAATATTCCAAATCATCACAGTTTTCTTTATTCCCATGAAATAACACAGATTATTAGAATGTTTCATAATTTACCACATGTTTCATTATGCTGAATTATAAACATAGATACAGACATCATATATCTGCACTGTATAGAAAGTGAAAACCTCTATAGATACCGACGAACATACGCTATGTCGTGATTTATTACAACCAAAGTAACTCTCTCTCTCTCTCTCTCTCTCTCTCTCTCTCTCTCTCTCTCTCTCTCTCTCTCTCTCTCTCTCTCTCATTCACGCACATTGTGTATGTTTCGTATGATAAACTGACAGTATACCATACATCACACATCAACGGTAACGGCAGTTCTACCATTTGTGCCCTGATGCTCGATACGCTGTTGCTGTAGTTGGTAGTTGGCTCTCTCTCCTTATTGTCTCAATGCCCCCGACATTACAGTGTTTGCCACCACACCACCAGTCTGAGTTATGCTGCGCCTCTTTTATATTGGTTTCTGAACACACGCTAATGTGAATAATGAGCACTGACGTCTTTGACAGGTTTTGTGAAATAATAAAAAAGAGAATAAAGTGTGTGTATTCATACTGACAATCATGACAATAATACATAGCTTCCATTTGCAGCTAAGATATGTGTAAAAAGACAGAACAAACAATGTATCCTACTACCATTTTACCGGTATAGTATTCCAATATATGTGTAAATAAAGTTATTTTTTGGTTACAGATTAAATTTGGGATAATGAATTCAGCCTTACAAAACACAGTCAGTCATTATCAAAATAATATTATTAATTTACACATCTGATACATTTCTCCAAATGCATTAAAAATAATGTTGTCTGTAACACACACAAAACACAAAATTAATATCAAGCACTGAATACTGTAAACTAATAGAAAACATTTTTACCATGGACGAGGTTATTCCTTGCAATGAATAGTATAGTTTATTTATACATAATTAAATGCCCTACGTTAAACAGTATTTACGTGCATCTCCCACACTATAAATCCAGTAATCAAACTGATATCAATAGCGTGTCCAACCACCGTGTCTGTCAACCACCTCGTTGATGCGATTTGGCATAGATTCCACCAGACGTTGGCAAATGCTGGCCCTCCGACGTATCGATTCCCAAACGTTCGTTACAGTTTGGTGTATGGCATTGCAGTCCCGAACTGACCCAATTTCCATCTCTTCCTTCATAATCCCCCATAGATTTTCTATCTGGCCCCTTACTTGGCCAGTCTATTAAAATGATATCAGGATGCTCTGTGAACCACTCATTGACAATATGAGCAGTATGAATGGGGCTTCTGTCTTGGACAAACATGATGGGATCTGGGTCAGGAATGGCCATTGTTCTAACCGTTGGCAACATGATGTCCTCCAATACACTAATGTAGTCTCTGGCAGTGAATCTTCCGTCCAGGTCAAGTAATTCCCCTGGCCCGTAAGCCCACATCCAACCCCAGTAGTTTTTACCCACTCTTCCGCTCTTGGCTCTCTCTTGGATGTTCTCAGCATCATACCTCGCGCCGATTCGTCGCCAGCAGTTCCTTGCTCTTGCCTCCACTGAGGTGAAATACGATTCATCACTAAAAATTACATTATTCGAAAAATTTACATCCGCATCAAGGTACTGCAGGGCAAAGCCAAGGCGGGTTACTCGGTGGTTTTCGTTTAATACTTCTTTAAATGCGGGGATATGACAGTTGATGGAATTCTCACGCAGTCGTCGTCTCGTAGTCTGAGGAGTGCACTGGATCTGTAGATCACGAGTTATGCTGACAGCCGTTTTCTTGGAGTTAGTCCGACTAGCGGGGACATGACAGTTGATGGAATTTTCATGCAGTCGTCGTCTCGTAGTCTGAGGAGTGCACTGGATCTGTAGATCACGAGGTATTCTGACAGCCGTTTTCTTGGAGTTAGTCCGACTAGCTGCTAGTATTTGCACAGCCTGCTGGGGTGTTGTGACCCGTGGGCGACCTCTCCTTGGTTTGTTAGCAAGCGACCGTTCTTCTTGCCACCTTGAGATCCACCTCTGAACTGTTCGTACTGACACGCCAGCGTCATCGGCAATGTCTCTAGTTGACGCACCTCTTTCCCACTGACCAATGATTCTGCCTCTTTGGGTTATGAGCTCAACAGAATTATCCTTTGTTGCGGCTGCCATACCTATAAAAGCAACCATATATATATTGTAGAGTGTGAGAAACGCAAAGATATATTCCTAACATATGTTTTTTATACAGTATATTGTCAGACGCCCTACCCCTCGCCAGGTGGCTTCTAAGGACTCCCAGTTTGATTCAGCAATACCCTCTCCTCCCAGTTAATCTGTTCTCATTCACGTTATAGGCTTATATTCCTCTACTCCATCAATCCACTTTTTCACGTTTACCCTCATCTGCCTCAATCCATTTGATTCGCATTGTAATTCTCTTCTATATTCTGTCACGCTCCATACACTGCATATTTGATCAAATTATCCCAGGGAATTGTGCTTCAATCATTTGGAAAGATTTCCTTATCTTACTGGGTATTACCACCACGACGATATAGCAAAGCGATCAGTGTTCCCTGATAAACTGTAACTCCACACAGCTATTATTTAATCATTCTCTCTCTCTCTCTCTCTCTCTCTCTCTCTCTCTCTCTCTCTTTTTCTCTAAAAATATGTTTTCTACATTGAAAAATATATAATGTTTACACACACACACACACACGGGTAGGGAGAAAGGGAGGCATTATATACAATATTATACAGTATTTAGATTGTTGTGCGAAATTCGATGGATATGATAGATATAATTCTGAGATAGTCATAGATGAATATATTTTTAAAGCACTGAATGAATAGATTTATTCTGTATGTGTCACCTATCACTCCTTGTGAACGCTTGCGTCAGTACAGATAGTCACAAACGAAATGTCAAGACTGTAATGATGCAGAGTCTCCTGGCTTACCTAACGGAACCTTCCGCATGTAGTGTTGAGCAGGTGTATGAATCCTGGTGCTGGACACCGGCTGGAGTAGACGGGTGGAAGGTGTGCATGTGGGTGGTTTGGCGTCTCTACATAACCTCGCCAGGACGATCCCGACACCTCAATCCCTCCCCTCCTTCCCACATCTTTATACAATGTGTTCGCCATACAGACGTTTTCTTTCTTTCTTTTTTTTCACACTCACATCACAATTGTAATATTGTATTGTGTGTTGTATGAATAAGTATCGTCATACCGAAAGCTTAAGCCATTGCCACAACACCTATCACCCCAGACTCCGCCCCACCCCTTCACAGTTTGCCTATGCGGAGGTGCCACATGTCGGCGGGACAATGTGTTGTCTGGTGATTCGATTCACGGACTGTGAACCCCAAGCTTCATGACGCCCTCAGTGAGGCGACAGCGCTTTTGTTGGTGGGTGTACTTAAGAGCATATAGAATTTCAGACCCAGAATTTTTAGATAATGAACTAAAAATGATTCAGAGCAATGGAAAGAAGCTAAAATATCCACAAAGTATACTAGCTCAGTGGCACAATACAGCCAAGAAACGTTTCCTTGAAGGGAAAACTAATAAGCCAGATCGCCAGAATATTCAAAGAACCCATTTCCTCCCCTTCCATGAAAATTTTCTTGATGTTGTTCACATACTGAGGTAACTTAATGTACAAGTAGTATTCAAATATGAGAACTCCATCAAATAAACCCTCATCAAGAACAGCCCTTTCAGTAATTCATGCATTGTTTACAAAATCCCGTGTAAAAATTGTAACAAATTTTACATAGGACAATCTGGAAAAGATTTGGAAACCAGAATCTCACAACATAAATACAGTGTAAGGACGGCCTATCATAGTAGTGGTTTATTTCAGCACAAAGCATCCAGTGATCACCATACTGACTGGCAGGCTCTAAGATTCTAGCAAGATCAAAGAGCTTAGATGAAAGAAATGTAATAGAATCTTGCCTGGTAGTGTAGTCACACATGTGTGGGACACACTTAGCATTAATCCTCTAGGTCATAAGTTAAGCAGCAGTATTTATCCCCTCCTCCTCCTCCTCCTCCCTCCCCCGTCTACTCTTCTCCCTTCGCCTCCTCTCCTCCCCCTTCCCCCTTCCTCCCCCTCCCCTTTTTTTCACCTCCTACTCCCCCCTCCTTTGTCACGTGCATTTCCCTGTCATCTCCTGGTAGTGTAGTCACACCTATGTGGGACACACCTTTTCCTTTTCAGGTTACACTACCATAGTCTCTATTATCCTTTCACATTTTCCTATAAAATGTCCACGCCAGTTTTTCTATATTGCGTGGTGTTCTTTCTTACTTTTTCCTGCCGGCTTCGGCTGGAGGGTCTGGAGGGCGGGGGAGAGCCTTTTTCTTTGCTGTCCTTATCTCATTCTAGTAGTTCAGTTACTCTTCTAGGAGCTGCCTAGCATGGGCCAACCGGCCTACTGCAGTTATCCTCTCTTCTTATGTTCTTATGTTCATTAATCATCTAGGTCTTAAGTTATGCAGCAGTTTTTATCCCTTCCTCCTCCTCCTCCCTCCCCCCTCTCCCCTTCCCCCTTCCACTCCTCCCCTCCCCCTTCCCCTCCCTCCCCCTCCCCTTCCCTCGTCCGGGTCCCCCAGTGGTTACCTGCGTATACTCCCCCACTACCTCTGGGGTCGCCAGTGGTCTTTTCCCTGGCATCTGACCTCCCCTTGTTGGGCTCCATGGTGGGTGGAGGGGTGGGGGAATGAAGGTTTCTTTTCTTTTATTATGGAATCCACTCCCCCCGAATTTGGTGCTCGTGTGGAGGACGGCCAGACTTTCGAGTCCCCTGCCAGCGAAAACCCTCATTTAAGGGTACTTTTTTGTGCTTGAATCCGGGAAGCTATTGCTTATGATACTCTTTATGCTGCCATGAGGCCTTTTGGTGTAATGAGCAGGTTAAAGTTGATTTTGTGCGAGGATGGAGCCTCATTTGATGCATATGTTACCTTCCATGAGAGCGCTTCTGCATTGGCTGCTCTACGAGCTTTAGATGAAAGTACTGCATTACTTAGATGCAAGGGTAAACTTTTCAGTGCAGCGAATCTGTCTGACAAAGACTTTGCCTTCATACCTAAGCCTTTTGAGGATGACGACGGCATTCCAGACATTCCTAGGGACGTTCCTAAGCCATACTGGCATGTCGCCACATATAAGGACGGACTCAGCAATTTTATCAAAGGATCTGAATGCCTCGAGAGGAAAATAGGGAATATCCCTGAGGGGAATTTGAAGAGGTATGGGAGAAATTTGTTAGTCAAAGCAGGGAATGACACACAGGCCGCCCTTTGGTCTAAATTTACTCCATCTCCTGACTCGGTTCTTCAGTCTGTCTCCCCAAATAAAACCTTCAACACTGCTAAAGAAGTCATTTACAGCAGTGATCTTTGTGAGTTTAAGGATGAAGAGATACTGCATCGCTGTCCTGCGAATATTACTGAAGTAAAGAAGCTGAAAGGCGCAAATTCCACTATTTGTCTGACATTTTCATCACCTCATCTGCCGGACTACATCAAAATCAGACACCTGAGATTTCATGTCAAGAAGTTTCGCCATAGGCCAACACAGTGCTATAACTGTTTCGAATATGGTCATGTGAAGGACTCCTGCAAAAGTCAGAAATTATGCTTTATTTGTTCTGTCAGTCACGACCCTGAATTATGCTCTAACTCTAAGTTCTGCAAGCATTGTGGTGGTGCTCACTCTCCAAATTCAGAAATGTGCCTGGGGTACCAGTTCGAGCAGGAAATCATTGCGCTCGCAGATAATGAGCATATTAGCTTTGGAAGTGCTCGGCATCGGTTGTTGACAGCCCACAAACACCATAGCTCCAAATTTTCAAGTAACGTCCAAGGGTTTCAATCCCATCGTTCTGATGGACAGTCCCCTCAACTTTCTCGCACTACTATTAGCAGCACTAAGCAGAATGTCCCTTAGTCACCCGCTTAGCCTCTTCCAGCTTCTGGTGACAGGTCTTCTGTTGGTCTTTCAACTTCTTCAGATTTGCATTCATCCCAAGCCCTTCATAGTACTGGTGTTGTCTCTGGTAAGGGCCCCTCCTTTTCTCGGTCGTCCTCTGCCCAATCATTGTTACCTTGCACTTCAACGGCCGTCAGTAAGCAGAGTGCGGTTGCTCCCTCTGTGCGGGACCACTCTCGAGCAATGTCATTGTCACCTCGTCCTTCAAAGGCAGTCAGAAAGCAGAGTGTAGTTTCTCCCTCTGTGAAGAAGCACTCTCGTTCAATGAATGCAAAGGCTGACAATGACATCACTTGTCCTCCCCGTTCTAAGAGATCCCGGAACTCTTCTCCCCCTATGGATACTGGTGGTATTCCACTATCCAATAAGTTCTCAAATCTTGATAAGGACTGTTCACCTGACGACCGTTCGATGGATGTCTCTCCTTTACCTTCTGTCTCTGACCCCCCTGTAGCATCTGATATAGCTGTCCGTCCCCTCCCGAGGCGACAAAAACCCGTGTCTGTTTCGTCTGAAACATCTAAGTTTCCAGTCACCAAATCTGATGTTGACAAGTCCCTGAGGAGCCGTCGTCTGTCATTGCACCCTGATAAAAAACGTGTGCCTTCATCTTCCCAACCACATAACGGAAAGGTTGGGGCTTCTGACGTTAGCAGGTAATTTTCCATTCTGACATCTTGTGGTGGAATTGTACGGGTTTTCGCTCTAGGTCTGAGCAACTAAAAGTTCTGATGCATGACTCTGATCCAGGTATCGTTTGTCTCTAGGAGACCATGTTGGGCTCTGAGGTATACAATCCTGGATTGAATTATGTCTTTCACGGGTCCCCACCTCCGCCAGGAAATCAGGCATATGGGGGTGCAGCAATAGTTGTCCATAGGTCCTTGCAGCACTCTTCTGTTCAATTGCAGAAAACTCTCAGAGCTGTTGCTGTTACGGTTGTATTGGAATATTCGCACACGGTATGCTCCTTGTATCTTCCACCTGGTGGTTGTTTCAGTGAGCATGACATTGAAGACTTAATCCGTCAGCTTCCTGCCCCCTTTCTCCTTCTTGGGGACTTTAGTGCCCATAATCCACAATGGGGTGGTACAATTTTGGATGCTGGTGGGAGGATTGTAGATGACATACTTCAATCATATAATATCTTATTTTACAATGATAGCTCGATGACTTACCACAATGTGTGTAGTGGAGCCTCCTCCGCTGTTGACTTGAGCTTGTGTTCTCCCTCCATCCTTATGGAATTTCATTGGTCAGTAAATCCTTTTCTGAATGGAAGCGATCATTATCCAATCCATTTAATGTGTGAAAAATGTCCCTGCTCATTCCTCTCCTAGGTGGAGGGAGCGGGAGGCTGACTTGTTGAATTATAAAAATTGTATAATTCTGGCTAGGCCTTTCAAGTCCTTCTCTAGTCACTTGGAAGCCTATGATTATTTTGTTGCTGCGATTATGGGCAGTGCCTGTGTGGTCATCCCTATGTCGAAAGGTAAACCATGTCGACTTGCGGTCCCCTGGTGGAATAAAACCTGTGCCATACTAAGGAAAACTACAAGGAAATGTTATCGGCGATACAAGACAAGTGTTTCAGCTGCCACACACCAAATTTACCAACGTGCCATGACAGAGCAGCGTCAGTACTTTCGATAGGCCAAGCGGGACTCCTGGATATCTTACATCAACGGCATTAATTCCAAAACTCCCTCTAGGGTTATATGGAGGAAAATTAGAAAGCTTTCAGGCAAATTTATCCCATCTCACAACCCGACATTCAAAATAGGTAGCAACCTCCTCACTGATCCTGCTGAGGTTGCAGAGACCTTAGAGATGCATTTTACTGATGTCTCTAAGTCCTCTCGAATATCAGGGAATGGTATTCCTGACATGCCTCTACCTTCTCCATCTTCTTGCAGTGCTGCCTATAATGCTCCATTCACACTTCTTGAACTGGAAGACGTTTCGTCATCGATTACCTCTACATCTCCAGGTGAAGACAACATCCTCTATTTAATGCTCACAAATTTGCCTCTTATAGCTACGAAGTTCCTCCTAAAGATCATTAACAAAATTTGGGAAACGGGCATTTTTCCTGCCAGTTGGAGAGTTTCCCTCATTATTCCCATCAGCAAGCCAAACAAAAATCCTCTTTTGGCTACCACCTATAGGCCTTTCACATTGACCAGCTGGGTTTGTAAGATTATGGAAAAGCTAGTTAATGCAAGGTTAGTGTGGTACTTAGAATCCGAAAAGCTGCTCTCTCCTTACCAGTTTGGGTTTCGGAAGAACCATTCGACATTAGACCCCCTCCTGATCCTCTCAAATAAAATCCAGCAAAGCTTTGCCAACCATTGTCAGACTATTGGGGTGTTCTTTGACCTCGAAAAGGTGAATGACACAACCAGGCACACTAGTATTCTTCTTCAGCTGTCTCGATATGGCATAGAGGGAAATATGTTTCGTTTTATCCGCACCTTCTTGTCGGAACGTTACATTAAGGTTCGTGTTGGAAATGTTGTATCCAGCCCTTATAGGCAAGTGGAGGGTGTTCCTCAAGGCATCATTCTTAGTGTCACCTGTTTCGCTGTAGCTTTCAATGGTGTCCTTGATCAGATTTCCCGCCCCATGTTGGGCTCCCTGTATGCTGATGATTTGGCAATTTGTGTGTCTGGCTACGACGCAGTCGAAATTAGTCATCACCTGCAAAAGTCCATATATACTATTTATTGTTGGGCTGATGATAATGGTTTCTGTTTTTCACCTTCCAAGACTGTTGCAGTCCGCTTCACTAGAAGCTTATGCCAGGAGGTTGTCCCACTCTTAAAGTTAAACGATGACATCATCCCTTTTGAGAACGAGGTTAAGTTTCTGGCCATGATCTTTGACCCACGTCTCTCTTGGTCACAGCACATTGATTACCTGAAGCTTAAAGTCAAGAAATCGTTGAATATCCTTTAGGGTGGTCTCTGGTTTTGATTGGAGTGCTGATAGGAACTCCCTTCTCAGGCTCTATAACTCATTGTGGCGATCACAGATTGACTATGCTTGCTAAATTTATTCCTCTGCATGAAAGACTAAACTTCATGACCTTGATGTGCTCCACAATTTGGGACTACGACTGTGCTCGGGTGCCTTCTGCACTTCCCCTGTGGAGAGTTTATATGTAGATGCAGACCAGCTTCCTCTGGACTTACGCAGGCATGAGTTAGGGCTTCGCTACATTGTGCGAATTAAGAGCAATCGTTACACCAATCCTTGTGTTGATGTTCTGTTGCAGTGTGACTCGTCTAAGTTCCATGGTCCAAGAGCCTCTATACCATTCCAGATTTGCATGCTACCTGTGGGTGACGCATCGCTGAGGGAGCAAAAGATTGAACCAGTAAGCTACAGCAATATCCCTCCTTGTCTCATTCCAGAACCTAATATGTGTCCCAAAACCATATGTAGGAAAACTTCTTCGGATGCAGAAACTAAATCGAAGTTTTTGCGCCATGACCTCCTCCACAGGGACTCAGTAAAGTTGTATACTGATGGCTCAAAGTCACCCCTTGGTGTAGGCTGTGCTGTTGTCCATAAAGGGGGTGCACGTCTTGGACGGCTTTCAAACAATGCGTCTGTTCTCACTGCTGAACTAACTGATATTGAGAAGGCTCTTGAAGAGGCTTACTCAATGCCGGGAAAGACGTTTACAGTATATTCAGACTCCTATGAAAGCTTGACCACCATTAAGCAGTTTAATACATTCCACCCTATAATAAGGAAGATTTAGTCTTGGCTTTGGCACCTGGCTACAAAGTATAAATTTGTTTCGTTCTGCTGGATACCGTCACATGTTAATCTCTATTGGAACGAGTTTGCTGATAAAGAGGCAAAATCGGCATGTTCTCTTCCTTCTGTTGGGTATAATAAGGTTCCCTATTCAGATTTGAAGACAGTTATCCAAAATTTCGTTTGGTCTAAGTGGCAGGCGAGATGGGTTTCCCCCTCCCTGGCCAATAACTCAAAGTATAAAGAGATCCGGCCTTCGGTCTATGTCTGGTCATCCTCTTCTCAGGCTTATCAGGGTTTTGAGACGAGGTTGACTAGGCTGCGAATTGGCCATATGCGTTTGACTCATGGGTTCCTTTTGGACCAAGGGGTCCCACCCCAGTGTGACATCTGTCATGTCACAATAACTTGCAGGCATTTTTTATTGGACTGTCTGACCTATGCCTGTTCTTGTGCGAAATTTTTAACAAATAGGGGATCCGTATCAGTTGTTTCAGGTAATAGGGCAAATGTTTCTAGCCTTATGGCGTTTTTAAAGGAGACAGGGCTATACTGCAAGCTGTGATTTATGTTGTCATAGTTATGTTTTAGGGCTCGCTGTCTACATCTGTCTTCATTTTACCTACGATTTTTAGTTGTATGATGTGCAGGAGTAGGTGAGAATGAGAGGGCAAAAGAAGGAGTATCTATAGTTGTGAGTAAAAGATGGAAGAAGAGCGTACGACAGTATGGATCAGTTGGGTCAAGGATTGTGTGGGTAAAGTTGAAAGTTGGAATACAAATGTTGCCGATTGTGTGTGTGTATGCGCCAATGCAAGATCGTGCTAGAAGAGTGAGAGAAGAGTTCTGGACAAATGTAGAAGTGTGCATGGAAAAGTTTGGAAGGAATGAGAGAGTGTTTTTGATCGGTGATATGAATGGTAAAGTTGGGAATGTGAAGGTGGATGGAATAGTTGGTGAGTGGGGTGTGCCTGCTGAGGTAGATGAGAATGGGAGTGCGTTAGTGGACATTTGTGCTGGAAGGGGGTTGGTGATAGCCAATACCCTCTTCAGGCATAAAATGATCCACAGGATTACATGGCGAGTGATGAGAAGGGTGGGTGGTGAACTGAATGAAAGGAAGGCAATGATTGATTATGTGTGTGTGGATGAAAGGATGCGAAGATGTGTAATGGATGCAAGAGCTTATAGAGGTTGGGGGAGTGGACTTTCTGACCACTACTTGGTGGTGGCCAGAATTAGGATTCAAGTAAGATGGAGGAATAGAAGAAGGGAAAGACGAGAGGAAGGAGTAGTTGCAAGGAGAGTGGAAAGGTTACAAGAGGATGAGAAAAAGGCAGAGTATAAGAGAGAAGTGGAGGAACGATTGGGTAAATATGAATTGGAGCAGATGGGAGACGTGGAAGGTGTGTGTAAGATATTTACGGAAGAATTATGTGATTTTGTGTGTAGAAGGAAGAGAAGATGGAGGGGGGTGCAAGGAACAGCGTGGTGGACTGAAGAGGTGAGACAGGCTGTGGCACAAAAGAAGAAAGCATACAATGAATGGATGAGAAATAGGGGCGTGGAAGAAGTTGAGAGGCGGAAGAGAGAGTTATATGTAGCAAGAAAGAGAGAGGTGAAAAGATTAGTAAGAGAGAGTAAGAAGAGAGTGGATGAGGAATTTGGAAGGAATTTGAGTGTAAAGTGGAGGGTCTGTAAGAAAATGTTCTGGAAAGAGGTGAAAAGAGTAAGATATTGTGGAAGTGAAGTTAACAGGGGAGTGAAAGATAAAAATGACTGGGGAATGGCTGGGAGAAGGAGGGAGGTGAGAAGACAGGAAGAAATCAGTAGGATAGAAGTTGTGGAAGCAATGAAGAAAGTTAAAATGGGGAAAGCCCCAGGAATTGATGGAGTGTGTGGTGAAATGTGAAGCTTGGGGGAGAGATAGTAGTAGAATGGATGTG
This sequence comes from Coenobita brevimanus, assembly GCF_032717465.1. NCBI lineage: Eukaryota > Metazoa > Arthropoda > Malacostraca > Decapoda > Coenobitidae > Coenobita > Coenobita brevimanus. Next base: position 20,026,542 of record NC_137009.1, read on the forward strand.
GAAGATGTGCAGATTGGCCTGGGAGGAAGGTAGAGTCCCGGAGGATTGGAAGTTAGGTATAATCATTCCCTTGTACAAAGGAAAAGGGGAAAAAGAAGTGTGTGGTAATCATAGGGGCATTTGTCTTAGTATAATAGGAAAAGTGTATGGTAGGATACTTATTGATAGAGTTAGAGAAAGAACAAAGAAATTAGTTGGAGAAGAACAGGGAGGCTTTAGGACGGGAAGAGGTTGTGTAGATCAGATATTCATTCTTAGATCTTTAGTGGAAAAGTTTCTAGAGAAGGGAAAGAAGTTGTATGCAGCTTTCATGGATTTGGAGAAAGCATATGACAAGGTGGATAGACAAGGATTGTGGAAAATGCTAAGAATATATGGAGTAGATGGGAAGTTGTTGAATGATGTGAAGAGTATGTACGATGGTGTGAAGGCTGCAGTGCGTGTGGATGGTGAACTAAGTGAATTTTTCTCTTTGAAAGTTGGGTTGAAACAGGTATGTGTCATGTCTCCATGGTTGTTCAATTTGTATATGAATGGGGTAATAAAAGAGGTACAAGTTAGGGTAGTGGATGTTGGAGTGGCCCTGGTGAGAGAGGATAGTGTTTGGAAACTCCCTGTACTGTTGTTTGCAGATGATACTGTGTTGTTGAGTGAAGACGAAGGGGAGCTGCAAGGCTTGGTGGATGAGTTTGGGAGAGTGTGTAAGGAACGGAATCTAAAGGTGAATGTAGGGAAGAGTAAAGTGATGGTCTTTGAGAGAGGTGAAGCCAGTGAATGTACAGTAAGGTTGGATGGTGAGGAATTGGAAAATGTGAGTACGTTTAAGTACTTGGGTAGTGTGATGAGTAAGGATGGAGGTTTGGAGGGTGAAATGCTTGAAAGGGTACAGCAGGGAAGAAAGGTTGCTGGTTCTTTGAAAGCAGTGATAAGAAACAGGGAAGTGAGCTTGGAAGTGAAAAAGTTACTACATGACAATATTGTGATACCAACTCTAACGTTCGGAAGTGAAGCTTGGACGTTGTTGGAAGGACACAAGTCAAGAGTGAGAGCAGTGGAAATGAGTTATTTAAGAGGAGCCTGTGGAGTCACATGGAGAGACAGGGTGACGAATGAGGATATAAAGGAGCGTTGTGGTGTTGATGTGGATGTGATAGGAAGCGTTATGAGGAGCACACTGAGGTGGTTTGGCCATGTGGAGAGGATGGAGAGTGAAAGACTGACGAAGAGAGTGTATGTGAGTGAGGTGGAGGGGGGGAAGAGGGAGGGGGAGGCCGACGATGAGATGGAGGGATGGGGTGGAGAGGTATATGAGAGAGGGGGGTGTGAGTTGGGAGCAGGGCAGTGAAATGGCAGGGGACAGGGCGACTTGGAGGCGATTTGTTTGTGGCCATCCCAAACGGGATTGAGGCGTCTGGCAATAGATAGATAGATTATTGTGTAGTTGTTTTCTCTGTTTTTATACTCATTCTTTTAAATTAACAACTTTCATGTCTCACTCATCAAAGCGCTGAATGACCTCTCAGGTCCCAGTGCTTGACCTTTGGCCTAAACTTCATATTCCATTCCATTCCATTCCCCCTCCCATTTCCTCCCCTCCTACTCCCCCCTCCTTTGTCACGTGCATCCCTAAGGTCATCCTTTGTTGTGTGCCACTTCGTGCTGCAGGTGACTATAAGTTATGCCGCAGGTAAAAATTCAGGTCATCCTTTGTTCTGTGTGCCACTCCCTACTGCAGGTGTGCATAAAAGACTTCTACCCTTTACGTTTCTGTCTCACTCTGTCTGAAGATGGTATATATGAAAGTACTCACTGTCGCTCCTTTCATTTCTCCTGTGGTTATTCTGCATCCTCTTCTGTCTTACTTTCCTTCATTCTTACCTTGTCTCTCTGCTTACGGGTGACTTTACACTCCCTCTTCTGTCTTTCCTTCATTCTTTCATCTTCCTTCTGCCTGTGGGTGACGCTACACTGAGTGACAAGACAAATGGTTTCCCATACACTAGGAAACCATTTACTATACTGGGTGGTAACCATATAACCAAATTTTGGCACTTGGTGGTTTAGTGGGTAATTAAGGCGCTCCAATCGGATTGAGCAGGTAAAGGTTTATATCCAAGGGATGGTTGGGGTTGATTGCTCATGTATTGCTACTCAGGGATGAGTGAGGCTGGTCACTCATCTTAAATGTCGGGACCAACTGCCTAGCCCCGGGCTCCTACGCTCCTCATGGGGCAATGTAGGATTGGATGATGGATATATATATATATATATATATATATATATATATATATATATATATACCTAGGCTGCTTTCCCCAAGGAATTGGAGGTAGCAGAGACATGACGAAACACTGTCATATACATTCATTCGCATCTTAGCCCCAAAGGGGAGAAGGGACAGATCCTCACTGCACCACACCGCACGAGGGTCAACCGTGCCATGCAATCAGCGACATCCGCAGCAGGGCCCAGCAGCAGAGCTGGTTTACCCCTGCCATATCATAATAGACCGATCCCCTTACCCGCGCCTGACCTGATCAGATCAAATGAGGGGGAATATCCCCTCAGGGCTGCGGCATCATTTATTCATAAACAATTTCTCTCCATTAATTTCTGTCAATGCACAGCCACTCTTCCTTGCTAAACAGACATCCCTTTCGCATTCAACGCTCTCTTCACACTGTCCATCCATCCTATTCGTGGTCTCCCTCTCAGCCTTACACCTCTCACATCAGATCTACTGTAGTTATCTTTTTCACCAATTGCTCATTATCCATTCTCTCCATATGCCAAAACCATCGCAGCACCCTCTGCTCAACTCGATCAGCCATCTCCCGAACAACTCCAGTTCTCCTTCGCACTTCATCATTACTCACTCGATCCATACGCGTCACTCCACACATACTCCTCAGACACCTCATCTCCATTACATTCAAACTTTTCCTCTCTGCTACACCCATAATCCATGTTTCAGCCCGATATAACGCAGTCGGTACCACAACACCCTCATACAACCTTCTCTTTACATCCATTCTAAGCGAACGACATCTAAGCACTTTTTTCATTTCACCCAGCACTTTCCTACTTCATTCATTCTAAACTTCACATCTGCATCTATTCTTCCATCCACAGCAAATGCGACCCTAAATATTTAAAACACTCTACCTCCTCAAGCAACTCACCATTCAAAACTATACTCATCCTCCTATCAACCTCGTACAATTCATCACTTTACTCTTATTCTCATTCACGTTCAATTTTCTCCTTTGACACACCCTTCCAAACTCCTCTACCAACTGTCTCAGTCTCTCCTCTGAATCAGCCACCAGTGCGTATCATCTGCAAACAGCAGCTGCTTCAGATTCCACTCTCTACCATCAACATTCACCAGACTCAGACCTCCACCTAACATTCTTGCATTCACCTCCTGTGCAACACCATCCATATAAATATTAAACAACCAAGGCAACATCACACAACCCTGCCGCAGCCCCACTCTCACGGGAAAGCAATCACTCACAGTATTACCCACTCTTACACACGCTTTACTATTTACATAAAAACTTTTCACCCCTTTTAGTAACCTACCATCAAGTCCATACAATCTTAAAACAGTCCACAAAGCCTCCCTATTAATTCTAACATACTCTTTCTCTAAATCCACGAATGCCCAAAACACATCCTTGCCTTTCGCTAAATACTTTTCACACACTTGTCTCACAGCAAACACCTGATCCACGCATCCCCTCCTTCTCCTAAAAGCACACTGCTCATCACCAATCATTCCCTCTGTGCCCTCTCTAACTCTCTTAACACACTACAATACACCTTACCTATAACATTCAACAGACTTATAATCCTAAATCTAGTACATTCATACTTATTACCCTTACCTTTATACAACGGGACAACACAAGCACTTGCCCAGTCAATTGGCACCATACCTTTCACAAAGCACCCATTCAACAATTTATATATATATATATATATATATATATATATATATATATATATATATATATATATATATATATATATATATATAGAGAGAGAGAGAGAGAGAGAGAGAGAGAGAGAGAGAGAGAGAGAGAGAGAGAGAGAGAGAGAGATAATGGGGGGAGGGTGCTCAGAGTCGTATAGGATGAATTTCTAATGAAGACTCAGTATATAATTCTATGTATCAAACTACAGCTCATGTGGAAGTTTCATTGTGTTTGGAGGGTGTTTAGGGGTCGCACAAGGGCTAGATTTTGTTTATCCAGTATGAAGTCCTTGTTCATGTGCTCCTGTGTGACGACATCCTGATGAAACTCAGACTGATCATACTCGTTATTTTTGGCCCCACAACGCGTAGGAAGTAGGCTACATCTGGTTCACTTCCGCTCCCTGACAAGTGCAGCTCGGTTGTTGGATGGGGAAAAATTGTTGTACACAGCAACTCCCCCAAGCCAGTTTGTTTTCGAATGGTCGTGCGACCTATATCTAATCCAATTCTTTTGTTTCCTCAGGACATCATAACTATAGGAGGAAATAATCCTTGCGGTGGTGCTGGAATAGACATGATGGGTGAGGATAAACCAGGTCATGAAGAAGAAAGGTACCTGGTCCATGGTGGACATTTACTTGGTTCAACCGCTGAGGATGACCAGCACCAGGGCTTGCCTTCCAACACTCCAGTATTTTTTTTAATGCAAGAAAGAAGGAACCAAAGGCCAGGAGCCCGCAAACCGTTCCTTCCAAGAAAAAACAAAAACAATACAAAAGAGAGCCAAATTTAAGATCCGTTCATTTCGAGATACCTGGACACACTGCGTTTGAAAGACTGGAGATCATAAGAAATAGGAAATACAGACAGAGGGAGACAACTCCAGATTTGACCTGTTGCATAAATGAATGACTGGGAGTATAGGTTAACTCTTGCATTAGAGAGCTGGACAGAAAAGGGATGAGACCCGTCGTAGAGGTGGAGGAATGCAAGCAGACAGTTCACAGGAGCAGTGACCATTGAACTAGCGACAGAAAAGCGATAAATATGCAACAGTGCGGCGAAGATACAGAGGTTGAAGGGAACCAGTAAGAGCAGGGGAGATGATGAAACGAAAAGCCTTAGACTCCACCCTATTGAGAGGAGCTGTTTGAGGGGAGCCTCCCCACACATGAGAGTTGTCCTCTAAACAGGGGCGAATGAAACCCATGCATAAAGTCAACAACTGTGCAGGGATAAAGAAGGTATGGAGTCGGCTTAGCACACTTAATCTTTTGGAAGCAGATTTTACAAGAGATGCAATATGATTTTTCCAAGATAAGTCCCGAGTGAATGAAATCCCAAGCATGTTCAAGGATGATGCAGGATTGAGATGGATATTATTAAACCTGTGGAAGATTGTGTTGGGTCGATAGGTATAAAAACTGAGTTTTTAATGCATTAAAAACAAGATTATTTTTACCCCAGTCAGAGATACTAGCCAAGTCAGACATTAGATGTGCCATAGCCCCATCCCTTGTGTGTTGAAGTAACTGCTGAGATGGATGTTGCAGGAACCGAATGGGAAGGTGAAGGGTGGAATCATCAGCATACGAGTGGATAGAGTTAGATGTACAGCTTCGAAGATCATTGATGAATAAAAGGAAGAGAGTCGATGGTAGGTCAGAGCCCTGAGGAACACCACTGTTGATAGATCTAGGAGAATAACGAAGGCCGTCTACAACAGCAGCTATAGAATGACCAGAAAGGAAGCTATAGACGAAGGCACAGATAGAAGGATAGAAATCGTAAGAGGGCAGGTTGGAAATTAAAGATTTATGCCAGACTCGATCGAAAGCCTTTGAGATGTCAAGTGCAATGGCAAAGCTTTTGCCGAAGTCCCGAAAGGAGGATAACCAGGAGTCTGAAAGGTAGATGAGGAGATCGCCAGTGAAGCGTCCCTGACAGAACCCAGACTGACGATTAGAAAGAAGGTTGTGACAGGGAAGATGCTTTAAAATTTTTTGTTAAGAATTGATTCGAAAACTTTTGAGGCACAGGATGTTGAGGCAATTGGACGATAATTAGAGGGTTGGGAACGGTCACCCTTCTTTGGGACAGGCTAATTAAGAGCAAACTTCCAGCAAGAAGGAAAGGAACAAGTTGACAGACAAAGGTGAAAGAGTTTACCGAGGCAGGGTGTAAGCACTGAAGCACAGTTCTTGAGGACAGCAGGAGGGACTCCATCAGCCTCATATGCCTTGTTAGTATTGAGGCCAGTGATAGTAGAAAATACATCAGCTGAAGAAATTTTAATGTCACCCATGAGGAACTCTCAGGGGGGAAGTGATGGAGGAACTATACTGGAACTGTCTAAGGTGGAATTGGAGGAGAAAGTCCGAGTGAAGAGATTTGCTTTATCAGTAGAAGAAATAGCTACAGAGCCATCAGAATAGAAAAGAGGAAGGAAGGATGATGACGTAATGTTGTTAGAAAGGTTTTTGGCAAGGTGCCAGAAGGAGTGAGAAGAATTTGAGTTTGAGAGTTCAGAGCACTTAGCATGGATAAAGTGCGAAGAACAGACATAGCATGATTCCGGGGCAGAAACATAAACAAGATGTTATTCAGGGGTGGGATGGCTCCAGTACCTTTTATAGGCCCTCTCCTTGTTGTGGACACCATTAGATCAAGTGCGATTAAATGAAGGCTTTCTTCCATTAGTCAGAAGATATGAGAAAGGAATGTATGGTTCCATACCTGAGAGAATAGCCTCTGTAATGCGCAAGGCACACCCAGTTGGCTCCCGGCCATCAAAGAAGTACTGTCTGAGGGCCTCCTAATCTGCAACTCCAAAGTTCCACAGACGACGTTTCTTTGGAGGGTCCACAGGCCGTACCGGAGCAATAGGACAGGTTAAGTTAATAAGGTTGTGATCGGAGGAGCCCAACGGAGTGGAAAGATTAACAGTGTAAGCAAAAGGATTTGTTGTAAGGAAGAGGTCAAGTATATTGGAGCTCTCTCCAAGGCGGTCAGGGATATGGGTAGGGTGCTGTACAAGCTGCTCTACATCATTTAGGATAGAAAAGATGTAGGCTTGTTCACCAGGTGGATCAGTGAAAAGAGAGGAGATCCAAAGGTGGTGGTGAACATTGAAATCTCTTAGAATGGAGATTTCAGAGAAAGAAGAAATGGATAGAATGTGTTTCATCGTAGAAGCAAGATACTCGAAGAATTTTTGATAGTAGAATTAGGGGATAAGTAAACAGCACAGATATATTTAGTTAATGACAAGAAAGCCGAAGCCAGAGAGTAGAAAATTCAGAAGAATCAAGTTCAGGAACATGAGAGCAAGATAAAATCATTGTGTACATATACACAACATCCACCTTTGGCTTTGAAATGAGTACAGTATAGAGAAAGTAGGAGGAAACAGAAGAGGGTTTGCTGTCAGTTGCCTCAGACAACTGAGTTTCTGTTAAAAAGAGAAGGTGAGGTTTAGTGGAAGAGGTGGTGTTTGACAGAGAGAAAGTTAGAGGAAAGGCTGCGAATATTGCAGAACTGAAGAAGTGAGTCAGACAGTGGTTCCAGGCATCTCTCTGAGTCGTCACCGGGAAAGGGGCTGATGGTGGGAGAATTTATGGTCCCCTCTCCCCCCCCCTCCCCGGGGACTCCGAGGCTTGATTTACAACAGTCATTTTTCTTTTTGAATTTTGAAAAGGAAGTGTATATGTATTGTGCATGTAGTTTGGTGTTGACAGTTAGAGAAACATGTATTGTATAGAATGTTGGCCTACTCTCCGTGGAACTGAAACACTGAGAAAGTTCAGCAATGGGGGATGGTCAGGAAGTAGTCCCGAGGGCTGATGAAACAGGAGCTCCAGCTCGCTCTGTCATCAGCTTTCCATCCCCCTTGGGGGTACTGCCCTGCTCGACTGGTGCTACAGTCTACTCCTCAACTGACAAGGTATTTCCAGTTGCACAAAATAGTGAATAAGATGGTGCGCAAAATTCCAGGACTGCTGTGCAAGAGGCAACAGAGTTCTGGAGAAAGCCCAGAATCCTCAAAGCAGAAAATTGTCATTGACTACCTGGGAATGATTCTGATGAGGAGGGAACACCTAATGAAATGCAATGGATGAAGTTCAGAAAACAAATTACAAAACAAAGGAGCACTGAGAGAAGAAAGAGAGAAGCTCTTCAATATCAAGCTCCACAAGGCCGAGTCTCTGATGACGATAGAAGATCGCCTGTTCCTAGAAGACCAGGAAACAGATTGGAAGACCACAACAAGGTCAGTGGACCTTGTCCTAGCTTGGCGAGAGGAATGGGCGATGGAGAGACCTCAACAGGAAGCTCAAAGGAAGCTAGAACAGTGATTTTCAAACTATGGGTCGTGACCCACCTTTGGGTCGTGAGAGGAATTTTGATGGGTCGCAGGGACATAGAATAGGCCTAATGCTTTCAGTGTATTTGATTTACTTATTTGAAATTGTAATTACCCATCTTACCCTATTAGCATATTCGTAGTAACTACGATAGACTATATAGCGGTTATGCTGTTCTTACCTAATTGTTCTTACCTAATTGTATCTTTACAGGAATGAGTCAAGCTCGTAGTGTCCCGTGTCTTAAACCAAATTTATCGTACAGATCCTTAAATTTGTGAATTGTTTTCGCACACACTATTTCATTCGGTAGTGCATTCCATTGATTAATTGCTCTGTTTGGGAAACTGAATTTCCTTACGTCTTTATCACCTCTCTTCCTATGCAGTTTTTCGCAGTGTCCTCTGCTGATGCTTCTCCATATGTTAAGTAATCATTTATGTCTATTTTCTCCTTCCCTGATATGCACTCATATAGCATTATCATGTCACCTCTTTTCCTTCTCTCCTATAGTGTTGGTAGATTTAGTTTTTTTAGTCTTTCGTCGTAGCTTAGGTCCCTTAAGCCTGGTATCCATCTTGTAGCGGCCCTTTGAACTTTTTCAATCTTGTCTATGTGTTTTTTGAGATGAGGATTCCAGACTACTGATGCATATTCCAGGGTTGGTCTAATGGATGATGCTATTATCCTTCTTAGCATGTCTTCATTTATGTATGTGAATGCTATTCTCATATTTGCAAGCAGTGTATACATGCTCCGTACCTTTTCGCTGATGTGGTCAGCCGGAGATAGTCTGTTATTGATACTCACACCTAGGTCTTTCTCTCTTTCTGATGTGTATAGGGTTTTATTTCCTAACTTATAATCCCAATCAGGTCTTTTTCCACTTTTACCAAACTTGATTACATGACACTTGTCCACATTGAATTCCATTTGCCATGTATTACTCCATTCATGAAGTTTATTTAATTCTTCTTGTAGCTCTTTACAAGAGTCTGTGTTAGTAATTCTCCTTTGTATTTTTGCATCATCTGCAAACATATTCAGATAGCTCTCATTTCCAGTGTTACTGTTTATATCATTTATATACACTAAAAACATGATTGGTGCCAGCACTGAACCGTATGGTACTCCACTAGTCACTTCTTTCCATGATGAGTAGTTTCCTCTTAGTACTGTTCTCATTTCTCTTCTTATGAGAAAATCTTGCATCCAACAAAACAGTTTGCCTCGAATTCCTCCTTGATGGTACAGTTTCCATAAAAGTCTTTCGTGTGGTACTGTGTCAAAAGCTTTCTTGAAATCTAAATAGATACTGTCCACCCATCCTTCTCTTTCCTGTATTGTGTTTGTTACTCTGTCATAGTAGCTCAACAGATAAGTAACACATGATTTTCCTTTTCTGAAACCAAACTGTCTTTCTGTTATCGTACTGTCTAGATGATTTACTCAAGCTTTTCTTATAAGCTTTTCTAATACCTTGCTTACAACACTGGTCAGTGATACTCGTCGGTAGTTGAGTGGATTTGGTTTATTTCCTTTCTTGAATAAGGGGACAATATTTGCTTTTTTCCAAATATCAGGTAGTTTACCTTGACTCAAGGATTTCTTGAAAATTAAAAATAATGGTTTACTTAACTCCTTTGCACATTCTCGTAGTACCCAACATGAAATTTCATCAGGACCACTTGCTTTTCCTCTGTTTAATTTACTTTACTCCTCCTGTATTACTTTTTCTGCTATTTGTATATCTGGTAGTATGTATGGACATGCATGTTCCATATAGTCCCTCCCAAAATTTTTTTTCTTCTGTAAAAACTAATTGGAAATTCTTATTTAGTGCTTCACAAAAATCTTTCTCTTGCGTATAAGTGAATCCCTCGTCCGTAATGGATTGTATTATATCTCTTACTTTGGTTTTGCTTCTGATGTAGCTGTAAAACAGCTTTGGTTGATCACTGCTTTTATTTATTAAATCCTCCTCAAACTGTTTTTGGGCTTCCCTCCTTATTCTTTTATAATCGTTTCTTGCCTGTTTGTAATTATTATACGCCCTTTCACTATTGTGTCTTCTGTATCTATTCCACAACAAATCTCTTCTTTCTTTTGATTTTTTACAATCTGTATTGAACCATTTCTGTATTTTCTTATCTGCTTCTTTGTGCTGTGGGATGTACTTCTGGACTCCTATTTCATAAAATTCACAGAATTTTTTTATATACAGCATTTAAATCTTGTCCTCTAAGCTCATTTTCCCAATCAACATCTAAGATATACTTCTTTAGGTCTTGATAATTTCCCTTTTTATAGTTTGGGCTCTTTTTGTAACTTTCATTGCTGTTAACTATGTCATAAGCTATCCTGAAATTGTAATTTAGTACTGCATGATCGCTTTTGCCGAGTGGAGGGTGATATATTAAACTGTCACTATCATTTTCTTGCCTAGTAAATATTAGATCTAGCACTGAAGGTACATCGAGTCCTCTTTTTCTGGTGGTTTCCCTCACATGTTGCGTTAGGAAAAACTCTTGCACGAGATCCAGGAGCTTTTGGTCCCAACAGCTTTCTTGGCTAATTATAATTAGAGTATTCCAATTTATATTTGTATTAAAATCTCCAGTTAGTATAATTCTTTCCGATTTCTCTTCCATTTTATGTAGTAATGATCTTAAACTCTGAATTGTACTCTCTGCCAGGTCCTCATATTCGTCTCTTTCCCATGTGTTTGATCTGGGTGGCATGTACAAATTGGCTACAATTACTTTCCCTTCAGATGTGTTGATCTCTACTGCAATCAGTTCTACTTGTGATGGTATATCTAGTTTTATTTCATTGACTTTTAGATTTTTCTTAGTTAATATTATAATTCCTCCTCCTTTTTTTTTTAAATTCTGTCTCTTATCCATATATTGTATTCCTCTAAGTTTAGTATGTCATTGGATATCCTTGGTGTTAATTTGGTTTCACTTAGGCATATTATTTGTGGTTCATTTTCTCTGACATAATCATTCATCTCTAGTAATTTAGATACCATTCCATCCACATTTGAGTACATCAACTTCATCATCTTGTTTATATACTTGTCATGACATGGTTTTACTACCTTCCTCCTTTTTATTCCATCCTGTGTGTGTGTGTGTGTGTGTGTGTGTGTGTGTGTGTGTGTGTGTGTGTGTGTGTGTTTTGTGTGTGTGTGTGTGTGTGTGTGTGTGTGTGTGTGTGTGTGTGTGTGTGTGTGTGTGTGTGTGTGTCTGTCTGTCTGTCTGTCTGTCACTCTCTGTTTGATTTTTTTTTACCCTGTGGATCGTGAAGTTCCAAATAGGAGTCCCACACTAAAATGTTTGAGAACTGCTGGGCTAGAGGAACAGAGCCAAATGGAGGAGAGAGCAACCATCCCTGAGCTGGAAGATTCACATTCCACAACGTCAACTGACAAAGGAGATGCTTTACTACCAAAGGCAAGGACACTGGGAGCATGTCCAGATCTCGACCTTCAGGTTATGAAACCAACTACCAACAGAAGCAGAGAGGAACATTGTCACTCCTGACCTGGCAGCCACCCTTGATCGAACCAACACCAGTGACAATAGTGCTTTGTACATCATCGCAACAACTGCTGCCAGTCTCGGCCACGATGTGTCCCAGTTGGCTTTGTCCTCCAACTCTTTCAGGTCGTTTAGGAGGAAGCATTGGAGCAAAACAGCTACTTTCATTTTGGAGCAAGTAGCTACAACACCAGGGTTTGTGCAGCTTGTCGTTCATTGGGATTACAACGTACTGCCTGCACTGACTGGAAATGAGAAAGAGAACAGGCTGGCAATCCTTGTGTTGGGGAAGGATAGTTCCCCGCCTGAGAGAATCCTCTCAGCTGCTGGGAGTTCCAAAGATCGCAGCCAGTACCGGTTGGGGAATAAGCAAACGCAGTCATCAAGATGCTGAAGGACTGGGCCCATGATGGAAGGATCGAGAGAATGAGCTTCGACACCACCGCAAACAACACTGGAAGGAGAGGTTGAAGCTTGCCTTAGGATAGAGGCTACTTTCGACAGGGACCTCTTGCACTTCGGTTGTCTCCAGCATGTGTCTGAGATTCTAATCGGGGTTGTCTTCATGAAGACGTTTGGTGCCTCCAGTGGCCCTGATACTGGACTCGTTGGCTCTTCAGGCAGTTAATGGAAAAATGGGCCATCATTCACTACAATGCACTCCAAGTCAGAAGCACGGGCCCTTTCATGTGAAATATCCTTGATGGATTTCAGGAACTTGTCGCCAAGGTGCTGGAGTTCATCCAGTCCACTTTGGAGGAATCACACATGAGGGATAACTACATGGAGTTCCTGGAACTAGTTTTCATCTTCCTTTGCGGTGAGCCTTCAAGTGGCGTGAATTTCAAAGTTCCAGGCTTTATGCATATGGCTCGCTGGTTGGCCAAGATTTTGTACATGCTGAAGACCTGGTTCTTTTGAGGTCAGTTCCGACTGACATCTCACGAGGATTGGGCACTGAGAGACATTTCATAGTTCGCCTCGATGGTGTACATGAAGTACCGGTTCAGAACTCCTGAAGTGCTGAATGCCCCAGTGAATGACCTCGAACTGCTGAAGGACATCAGCAAGTACCACGCCATCAACAAAGGTGTCACAGAATCTGCATTGGGTGCTATGATGTGTCGCCTCTGGTACCTGAATGACCAACTGGTTGCACTTGCTCTCTTCAGTCCTATGGTGTCAATGGAGGAGAAGCTGGAGATGGTGGTGGCTATGGAGTCGAACGAAGGAAAGGAGGAACCTCCTAAAACAAGGGTGGAAGTGAACATGGTGAAGATCTAAGGGAATCAGCTGGCTGATTTTTGCTCCAAAGGGGTCCTGTCCTTCTTCAAGATGGAACGTATACCAAGTGACTTTTCAGTTAGACCCAGCGGATTGGTGAGGTCATCCAGACTACAAACAGGGAAAGGAAGTCTTGCAGTCGATCTCAGTGGTCAATGACGTTGCAGAGAGAGGGGTCAAACTCATCCAAGACTTTAACGCAACCCTCACTCAGTGAGAGGAGCAAAAGCAGTTCTTTCTAAAAGTCGTGTTGGAACACAGGCTGAGAAATCCAAAGCCAATGAAAAAGTTTTTGATAAAGTAGAGTAGAGAGTAGAAAATAGGCCCCCTACCAAAATTGTCAGACTGTTAACGATCATTAAATTTCGTTCTAGATATTAAAGATTTCTTCGTTTTTATAGTTATTAGGGATAGAATACAAAACTGAGCCTGTTTGAATAAATTTGAAGTTGAATATATTGGAGTACACTAATATATATATCTACCTATCTATCTCTCTGTCGCTCTATCTCTGTCTCACTTTCTGTCTCTCTCTCTCTCTCTCTCTCTCTCTCTCTCTCTCTCTCTCTCTGCAGTACATATATATATATATATATATATATATATATATATATATATATATATATATATATATATATATATATATATATTGTTACGGAACAGAGAAAGATAATGTACACTTTAAGTGAGAATACTAAAAATCACTACTGTCCCGTAAAGTTCCAGGTTCAAAACAAAAGAGTTAGGTAAAATTACAAGTTAAAGTTTAATGCTCAAACTAACAACAAAACATTCAGGACTCATAAGGATAATGTAATGGCAAAAAACAGGTTAAACATATGGTTAACTGCAATAGCCTCTATTAACATTAAATTAGCAAGAGTAAATTTACCTAAGTCAGCCCTGATAAAATGAAAATACACTGGGTAATGCTCAGTTAATGCAAGATAAATTATTACAGATACAAACTAGTATTAAAACTGGCTGACAAAATGAATCCTACACAAATTACAAAAAAAACTCACTAGGCCTACTAATCAACACCTTATGCTATACAGTACTAGGAAAAAATGCAATAACAGTTATACTCAAATTACACAGCTGCTAAATGGTTGGAGACTTCCGGAGCACTCACAACAATAACTGTACAGGGGAGGACAGAGATGTGAACAAAATGAGAAGTAGATCTAAGTGGCAATGATGCAGAGACTGAGCTCATTATATAGGGGCCAGCAGAGCTTGATACAACTTGTAAGAAGAACGCGCAAATGAAGCCATGGGGACAAAGAGTTGACAATCCCGCTCTGAACAACAGAAAGGACGACTTACTCTACTATAACGGTAGAAGGGGGGGACTGAGGCAGAACACGCTCGTGATCAAACATGCAGCATACTGTGCGTTAAAATTACACAAAGGATGATGAAATCATAGGCTATGTAACACCTCCCCACAAAGAAAAAGAAATTTACAAAGGAAATTTCTTATTACCCTAAAACAATCTGTCTAAAGTCTAGATAAGCAATCTGCAATGACATTTTCTTTCCCCTTGACATGTTGTATGTCTAATGAATACTCCTGAAGAAGTAGACTCCATCTTGTCAATCTCTGTTTTTTATCTTTAAACTTACTAAGGAATTTCAGTGGGTTATGATCGGTATAAATGACTATGGGGTCAAAACCAGAACACAAATAAAATGAAAAATGCTGTAAACCCAAAATCAAGGCCAAAAGCTCTTTCTCAATAGTGGAGTAGTTCTTTTGAGGTGGAGTGAACTTCTTACTGTAGTAAGATACAGGGTGTTCAGTCATAGGTACTTGCCAGTATCCCTTTAATAAATCAAACTTACTTATGTACCTAGCCTTTCCAATCTTGTCTATGCACTCTTCCACGCGAGGGAGAGGGTAAGTGTCTGTTTTGGTTATCTGATTAACACGTCTGTTGTCAATGCAAAGTCGCTGTGACCCACCTGGCTTAGGGACTAGAGTGACAGGAGAACTCCACTCGCTCTGACAGGGCTCAATCATCTTGTGGTCCAACAGGTAGCCAAGCTCCTTCTGAATGAGAGGAACTTTCACTGGGTTCACACGGTAAGGAGGCAGTTTAATTGGCTTCGCGTCTCCAACATCGACATCATGCATCAACACAGTGGTTCTTCCTGGAGTAGCACGGAACACTTGCGGGTACTCTTGCAGTAATGCCGAAAACTCCTGCCTTTCCTCGGGAGGTAGATGAGAAAGCTTAGTCTGGAGATCATTCATGATATCAGGATTCTTCCCCAAACTATCACTCAGGCTCATGCTGCATGGGAGAACTTCACTTGCAGACTCGGGTGGAACAGCTACAGTGCAGACTGGATTATTTTCGTCCCGCCTGTGATATAACTTTAGCATGTTGATGTGACAAAGTTGCCTGTTCTTTCTACGATCTGGTGTGGCGATGACATAGTTGACATCACTGAGTTTCTTCTCCACGAAATAAGGACCACTAAACTTGGCTTGAAGAGGTTGCCCATGAACTGGTAGCAGAATCAAAACCTGATCTCCTGGCTGAAAGTGGCGTAACCTGGACTTCTTATCATACCAAGTCTTCATCTTCTCCTGAGCAGCTCCTAAATTCTCTCTCACCAGCTGTAAAACAGTGGACAGCCGTTCTTTAAACTTCATCACATACTCCAGCAGGTTGACGTCATCTTCCTCGGACAGCCAGCATTCCTTGAGTAGCTTAAGGGGTCCTCTTACTTCATGGCCAAACAGTAGTTCAAAAGGTGAGAAGCCCAGTGATTCATTTGGAGATTCTCTTGCGGCAAACACAATGAATGGAAGACCTTTATCCCAGTCTTTCTGATGTTCCAAACAGTATTTCTTGAGCATCGATTTGAGTGTTTGATGATATCTCTCCAACGCTCCTTGGGTCTGGGGATGGTAAGCTATAGACGTAATCTGGGTGATGCCCAACTCTTTCAGAGACTGCTTGAAAACATTTGACATGAAATTACTTCCCCGGTCTGACTGTACCTCCTTGGGCAGACCAAACTTTGTGAAGAACCCTAGCATTTCCTTAACCACGTTCTTTGCTGAGATATTTCTAAGTGGAATGGCTTCAGGATAACGAGTAGCCATATCAATCAGGGTCAACACATAAGAAAATCCTGAAGAAGTCTTAGGAAGAGGGCCCACAATATCCACCAACACACGGGTGAAAGGCGCCTCAAAAGGAGGTATGGGAACTAGAGGTGCAACCTTTTCAGTCTGATTACACTTCCCCACAACTTGACAGGTGTGACAAGACTTACAATACCAGGAAACATCCCTGAAGATACCTGGCCAGTAGAAGTGTTTCAAAATGCGTGCCACAGTCTTCCTCACTCCAAGGTGTCCTGCCAAACTGGAATCATGAGCCACTCTAATGATATCCTGCCTACAAACACGAGGGATGACAACTTGATGTACAACCTCCCATTCACAGTCGGCTGATGCTGTTGGGGGTCTCCACTTCCTCATAAGTACTCCTGACTTTACATAATAACAAGTAGAAGCACCAGCTGACTCCTCCTCACTGCAAGCAGAGTTAGCTAGACCTTTCAACTCAGAGTCAGCAACCTGCAACTCAACCAACTCTTGACGAGACAAATTATCAACACTACGGGGTACTGCCTCATTTGGTGAGTGGTCCAAATTAGCAAGAAAAGTGTCAGCTAGGATAACATCATCATCATCATCATTATCCTCTAAATCACCAGTAACTTTAGACTTAGCCCTAGTGACAGCACATGCAGGGAACACATCAGGGACATCACAATCCTGGGACGCAGCCACTGGCCCACTAGACAACTGAGGAGCTGGACACACTTGACTTCCACCAATATCATTTCCAAGTAAGAAAGTTACACCTGACATTGGGAGTGTCTCAACCAACCCAACCATAACGGAACCATTAACAAAACCAGACTCTAAATTCACTCTGCACAGAGGGACAGAGAAGTAATTATTCCCTACACCCTGCAAGATTACAGTTTCATCAGAGGAATTAACATTAGAGCCTAGAACACTGGTCAGCATAAGGGATTGGCAAGCACCTGTATCACGATATATTTTAACTGATTTCCTGTCATTACTGTCCAGAAGACTGACAAAACCATCAGACAGGAAATTAGCACATGAACTCTTGAGAGTGTCACCCACGTTACTGCTCAAAAGAGGAGCTCCATCATGAGAATTTAAGTTACCCCTCAATGCAGGTTCAGTTAACTCAGTTAAAGAATTCTGGGAACTCTCAAGAGTGGACACTAGACCAATTGACTATTTAAAGACTCCTTTTTGTTCACATCACGCTGTCTCCTGAAACATTTCTCCGTAGTATGACCAAGCTTACTACAATAAGTACATTTACTTTTCTGAAATCTAGAGGTGAAGCTGGTATTTACTTCCTGAGAAACATCATCTTTATTCTCTTTCCTGTTACCTGTACTCTGAGTAGAGACAACGTACTTACTCTCAGCTTTCCCTTTTTCTTTAGAATATCTATTGTGAGTGAGAACATATTCATCAGCTAAAACTGCAGCATCAGACAAATTATCTATTCTTTTCTCATCAAGATATAGGCTTACATCTTTACTAATACACCTTTTGAAGTCCTCCAGCAAAATCATCTGCTTAAATTTACCAAAATCAGAATCCACATTCTTAGAATTTAACCACTGCTCTAACAGATCTTCTTTGATTTTTGCATACTCAACATGGGATTGCTTATCTTGCTTGTAAGTTGTCCTAAATTTTACTCTATAGGCTTCAGGAACAAGTTCATAGGCCTTAAGAATCAAGCTCTTAACTACATCATAATTATCACATTGATCCTGAGGCAAAGATGCATAAATTACTTGAGCTTTACCGGTCAGAACAGTTTGAAGGAGTACTGGCCAATACTTTTTGGGCCAATTAAAACCTGTAGCTACCCTCTCAAACAACTGAAAATACTTTGTTAAATCAGATTCATTAAAAGGAGGGACAAGTTTAACATTTTTAGCCACATCAAAATCATCAGAGCTAGATGATCCAGTTCCACCTTGTTTCATGCGATACTCATGGTCTGCCTGAATCCTAGCAATTTCAACTTGTGCCTCAGCCTCCTTAGAACGTGCCTGAAATTCAGCCTCCTTAGCATTTGCTTGAAAATCAGCCTCCTTAGCACGAGACTCCGCCTCCTTAGCCTGAGCCTCCTGCAGGGCTAGCTGTAACTTAGCTAATTCAATCTGCGTTTGCTCATTTGGAGGAGTTACATTAAACAAGCTTTCATTAATCATGTCAACAATTTGATCTTTAGAATGATGAGAGCGAACAGCAATTCCCAATTGTTGAGCAACAAACTTAAGTTCATTCTTTGTTCTGTTTTCTACATCACACACTGTTTGCACATTTGACAAAAAATCCTTGCCTTCATCAAGTGTAGAAATAGTAGACATCATGAATAAATCACAGTCACAAAATATCAAGCAATATCCTTATGATAATATCCTGAATATCCTGATATGAGGTCGCCAAATTTATGTTACGGAACAGAGAAAGATAATGTACACTTTAAGTGAGAATACTAAAAATCACTACTGTCCCGTAAAGTTCCAGGTTCAAAACAAAAGAGTTAGGTAAAATTACAAGTTAAAGTTTAATGCTCAAACTAACAACAAAACATTCAGGACTCATAAGGATAATGTAATGGCAAAAAACAGGTTAAATATATGGTTAACTGCAATAGCCTCTATTAACATGAAATTAGCAAGAGTAAATTTACCTAAGTCAGCCCTGATAAAATGAAAATACACTGGGTAATGCTCAGTTAATGCAAGATAAATTATTACAGATACAAAATAGTATTAAAACTGGCTGACAAAATGAATCCTACACAAATTACAAAAAAACCTCACTCGCCTACAAATCAACACCTTATGCTATACAGTACAAGGAAAAAATGCAATAACAGTTATACTCAAATTACACAGCTGCTAGATGGTTGGAGACTTCCGGAGCACTCACAACAATAACTGTACAGGGGAGGACAGAGATGTGAACAAAATGAGGAGTAGATCTAAGTGGCAATGATGCAGAGACTGAGCTCATTATATAGGGGCCAGCAGAGCTTGATGTAACTTGTAAGAAGGACGCGCAAATGAAGCCATGGGGACAAAGAGTTGACAATCCCGCTCTTAACAACAGAAAGGACGACTTACTCTACTATAACGGTAGAAGGGGAGGACTGAGGCAGAACACGCTCGTGATCAAACATGCAGCATACTGTGCGTTAAAATTACACAAAGGATGATGAAATCATAGGCTATGTAACAATATATATATATATATATATATATATATATATATATATATATATATATATATATATATATATATAAATATATATATATATATATATATATATATATATATATATATATATATATATATTGCCAGACGCCTGAATCCCGTTTGGGGTGGCCACAAACAAATCGCCTCCAAGTCGCCCTGTCCCCTGCCATTTCACTACCCTGCTCCCAACTCACACCCCCCTCTCTCATATACCTCTCCACCCCATCCCTCCATCTCATCCTCGGCCTCCCCCTCCCTCTTCCCCCCTCCACCTCACTCACATACACTCTCTTCGTCAGTCTTTCACCCTCCATCCTCTCCACATGGCCAAACCACCTTAGTGTGTTCCTCATAACGCTCCCTATCACATCCACATCAACACCACAACGTTCCTTTATATCCTCATTCGTCAGCCTATCTCTCCATGTGACTCCACAGGCTCCTCTTAAATAACTCATTTCCACTGCTCTCACTCTTGACTTGTGTCCTTCCAACAACGTCCAAGCTTCACTTCCGTACGTTAGAGTTGGTATCACAATACTGTCATGTAATAACTTTTTAACTTCCATGCTCACTTCCCTGTTTCTTGTCACTGCTTTCAAAGAACCAGCAACCTTTCTTCCCTGCTGTACCCTTTCAAGCACTTCACCCTCCAAACCTCCATCCTTACTCATCACACTACCCAAGTACTTAAACGTACTCACATTTTCCAATTCCTCACCATCCAACCTCGCTGTACATTCACTGACTTCACGTCTCTCAAAGACCATCACTTTACTCTTCCCTACATTCACCTTCAGATTCCGTTTCTTACACACTCTCCCAAACTCATCCACCAAGCCTTGCAGCTCCCCTTCGTCTTCACTCAACAACACAATATCATCTGCAAACAACAGTACAGGGAGTTTCCAAACACTATCCTCTCTCACCAGGGCCACTCCAACATCCACTACCCTACCTTGTACCTCTTTTATTACCCCATCCATGTACAGATTGAACAACCATGGAGACATGACACATCCCTGTTTCAACCCAACTTTCAAAAAGAAAAATTCACTTTGTTCACCATCCACACGCACTGCAGCCATCGCACCATCATACATACTCTTCACAACATTCAACAACTTCCCATCTACTCCATATATTCTTAACACTTTCCACAATCCTTGTCTATCCACCCTGTCATATGCTTTCTCCAAATCCATGAAAGCCACATACAACTTCTTTCCCTTCTCTAGAAACTTTTCCACTGAAGATCTAAGAATGAATATCTGATCTACACAACCTCTTCCCTTCCTAAAGCCTCCCTGTTCTTCTCCAACTAATTTCTCTGTTCTTTCTCTAACTCTGTCAATAAGTATCCTACCATACACTTTTCCTATTATACTAAGAAGACAAATGCCCCTATGATTACCACACACTTCTTTTTCCCCTTTTCCTTTGTACAAGGGAATAATTATACCTGACTTCCAATCCTCCGGGACTCTACCTTCCTCCCAGGCTAATCTGCACATCTTCCACATCCATTCTACTACTATCTCTCCCCCATGCTTCAGCATTTCACTACACACTCCATCAATTCCTGGGGCTTTCCCCATTTTAACTTTCTTCATTGCTTCCACAACTTCTATCCTACTGATTTCTTCCTGTCTTCTCACCTCCCTCCTTCTCCCAGCTATTCCCCGGCCACTTATACTCGCATTACTTCCATCCTCTACGTTCAACAATTCCTTAAAGTGTTCTCTCCATCTGCTCACTTTTTCTCCCTTCTTCACTAGTAATCTACCATTTTTATCTTTCACTCCCCTGCTAACTTCACTTCCACCCTGTCTTACTCTTTTCACCTCTTTCCAGAACATTTTCTTACAGTCCCTCCACTTTACACTCAAATTCCTACCAAATTCCTCATCCACTCTCTTCTTACTCTCTCTTACTAATCTTTTCACCTCTCTCTTTCTTTCTACATATAACTCTCTCTTCCGCCTCTCAACTTCTTCCACGTCCCTATTTGTCATCCATTCATTGTATGCTTTCTTCTTTTGTGCCACAGCCTGTTTCACCTCTTCAGTCCACCACGCTGTTCCTTGCACCCCCTCCGTCTTCTCTTCCTTCCACACACCACATCACATGCTGCACATATTTCTTCTGTAAATATGCTACACACACCTTCCACGTCTCCCATCTGCTCCAGTTCATATTTGCACAATCGTTCCTCCACTTCTCTCTTATACTCTGCCTTTTTCTCATCCTCTTGTAACCTTTCCACTCTCCTTGCAACTACTCCTTCCTCTCGTCTTTCCCTTCTTCTATTTCTCCATTCTAATTGGACCTTGATTCTGGCCACCACCAAGTAGTGGTCAGAAAGTCCACTCCCCCAACCTCTATAAACTCTTGCATCCATTACACATCTTCGCATCCTTTCATCCACACACACATAATCAATCATTGCCTTCCTTTCATTCAGTTCACCACTCACCCTTCTCATCACTCGCCATGTATACCTGTGGATCATTTTATGCCTGAAGAGAGTATTGGCTACCACCAACCCCCTCCCAGCACAAATGTCTACTAACGCACTCCCATTCTCATCTATCTCAGCAGGCACACCCCACTCACCAACTATTCCATCCACCTTCGCATTCCCAACTTTACCATTCATATCACCAATCAAAAACACTCTCTCATTCCTTCCAAACTTTACCATGCACACTTCTACATTTGTCCTGAACTCTTCTCTCACTCTTCTAGCACGATCTTGCGTTGGCGCATACACACACACAATCGCCCACATTTGTATTCCAACTTTCAACTTTACCCACACAATCCTTGACCCAACTGATCCATATTGTCTTATGCTCTTCTTCCATCTTTTACTCACAACTATACATACTCCTTCCTTCGCCCTTTCATTCTCACCTACTCCTGCACATATACCCCATCCATACTCCCATTCTCTCACACTTTCTCCTCACCATTTTGTTTCAGTTATTCCACATACATCCACTTTCGCACCCTCAAGCACCTGGACAATCTCTCTCTCTTTCAACTCATCACTTGATATTGGCTAGTTTGGGGGGAACCGGATCTTCAGAAGGATGAGTAAACACAATGTCGTGATGAACATAATGGATTTTATTACCAGACGTTTTGACATCTCCTGAATGTCAACTTTAGTGATCTAAAATGATAAAATTATTAAGATTACTTACATGTAAATATCAAAGTGTTTTAAAGATACAACAGTGGTAAACAAGAGAATTAAGCAATGTTTAAGAAGAAGGTTGATATAGTGTTGTTAAATTGGGCTTAAAGCAGTTTTATATACATGGACGAGTTTGATACTCGTGTTAAAGATGAATATTTTGAAATACTTGATTCTTGTACCGGCAGTAAGTGTGTGGCTGTCGGTGGTGGTGTCTGTCGCTGTCGGTGCTCTGCTCTACCACCTCATCTATGAAATCCAGGGCTCTCTTGCCGCAGTCCACCCCCTGCCCTCTCAAGCCTTCATGAGTGTTTTGGGATCTATTCTTGCACAGTCCCTCACCCACTTCCCATGGCTATCCTCAGGCAGAGTGAGTAAACAGTGACCAATATTCTTCTTTTTAATGTACAGTTTCGATCCAAAGAAGGCATCCAGGCTCACTGATTTACTCAGTGTACAAAGTACAAAATTCCCCGAACATGCTGCAATGCAATGATTTATTTGCTTTACAAGAAGCGCGACTCAAAAGATCTTAGTAACTACAGGCCCATTAACATATACCAGTTATGTACAGACTCTTCACTGAAGTGCTTCCGAATAGAATATCAACAGGTCTGTAACATAGCCAACCTCGTGAACCGGAATGATTTCTAAGCGGGTATTTGACTACTGATCATCTACACACAGTGAATCATATAAATGAGAAACCTATAGAATATAATAAACAACTGTCTTTAGGTTTTGTTGATTGGAAAAAGGCTTTCGACTCTGTGGAGCACATAGCAATATTTTGTTCATTGTGGAAACAAGTAGAAAATAACATTGTAAAATGGCTCTAAAACGTATGTAAAGAGGGAACTGCTGCAGCAGAATTACATAAAGTTTCGGGAAAAAATAAGATTAAGAATGGCGTGCGTTAGGGAGAAACAAATTCACCAAAAAAATTTTACAGCATGCCTAGAAACTATTTTCAGAAAACAAGACTGGGAGAACAGCGGACTAAACATAGATGGAGGAAACCTAAACCACTTACGATTTGTAGATGACATTGCCCAAATTTCAGAAGCTGCAGAGACATTGCAAGAAATGTTAAATGTGCCAAATTGAGAATGTCTCAAAGTACGGCTCAAGATGAAACGGATTTTTTTTTTATACGAGGAAGAAGGAACCAAAGGCCGTGAGCCTGCGAGGAAGAAGGAACCAAAGGCCGCTTGTTCTAGTGCTGTCGGGAACAAGGAGAGGGCCTACAAAAGGTACCTGAGCCAACCCACTCCAGAATCACATCATCTTTACATTTCTGCCCGGAATCGTGCTAAGTCTGTTCTTCGCTCTGCTAAAAATAATTTCATTCGTACTAAATGCTCTCAACTCTCCAACTCGAATTCTTCCCGCTCCTTCTGGCACCTTGCCAAAAACCTTTCTAACAACTTTACCACATCATCCTTCCCTCCTCTTTTCTACTCTGATGATTCTGTAGCTATTTCTTCTACTGATAAAGCAGATCTCTTCGCACAGACTTTCTCCTCCAATTCCACCTTAGACAATTCCAGTGCTGTTCCTCCCATCATTTCCCCCCTCTGACTTCCTCATGGCTGACATTAAAAATTCTTCAGCTGATGTATTTTCTGCCATCACTGGCCTCAGTACTAACAAGGCATATGGGCCTGCTGGAGTCCCTCCCGTTGTTCTCAAGAACTGTGCTTCTGTGCTTACATCCTGCCTAGGCAAAATCGCCTTTGTCTGTCAACTTGTACCTTTCCTCCTTGCTGGAAGTTTGCTCTCATTCAGCCAGTCCCAAAGAAGGGTGCCCACTCCCAATCCTCCAACTATCGTCCAATTGCTTTAACGTCCTGTATTTCAAAAGTTTTCGAGTCAATTCTCAATAGGAAAATTTTAAGGCATCTTTCGTATCACAACCATCTTTCTGATCGTCAGTACGGGTTCCGTCAGGGACGCTCTACTGGCGATCTTCTCATCTACTTTTCAGACTCCTGGTCATCCTCCTTTCGGGACTTTGGCGAAAGCTTTGCCAATGCACTTGACATCTCTAAGGGTATTGATCGAGTCTGGCATAAATCTTTAATTTCCAAACTGCCCTCTTACGGTTTCTATCCTTCGTCGCTAGCTTCCTTTCTGCTCGTTCTATAGCCGCTGTTGTAGACGGCCATCTTTCTTCTCCTGAGGAACACCACTGTTGATCTACAACAGTGGTGTTCCTCAGGGCTCTGTCCTATCACCAACTCTCTTCCTTTTATTCGTCAGTGACCTTCTAAGCTGTACATCTAACCCTATCCACTCATACTCTGATGACCCCACCCTTCACATTTCCATATGGTTCCTGCAACACCCATCTCAGCAGTTACTTCAACAAACAAGGCATGAGGCTATGGCACACCTAATGTCTGACTTAGCTCGTATCTCTGACTGGGGTAAAAATGATCTGGTTGTTTTTAACGAATCTAAGCCTCAGTTCTTGCACCTATCAACCCGACAAAATCTTCCATTGGTATACCCACTAATGTTTAATAATATTCAGCTTAATCCTGCATCATCCTTGAACATGCTTGGGGTTTCATTTACTCGGGATTTATCTTGGAAAGATCATATTACATCTCTTGTATATTCTGCTTCTAAGAGATTAGGTGTGCTAAGCCGACTCCGTTCTTTCTTTATTCCTGCTCAATTGTTGACTCTATACAGGGGTTTTATCCGTCCCTCCCCCCACATACAGCTCTTCTCAATAGGGTGGAGTCAAAGTCTCATTAACTCTCCTCCTCTTACTGACTTCCTTCAACCTCTGTCTCTTCGGTGCACTGTTGCATCTTTATCCCTTTTCTATCGCTACTTTAATGGTCACAGCTCTTCTGAACTGTCTGCTTGCATTGCTCCACCTCTATGACGGGCTCGTAGCACCTGTCTAGCAGCAAACTCTCATCCCTTTTCTGTTCAACTCTCTAATGCAAGAGTTAACCGTTACTCCCAGTCCTTCATTTATGCAACCGGTCAATTCTAGAACTGTCTCCCTCCATCTGTATTTCCTGCTGCCTATGATCTCCAGTCTTTCAAACCCAGTGTTTCCAGGCGTCTCGAAATGATCAGATCTTGAATTTGGCTTTCTATTGGAGGGAACTGTTATTGCGGGCCAATGGCCTTTGGTTCCTTCTTCCTCACATTAAAAAAATATATAAAAAAATAGTTGTTCCTTTCAAGAGAAAAAGAAAACACAAAGGAGAGCCAAATTCAAGATCCGATCATTTCGAGATGCCTGGACACACTGTGTTTGAAACACTGGAGATCATAGGAAGCAGGAAGTACAGACAGAGGGAGACAGTTCCAGAGTTGACCAGTTGCATAAATGAAGGACTGGGAGTAACGGTTAACTCTTGCATTAGAGAGTTGGACAGAAAAGGGATGAGAGTTTGCTGCTAGATGAGTGCTACACGATCGTCGTAGAGGTGGAGGAATGCATGCAGAGTGTTCAGAGGAGCAGTGACCATTAAAGTGGGGATAGAAAAGAGATAAAGATGCAACAGTGCGACGAAGAGGCAGAGGTTGAAGGGAATCAGTAAGAGGAGGAGAGTTGATGAGAAGAAAAGCCTTTGACTCCACCCTATTGAGAAGAGCTGTATGTTGGGAGCCTCCCCATACAAGAATGTTGTACTCCAAACAGGGGTGGATAAAACCCCTGTACAGAGTCAACAATTGTGCAGGGGTAAAGAAGGAACAGAGTCACCTTAGCACACCTAATCTCTTGGAAGCAGATTTTACAAGACTTGTATTATGATCTTTCCATGAAAAGTCCCGAGTAAATGAAACCCCAAGCATGTTCATGGATGATGCAGGATTAAGATGAATATTATTAAACATTAGTGGGTATACCTGTCGAAGATTTTGTCGGGTAGAAAGGTGTAAAAACTGAGTCTTTGATGCATTGAAAACAACCATATTATTTTTACCCCAGTCAGAGATACGAGCCAAGTCAGACATTAGGTGTGCCATAGCCTCATCCCTTGCTTCTTGAAGTAACAGTTGAGATGGACGGTGCAGAAACCGAATGGAAAGGTGAAGGGTGGAGTCATCAGCGTATGAGTGGGTAGGGTTAGATGTACAGCTTTGAATGTCATTGATGAATAAAAGGAAGAGAGTTCGTGATAGGATAGAGCCCTGAGGAACACCACTGTTGATAGATCTAGGAGAAGAAAGATGGCCGTCTACAACAGCGGCTATAGAACGACCAGAAAGGAAGCTAGAGATGAAGGCACAGATAGAAAGATAGAAACCGTAAGAGGGCACTTTGGAAATTAAAGATTTATGCCACACTCGATCGAAAGCCTTTGAGATGTCAAGTGCAATGGCAAAGCTTTCGCCAAAGTCCCGAAAGGAGGATGACCAGGAGTCTGAAAGGTAGGTGAGAAGATCTCCAGTGGAGCATCCCTGACGGAACCCGTACTGACGATCAGAAAGAAGGTTGTGATGGGAAAGATGCTTTAACATTTTTCTATTAAGAACTGACTCGAAAACTTTTTAGATACAGGATATTAAAGCAATTGCACGATAGTTGGAGGGTTGGGAATGGTCACCCTTCTTTAGGACTGACTGAATCTCAATCTTCCAGCAAGAAGGAAAGGTACAAGTTGATAGACAAAGGCGAAAGAGTTTGCCATTGCAGGGTGTAAGCACAGAAGAACAGTTCTTGAGAACAACAGGAGGGACTCCATCTGGCCCATATGCCTTATTAGTACTGAGGCCTGTGATGGCAGAATACATCAGCTGAAGATATTTTAATGTCAGCCATGAGGAAGTCAGAGGGGGGAAGTGATGGAGGAACAACACCGGAATCATCTAAGGTGGAATTGGAGGAGAAAGTCTGAGTGAAGAGATCTGCTTTATCCGTAGAAGAAATAGCTACAGAGCCATCAGAGTAGAAAAGAGGAGGGAAGGATGATGAGGTAAAGTTGTTAGAAAGTTTTTTGGCAAGGCACCAGAAGGAGCGGGAAGAATTCGAGTTTGAGAGTTGAGAGCATTTAGTACGGATGAATTTATCTTTAGCAGAGCGAAGAACAGACTTGACAAAATTCCGGGCAGAAACGTATAAAAGATGTGATTCAGGGGTGGGGTGGCTCCGGTACCTTTTATAGGCCCTATCCTTGTTGCGGACAGCATTAAAACAAGGGTGATTAAATCAAGGCTTTCTTGCATTAGTCAGAAGATATGAGAAAGGAATGTATGCTTCCATGCCAGTGAGAATAAGCTCTTTAATGCACAAGGCACAACCAGATGGCTCCCGGCCATGGAAGCAATAATCATTCCAGTGAAAATAAAAGAAGTACTGCCTGAGGGCCTCCCAGTCCGCAGCTCCAAACTGCCACAGACGACGTTTCTTTGGAGGGTCCACATGCTGTACCGTAGTGACAGGACAGGTTAAGGTGATAAGGTTGTCTACTCTGATGGCTCTGTAGCTATTTCTTCTACTGATAAAGCAGATCTCTTCGCTCAGACTTTCTCCTCCAATTCCACCTTAGATGATTCCGGTGTTGTTCCTCCATCACTTCCCCCTCCTCTGACTTCCTCATGGCTGACATTAAAATATCTTCAGCTGATGTATTTTCTGCCATCACAGGCCTCAATACTAATAAGGCATATAGGCCTGATGGAATCCCTCCTGTTGTTCTCAAGAACTGTGCTTCTGTGCTTACACCCTGCCTAGGCAAACTCTTTTGCCTTTGTCTATCAACTTGTACCTTTCCTTCTTGCTGGAAGTTTGCTCTCATTCAGCCAGTCCCAAAGAAGGATGACCATTCCCAATCCTCTAAATATCGTCCAATTGCTTTAACATCCTGTATCTACAAAGTTTTCGGGTCTATTCTTAATAGAAAAATTTTAAAGCATCTTTCCCATCATAACCTTCTTTCTGATCGTAAGTATGGGTTCTGTCAGGGACGCTCCACAGGCGATCTTCTCATCTACCTTTCAGACTCCTGGTCATCCTCCTTTTGGGGCTTTGGCGAAAGCTTTGCCATTGCACTTGACATCTCAAAGGCTTTCGATCGAGTCTGGCATAAATCTTTAATTTCCAAACTGCCCTCTTACGGTTTCTCTCCTTCTATCTGTGCCTTCATCTCTAGCTTCCTTTCTGGTCGTTCTATAGCCGTTGTTGTAGACGGCCATCGTTCTTCTCCTAGATCTACTCGTATAAACAGTGGTGTTCCTCAGGGCTCTGTCCTATTACCAACTCTCTTCTTTTTATTCATCAATGATCTAAGCTGTACATCTAACCCTATCCACTCATAAAATGATGACTCCACTCTTCACCTTTCCAATCGATTCCCGCAATGTCCATCTCAGCAGTTACTTCAATAAACAAGGGATGAGGCTAAGGCACACCTAATGTCTGACTTGGCTCGTATCTCTGACTGGGGTAAAAATAATCTGGTTGTTTTCAATGTATGAAAGACTCAGTTTTTGCACCTATCAACCCGACAAAATCTTCAGCAATTAAACCCACTAATGTTTAATAATATTCAACTTAATCCTGCATCATCCATGAACATGCTTGGGGTTTCATTTACTCGGGACTTATCTTGGAAGGATCATACTACATCTCTTTTAAAATCTGCTTCCAAGAGATTGGGTGTGCTAAGCCGACTCCATTCGTTTTTTACCCCTGCACAATTGTTGACACTATACAGGGGATTTATCCACCCTTGTTTGGAGTACAATTTTCATGTGTGTGGAGGCTCCCCACATACAGCTCTTCTCAGTAGGGTGGAGTCAAAGGCTTTTCGTCTCATTAACTCTCCTTCTCTTACCGACTCCCTTCAACCTCTGTCTCTTCGCTGCACTTTTGCTTCTTTATCTCTTTTCTGTCGTTACTTCAATGGTCACTGCTCCTCTGAACTGTTTGCATGCATTCCTCCACCTCTATGATGGGCGTGTAGCACCCGTCTAGTTGCAAACTCTCATCCCTTTTCTGTCCAACTCTCTAATGCAAGAATTAACCATTATTCCCAGTCCTTCATTTATGCAACAGGTCAGCTCTGGAACTGTCTCCCTCTGTCTGTATTTCCTGCTTCCTATGATCTCCAGTCTTTGAAACGCAGTGTGTCCAGGCATCTCGAAATAATCGGATCTTGAATTTGGCTCTCTTTTGTATTTGTTTTTCTCTTGGTAAGAACAGTTTTGCGGGCTCGTTGCCCTTGGTTCCTTCTTCCTCACATAAAAAAAGAAAAACTGTTTTCTCACACAGTTACCAAGTTCTTACCAATGAAACTAATAGTGTGAAATGTAAACATGAACAGAAATTTAAAGGACTGATTGAAAACAGCTATTGGAACAAACATATGAATCCAGATTGCATCATAACCCTGTCATCTAAAGAATTAGATCGGGATACCCAGTGTGCCTTAGGTTATGGGTTATCATTTTCTTATGGCAAGAAGATAAACCCAGTGCAGGTTAGGAAGTCCTTGTTTCAATTGGAAAAACAATCAAATGAAAATAGTGAGATTATTCGTGGCATTTTATATGGGGTAGTGTTTAAGAAAAATAACAACTCTATTCCTAGAATGTTTGTGAAGGCCTTGGACAAAATAAGAAAAAAAAAATGACTCCTTGTAGATAACTACAGTAGATAAAAGCAGCGCAGTTGTCGTTATGGACAAAAATTACTACAGTGAAAAAATAAGTGAACTGTTGCATGACACCAATACCTACATGAGCTAAAAAGTGATCCAACTGAAAAAACAGAGTAGAAAATTCTATAAAGAAATCAGGATTATGCTAAGAGGAAGGGATGACTTGATCAAACAGTTCTCAGCGCAAAATCCATCTGCATCATATATGTATTGCATAATTAAAACCCACATGCCAAACAATCTCATCACGCCACTCATAAGCTCTATAGGCTCTATGACATACAAGCTCTTAAAGTGGCTTGTAACACTGTTGTCCCCTGTCGTAGACACTATCTCCGATTGATTTGTGCAAAACAAGGATGATTTGGTAAGGAATTTAAAATCCCTAGATGTCATGTACCCTTACAAATGAGTCAGCTTTGATGTTTAATCATTATTCACGAATGTCCCTGCTGCTGATGTTTTAACTTTCCTGCCAAGCATTTTAGGTAGAAACATTGATGGTATTCCTTCTGAAAATATTATCAAGCTAATTGAATTATGCATTGTAAGCTCATCTTTTACATATGAAGGCAAATATTACACAAAAATATTTGGTATGGCCATGGGTAATCCCCTCTATTTAGTTCTGACAAATATTAACATGGAATATTTTTAGAAACATTTACTGCCCTCCGTAAAGGAGCAAAACATACTTTGGCTCTGATACATTGATGTTATGCTGTGCTTCTGGCCTAACAGTCATCCCATTGACGAATTTCTCCTTAAATTAAATTCGTTAGTTCCACTGATTAATTTTACCTACGAGGTGGAAATGGATAATGAACTGCCATTTTTGGATGTAAAATTTATCAGGGACATAAGTGTTTTGAAAAGTAAAGTATACAGAAAACCTACAAATATAATGTCGTATGTGCATTATTATTCAAACCATTACATTAATGTAAAAAGATCTGTGTTCATATCCATGTACTTGAGAGCATAAATTTGAGACCCAGAAATCTTAGATGTCCCTGTGGCGGGGGGTACACAAACTGGCCGCATTATGGGGTTGTACTACTACTCTGGGACCAGGTTGTGTTAGCAAGAATACTGCCACCGTATTCCCTGTGTGTCGTAAATGGCGACTAAAAGGGGCGGGGTGAGGGGACGAGGGGCCCCCTCCTCTGTTTTTTAGTTCCTTAAAAGAGACAGGCCAGAGAAAGGGATGGGGGATTGAGTAATCCCCATATCCTGAAGATTGGGTCTATGAATGTGCGTGAATGTAGTACGATTGAGGCTAAACGGGAGGAGATTGGGAGAATGTTCGTGAGAAGATAGTTGGATTTGCTTTGAGTGAAACAAAGATGAAACGGAAAGGTGAGTCTAAGTTTCGAAGTGTGAATGGAAGACTGTCAGATGTTGATAAAGGAAGGGCAAGGGAAGATGTGGCCTTGTTAGTGAGTCCGGAAGAACAGTGGTGTGTGATTGAATGGAAGGAAGTGTCATTGAGACTGATGTGGGTGAAAGCGAAATTTAAACTTGAGTTGTGTGTGTTTGTGAGTGGATATGGGCCTGGTAGTGAAAGGGATGAAGAAGAGAGGGAGTCTTTCTGGAATGACGTTGATGAGTGTCTGCAGAGTTTTGGAACAAATGTGAAAGTGGTAATTATGGGAGATCTGAATGCTAGAGAGGGAAATGTAGCAGTTAAAGGTGTAGTTGGTAATGCTGAGAAGCGAGATTTGCCAGTTAGGTGCTCGAGAAGCATCTCGATGTTTCCCAGTGTTAATGGTAGGCTGGTTCTGATACGAGTGAGTTGCCAATTTGCCTGATGTTTGTGAACGTACAGTAGTTATTTCGTAAGTTATCCATTAATTTTTGTGCTCATTTTCTTTATATTGTTTAAATGATTGCTTATTAAATTATGTAATTTAAGTTCGTACGGTAAATGATTTAGAGAATTATGTAATGTAAGAAAACTCTGGCATGTTTTGTTTTTCTCCTAATTGGTAACTGTTGTTGCTAGGGGCTGATGCAAGACCAGCATATCCTATAGTTTTGTAGAAGTTTCTAGTACATTGTAAGCTTATAAAGATGGTAAGAGACTAGAACAAGTGCAGTCAGGTTTCAGTTCAGTTTGAGTGAAGTTTAGTTTGTTTTGGTTTGGTCTGAGTGTAGTGCAGTGTTAGTCCAGTGCTATTAGTGAAGTATGTGAAGTGTTGCTGGCAAGCATGAAGCACTAATTACTGTCAGTGAAGATTATTTTCGGTACTTGTGTGATAACTGTGAAGTGTTGTCAAGCATTAAGTGTAATTGCAATAACTAAAGTGTGCATAGCTTCAGTGCTTGTGAGAATAGTGAAGTGAAGTTGGAAAGCAGTAAGTGGAACTATTTGGAAAATAAGGGTAGTGAACTTTAAGGAACCAGTGTTTATTTTCGCCTCAGCTGATCTTGTGTACTGTACACCTAAAGGCTGACCATAGAAAGAACAACTCTCAAGGCAACGTCCTTCCTGTACTGAACTACTGTTGTTGGAGCCTGTGGCAGTGTGGGATGGGGAAAAACATTGGTGTCAGAAGTGTGGATTAAGTGCTGCAGAGAGTCTAACCTTCGACATGGAAGCAGAAGGTGTAAGGACAAGGTCTCGAGCTGGGCAGAAGAAGGTGATCCTGGCTGCAATTATGAAGCTATTACAAGCTTCAAAAAAAGAAATTAATGAACAATTACAAGCACAGTGTGTCCAATTACAAGCACAGAATGAAAGACTACAAGCACAGAATAAGTGACTACAGCCCAAAGTGAAGAACAGAAAGAGCTCAAGTGCGAAATCAAAGGACAATTGCAAGCACAGAATGAAGAACAGAAAGAACGATACGAACAGCTTCAGGAGGCTTTACAGGAGCAACAGAGGGAAGTACAACTGAGGGTGCAAGGACAGCTTGATGCATCCGTGGGGGGAAATGAAGGAAGAACACCAAGGGCTTAACCCCTTAACCATGGGGCGTCACTTTTGTGACGCTCGGGCATAAT
This sequence comes from Coenobita brevimanus, assembly GCF_032717465.1. Classification (NCBI taxonomy): domain Eukaryota; kingdom Metazoa; phylum Arthropoda; class Malacostraca; order Decapoda; family Coenobitidae; genus Coenobita; species Coenobita brevimanus. The sequence goes on from NC_137009.1 coordinate 20,059,920, forward strand.
GGATCATACCGCGAGGCGTCACTTTTGTGATTCTGTGTTATTTTGAATTATCCCGGGCTTTCAAGTGGTGGCTTGTATCATCTATCAGTACTGCCAATGTCCAACATTAGTCAGCACTCCAAATCTCATCTGTACTGCCATCCATTGTTGACATTTTAGTGATTTTCCCCTGTTCCTGACTCCCCTCCCTACCTCCCCTCCATTACCCTGTCCTCTCACCTCCCCGGCCATGCTGCGCTAAGCAAATCTCCCCCGGATTTTTCCACAGATTTCATCCATTGAAATAAGCCCTATGCCCTATACTTATACAAAATAATATATACCAAAAAAAAAAATAAGGTAAGTGATAGTGGTATACACCAGGAATTGGCTAATTATCACCTGACAACACCTCACATGGGTTCATTCACTACATTACCACGGTAATTTCCCCTCTGAATTATGCCTTGTAATCTATTTCTGTAATAAAAATATATATCAGAAAGGAAGGGAGAAGCCTAAGTGACATTTACATTCACCTGGAACTACCTATTTCTTTATGTATTGCCGAGATTTTTTACCAATAATTTATTAGCATGTAAGTTAGCAGCTGTCAGCCCCATTGTCACTGTCAACCCGTGCCTTCTCAGATAAGCCGCGACATTTAGTTCCTTGTCCTCCGCTGTGGTCAAAGCATGTCGCATTCGCACCCCACCATTTCTGCCGCTTCTGCGCCCATTGCAAAGGGCCCCGTGACCTCTACACCCGGAAAAACTCGTGAGGGAAGCAGGAAAGGACTAAGTGACTCTACAGTGGAACGTGAACCAGCGGAATTATCTATGATGATGATGGATAGTGATTTTGACCCTTCGGAGGATTCGTGTGATGAGCCGGGTGAGGAAATCGTGCCAGAAAGTACTAGTATGAGTGCTTCAGTGTCCCAAGTTATCCCTAGCTCCAAGGGAAAGGAGCCGTTAGTGCAGCAAGGGAAGGAATTTGGGAAGGGAGTGAAAAGGCGGCGTGTTAGCCCCGGAACAATGGCCCCGCATTACCCAGCCCGCTGTGAGTCTCTAGTTGATTCACCTCCCCGTTCCCCAAGCCCCACATCACTCATTTCTTCCTCTTCTTCTGTTGAATTATCTCCGGAGTCTTCGTCGTCGGAGTCACCACCAGCATCAACAGTGAAGGCAGGCCATAGAGGAAGAGGTAAATCCCTGACCCATAAAAGTAGAGTTGCTAGTAGAGTACGGGCTGCTAGTGCTGTACGGCAACCTAGGGTCAGTGCGAGTGACCTTGAACGTGATAAATCTGCCTCATAGCCACCCACCACCCTCACCCACCCTACACCACCATGACAGGGAATCCTGGACGCCTTCGCATAGACGGAAGGGTCCGATTTTGTCCCAGAACGTCTCGATTTTGACGAGAGTTCCTCAGGAGTACAGCCTGCCTTCACTCTTGATGAGGATGCTGCATGTGTGGACTTCCTTTTAGCTTCCTAGATGACGAAGTCATGCAGCACATATGTGATGAGACCAACAGGTATGAATCACAACGTGCTGCAAGTGGTACAGGTGCAGCCAAGATGCAAAAGTGGTCCATGCTGGGAGTGCAGGAGCTGTATGTGTTCTTCGCCCTCATGCTTCTCATGCCACACTCAAAGAACCATGAGTTGGAAGAATAATGGTCCATGGAACCCATACTACCCTCACCCACCTTCAATAAGTACATGGCCAGAGATCGCTTCCGGAACATCATGGGAAACCTGCACTTTGCCGACAACGATGTACCTTCCCAAACCGACCCACTCTGGAAGATCCAGGAGATTCTAAGCAGAATGAAGGATAAGTTTATGACATTTTTCCACCCCTTTCAGAAGGTTGTCATTGACGAATCCTTGGTTTTGTTCAGAGGACGTCTTAGGTTTGTGCAATACATTCCAAGCAAACGCCATCGCTTTGGAATCAAGTTCTTTGTACTGTGCAACTGTAAGACGGGGTACATCCTTGACTTCGTCATTTATTCAGCCAGCACTGTCGATCTTGATAAAACACACCCCCTTGGCTTCTCAGGCTGTGTAGTGAAAGTGCTCCTTGAAAGGTATTTTGGTGGGAATCATGTGCTGTATACAGACAACTATTATATATACAGCACCAAAATTTGCCAAATACCTTTCAGAGCACGGCATCGGCTCCTGCGGCACAGTGAAGAGTAATTGTGCCCACTTCCCTAAATTCCCAGAGGCAGGAACCTTGCAGCGAGGAGACGTGCACCTACGCAAGTCTGAGAAGATGCTGGCAATACGGTGGCATGACAAGAGGGTCGTGCACATGCTCACCACCGTACATAAGGGGGAAATGACAGACAGTGGGAAGGTCGAACGTAGGACAGGCGAACCTGTGAGGAAACCTGATGCTGTGTATGCTGAACGCCTTCATCCTGTACAAGATGAAGGTCAAGCCACCCAAGTCCTTCTCCCTGAGGTTGTTTGCCAGGACTTGTGTTCAGCAGCTGCTTGAAAGATATGGTAGGGTGACAGCAGCAACTCCAAGGCGCCATCCAGTAACACTTTCCGACAGACTTGAGCAGAGGGCGTACGTGGATCGGCACAGACTGGTGCAAATGCCTGCCACAGGCAAGAGGAAGGCTGTGATCCGCAGGTGCCAGGTGTGTGCACATACCACCCGACGCACACCTGAGCACTAACGCACCTGTTGGCAGTGAGTGCGCTGAGTGCCAGGTTCCCCTCTGTGTTACCTGCTTCTTTGATTACCACAGCCAGAAGCAGTTCTAAAAGTGCAAGTGGGAAAGGAAAGTAATGTGAAAATAATGTGTAAATAATGTGTAAAAAGCAAGTGAAAGCAATGGATGTAAAGTACATATGATTGAACAGTGTAATATAGTTTTATCTTACTGAAAGTGACAGTGAATAACATAATGTACGTAAAATAGAAGTGTAAATATTGAAAATACAATAGAAAATGTAAATAGAAATACAAGTAATTAGTAATATAAGAATACGAGTACAGTACAAATACTTCATATTATTACAGTGAAAGTTAATCCATGGCTCTCTACGTATTTTACTGAATGAAAAATTGAATGACTTCAGTGACAATAAACTAATACTACTGAAGGAAACTTAGGGATAAAGATTCCAGATATATATAAGAGTTATATAGTAACAGAAATATAAAGTGTGAGGGGTTTTATGAATAATAAATGACAGAATACCAACAGCGAACTAGCGCAAGTGGGAAGGTCATACGCGCTCGTAATTTTCATTGCTTTCACAGTGGTTTTTTTTTGGTGTATGGATCCCAAACTACTTGATAATCATAGAGTAGTGTTTATAGTGTTAATATCTGGCTGTGGTAATCATATTACGGGTTGTCGGGAAGTGTAAAGTGGAGACTTCGTTACCCAACTTCAGAGGTCTCCACAAGTCCTACGGTAATCAACGAAGGCTCAACAAACATCCCAGAAGAAAGCTGAAGGTATGTGCCATAAGCATATTTAATTTTACTATTCTAGGACTAATAACTGATTTTTGGCAAATATTTTTTGAGAGTCTGTCGGAGCCCGAATAATCCTGCGGGACACGAAAAACATTGGGAAACATGCCCGCGGTGTAAGGGTTAAGGAGGAAGTAGATGCCAAGCTAGAGCAGCAGAAGTATCAGGTAAACAATAATGTGATTGAGTTAAAACAACATGTAGATAACCACCTAAAGATTAGTGAGGAAATAATGACTGAGTGCAGACAGTATGTGGACAACCAGCTGAAGATTAGTGAGGGTTGGAGTGCAGACAGCATGTAGATAACCGGTTGAAGCATATAGCTGACCATGTGCAGATAATCAGTGAGAAAATTGAGGCTGTAGAGAAATATTCCACTGCAGAGCCTCAGGTTAGTGTACAAGGGGCATACAAAAGGAAAGGAGAGTGTATGGTGAATCTTCACGGATCCCAACAGTCTGAAGAAAGGATTATCCTACAGGGTTGAATAATCAGAATGTAGGACATTCAAGTCCTGGACTTATTTATGATGCCCCAGTTTCTAGGCCCAAAACCAGTGAAATGCATGGGTATAATGGAGGTCCAATTAAAACGAAACCTCAAGAATTTGATGTTATAGTATCTTGGGAAGCTTACCGTGGACAGTTTGAGTTACTTGTGGATCAGAATGGTTGGGATGATAAGAAGAAGGCTGCAGAAGACCCACCACTGAAAAAACGCAGGAGAACCTTGATGAATAGTGTGCAAGAAAACAAAAGAACAGACAGCAAGGAGTGTAGGAGGAATGGGAATCATAAGAAGAAATGCCGTCGCACTGCAGTGACAGAGCCAGCATCAGATGAAGACCTGAAGAGGATGCAGATTTATAACCAGTGCTAGAATAGCTGTAGCAGAGTACAGTGCGACCATCTTGTGAAGAATTTTCCAGGTTAAGCCCTGAGACCAAGACACAGTGGAGTCAGTGGGACCTTCTTTGTTTGAACAACGTAATACTGGAGCGTCAGTGGGAGACACCCGATGGCCTTAGCAAGTATTGGCAACTGGTGTTTCTGAAGGAGATGAGGTACGAGATCTTGGATAAGTCCCATAACCAGATCAGTAGTGAAGAAAACTCTAAGCCGGTTGTGACAGATGTTCTACTGGATTGGAATGCATCAGGATGTTGAAGAGTGATGTTGGGCCTGTGATGTGTGCTGTGCCAAGAAGTGACCCAAGAAACGTGGTTGCGCCCCTCTCCAGCTGTACCAAGTGAGTGGACCGATGGAAAGAGTCATGGTGGACACTGCTGGACCAATATATGTGTTGCCATGGAATACTTCACAAAATGGCCAGAAGCCTATGGTATCCGTGATCAAGAGGCTGCAACTTTTGCTCAGGTGTAGGTTATCCAGTTTTTGTCATTTTGGGATGCCACAAGAGCTACATTTAGACCAGGTAGAAACTTCGAGTCTGCTGTGTTCCGTGAGTGCTGCAAGTTATTGGGGATCAAGAAGACCAGAATGACCTCCCTAAGGCCACAGTCAGATGGGATGGTGGAGAAATTCTATTGGACCCTGCAGCAAGAACTGGCCAAGTACTGCATAGATGGACAAACAGAATGGGACCAGAAATTACCTGCGTTGCTGATGGCATATTGGTCTGCATCCCATGAGTCTACCGGCTACACTTCTGCAAAACTGATGTTGGGCCATGAGTTACGCTTACCTATTGACTTGTTAAAGGGAAGACCCCCTGGTGAAGAGCTGACTACAGACACTTCCAGCTATGCAAAGCACCTGCAGGAAAGACTGGCTGAGGTACAGTCTCCAGCAAAAATAGAGCAACCGGCTTGACAAGCAGGTTGGTATATGTAGCACCACCGCTCCCCCTGTTACACCCCCCCCCCCTCATTCCCATTCATTCGTCTACCCTTCACCCTCTCCACTTCCAAGTGCAAGACTCGTATTGTCTCAACCACTCTTCCATCATCCATTGTCTTGGTAAATAATGGCTTTGTTATGACAACGAATTAAACACATTACACAGTGCTTTAATCCATAGTAATTTATATACCACGATCTGAACATAGGGGGATATACTGTAGTATATTCATATGAGAGTGAGGTCTTTAATCATACAATTTATCATTTTGCCGGTTGTATCCAGTCAGTGTGTAACACTATACAGTCGGAAGCTATAAGTAGATGTTTGTAGTGGTTGGTGGTGTGTGGGGGGGTAGCTGGCCATCACAGGTTGTGGTGGGGGCATGTGGAGATGGGCCTGGGGTCGACGGCTCTGCCGGGGCAGATAGTGTGTGTGTGTGTGTGTGTGTGTGTGTGTGTGTGTGTGTGTGTGTGTGTGTGTGTGTGTGTGTGTGTGTGTTTTCCACCAATGCTTATAAACACGTCGTTATCGTCACCATGAAGTGTGCATTACAATATTGTCCACTGTGTCATACAGTATAATAGTGATATTTAGAGTTTAACGATGTGGGAAATAAGCATTTAATGATCGGTACACAGTAGGACCTTATTTTCTGAATGTTATTCAGTCACATATGCAGTGCAATAGCGGATTATAAAACATCAGTCTGAACGTAGCTTTTGACTCTGCAGGGTAAGTCAGGCTAAAATACCAGATCTCCGGTAAAACTTTCACTATTGTCATTATACCACATGTTATTATAGGGCAACTGGAACAGGGCGATAGTGGCCCTACTCGGTGTTGGCAGGGTTACCTTATCACTCCCCCAGTTACCCACAACATTTCATTATCATATAAATCCAATGTCTGACCCCATTGTTTCATATCGTTTTAAAATGTGCTCTTCAATATACCGGTAGTCAGTTAGTCTTCCTTATTAAATATTTGCATAACCAAAACCATTTGTCCATTATAACATCCTTCCCTCTTTGTGGCAATTGACGTTTCGGCTGATGATAGTTAATGGGAAAAACCATGGCCACACAGAGATAGAGGAAAGTAGTAACAGACATGGGACACAAGTTGAAGAGCAAATAATCATTAGGTTAACCTGACCGCTACGTCTGTTACGTTGCTATTAGCAACACTGACCAATGTGAACAGTAACCCGTCACACCTTTGCTGGAAACGTTCTCACTGAAAACGAATAAACTGAATTATCTGTTGTATGGCACGATAATGTTGATTAGCGTAAGCTGCAACCGAGACAAGTTTGTTTGGTTACTAAGCAGATGATCCATTCAGCCAATTTAGTTATTGGTTGCCTTTTCCGAAATACGTCATGTTATATACGTGTAAATCGCAAAAATTACACCCTATTGCAGTTATAACTCCCGTATATAAGGCAAAGTTATATTCCTGATATTGTTATCAGGTGGTGGCGGGTCTCTTTCTGGAGTGAGTGGCGATAAGTGGCTGAGGCAAGAGGTGGAAGGGGTTGGTTGTATGCAGCGCCGGATTAACCATGCTGTTGCCTGGTAGGCAATACAGACGGTTGGTCTGGAACATACAGACTTTTTTTTTCCGTTCTTTCTAGTGAAATTTTGGCATGACCTATAATGGCCTTTTTTGATGGCCTGATGGGTGATGGGACTTATTTGGATGCCCAAAGCGTATATTTATTCCGCTTTGGAAGTCTGGATGGCCTGTGGCAGGCTGTGGCCTGGTAGGCAGTTGCCCAATTTGCCTATATCTGGTAATCTGACCCTTGTTGTATGGTGTGTGCGGGGTCAGCCCACCACGCGGCTCACTCTACTGTTGGCTGTCCTGTGTATGAAATTGACCTTGATACTTATAATACTGTCAGCAGCAATGAATGGTGTCTAAATATTGACTGACCTTTGGTAATGCCAGCAACCACGCCATGGCCTCGGCTTAACCACCAGACAAGGTGTCATCAAGTTCCTGATGCCTAACGTTATCCGATATCATGTATTAAGACATCAATAACCAAGATAATACTGATCCTGTGTTTTACTTATCAGCAACACTCTGCTATTATCACACATGGGGTATTAGTAGTAACTAATGGTAATGACCTATAATAGAGTTTGTAAAGTAACAGTGATTACGTCGAGTCAGGGAAGGGGGCACACCACTGACCACTACAAACATCTACTTATAGCTTCCGACTGTTTGTTGTTACACACTGACTGGTTACAACCATCAAAATTATAAATTGTATGATTAAAGACCTCACTATCAAATGAATATACTACAGTATATCCCCCTATGTTCAGATCGTGGTGTATAAATAACTATACTATGGATTAAAGCACTGTGTAATGTGTTTTAATTCGTTGTCATATCAAAACCATTATTTCCTAAGACAATGGATGATGGAAGAGTGGTTGAGACAATACAAGTCTTGCACTTGGATGTGAGGAGGGTGAAGGGTAGACGAATGAATGGGAATGAGGGAGGGGGGGGGTGTAACAGGGGGTGCGGTGGTGCCACATATACCAACCTGCTCGTCGAGCCAGTCGCCCTATTTTTGCTGGAGACTGTACATCATCAAGTGTGAGGAGCCCTCATGTTTTCAGGAGAGGTGATCAAATGCAAGTATGATGCCAAGGCAAGTGAGGTGAGCTTCAAGGATGGTGACCAAGTTTGGTTACACAATCCTCAGCGGAAGAAGGGACTGTCACCGAAGCTGCAGATCCCATGGGATGGGCCTTACACTGTGTTGGACCGCCTATCAGACGTAACGTATTAGATTCGGGGAGGCAGGAAGTCTCGCCCAAAGGTGGTACACATGAACCGTCTGTGGCAGTACCATGGGCCAGGACAGTACAGCTGGGACTTCTCCAAGGAAATGTGCTCACCCGCAGCCAAGGATGTTGAGGAGGATCAAGGAGCTGAAGTACCTGAGGATGGTGATAGTTTCCTGAGAGAAGTGAATCAACAATAGAACCAAGACCTTCCTGGAAGAGTGGACTGTGTAGAGAAACAACGACGTCATTGGAAGAAACACAGAAGAAAACCTGATAAGTTGAAGGATTATTTTGTGTATAGTTAGATGTTTCATTAGGATTAAGGTTTGTGTTTGTATAGAGTATACTGTGTTGTTTTGTCGGGACGACAAAGAACTAGAGAGGGGGTAATGCTAAGAAGTGCGATTGGCCAGTTATGTGCCTGAGAAGTATCTCGATGTTTCCCAGTGTTTATGGTAGACTGGTTCCGGTATGAATGAGTTGCCAGTTTGCCTGCTGTTTGTGAACGTAGTTATTTCGTGTTATGCATTAATTTTTGTGCTCATTTTGTTTATAATGATTGATTTAAGTAATTGCTCACTAAATTATGTAATTAAAGTTTGTATGGTGTGTTATGTAATGTAAGAAAACTCTTGCATCTCTTGTCTCAGAATTGGTAACTGTTGTTGCTAGGGGCTGATGCAAGACCAGCATATCCTATAGTTTTGTGGAAGTTTCTAGTACAATGCAAGGTTATTTAAGGATTATAAGAGACAAGAATAAATGCAGTCGGGTTTCAGTTCAGTTTGAGTGAAGTTTAGTCAGTTTTGGTTTGGTCTGAGTGTAGTGCAGTGTCAGTGCTGTGCTGTTAGTGAAGTTTGTGAAGTGTTGCTGGTAAGCATTATGTACTAATTACTGGCAGTGAAGATTGTTTTCGGTTCTTGTGTGATAACTGTGAAATGTTGTAATACATTAAAAGTAACTGCATTTAGTAAAGTGTATATAGCTCCAGTGCTTGTGAGAATAGTGAAATTGAAAAGCATTAAGTGGAACTATTTGGAAAATAAAGGCAGGGAACTTTAAGGAGCCAGTGTTTATTTTCGCCTCAGCTGATCTTGTGTACTGTACACCTAAAGGCTGACCATAGGAAGAACACTTCACCAGGCAACGTCCTTCCTGTACTGAACTATTGCTGTTGGAGCCTGTGGCAGTGTGGGACAAGGACGTAACAATATGCATGGTGTGCCTGGAAGAAATGAAAATGGGGAACGAATAATACAGATGTGTGTTGAGCGAGAGATGGTGATTGGAAATACCTTGTTTGAGAAGAAAGGTAGTTATAAGTATACATGGGTAGGACACGAGGGAGGAAGGGTTGTTGATAGAGCATTGATGGACTATGTGGTTGTGACCAGGAATGTAATAGGAAGATTGTTGGATGTAAGAGTTCTGAGAAGGGAGGGTGGAAGTAAGTCTGACCACTACCTGGTAGAGGGAAAGTTGAGAGGAGAGTTAGGTGTGGCAGGGAGGTTTTGAAAGTGAGTTGGATAGAAGAAAGAAAATGATAGAGTATCAGAAGAAATTGAAAGATCAGTGGAACGCAGTGAAAGATCAGGAAAATGGCAGTGTGGAGGAGGAATGGCAGTTGTTAAGAGTGCTGTGGTGGGGCATGCACAAGAGGTGTGTGGTGTGACATGAGTGGGTGGTGGTGTAAGAAGAGGAAGTGAATGGTGGTACGAGGAAGTAAGTACGGCTGTGGATGTGAAGAGACGTGCAAATTAAGCGTGGCTACAGAGGAAGGATGAGGTGTCATATGAGAGGTATAAGGAGAAGAGGAATAGGGCGAGAAGGGCTGTGCATGATGCTAAAGTGGCAGCAGTTGAGAGGTGGGGTAGGCGCTTGACTGAGAATAATCAACAGAATAAGAAAATGTTTTGAAAGGAGGTGAAAAGGGTGTGAAAGGGAGAGTCTGGGAAAGAAGAGCGAGTAAAAGCAGAGGATGGAAGGATGTTAACTGAGATGGCTGCAGTAAGGAAGAGATTGGCGGAGTATTTAGAAAGATTGTTAAATGTAGAGGAGGAAAGGTAGGCTGAGATTGTGGTGGATGCAAGGGTGCAAAGAATCAATGTGTTGGGATAGTTGAATGATTCTTTGATCACGAAGGAGGAAGTGCAGGACGCAGTAAGGAACATAAAGACAGGAAAAGCTGCAGGTATGGATGGGTGTGCTGTGGAATGTCTGAAAGGTGGTGGAGCGACTATTGCTGACCGGTTAGTAAGATTGCTGAATGTGTGCTTGTGCAAGGTATGATGTCAATTGACTGGGCAAGTGCATGTGTGGTCCCTTTGTAAAAAGGTAGGGGTGATAAGTATGAATGTACTAGCTTTAGGGGTATAAGTCTCTTTAGTGTTGTAGGTAAGGTGTATGGTAATGTGTTAATTAAGAGAGTTAGGGAGGGTACAGAGGAAGTGATTGGTGATAAGCAGTGTGGCTTTAGGAGAGGGAAGGGATGCATGGAGCAGGTGTTTGCTGTGAGACAGGTGTGTGAAAATTATTTAGCTAAAGGTAAGGATGTGTTTTGAGCGTTCGTTGATTTAGAGAAAGCGTATGATAGGATTGATAGGGGGGCTTTGTGGACTGTTTTAAGATTGTATGGACTTGACGATAGGTTACTAAAAAGAGTGCAAAGTTTTTATGTAAATAGTACAGCGTGTGTAAGAGCGGGAAATACTATGAGTGATTGGTTTCCCGTGAGAGTGGGGCTGCGGCAGGGATGTGTGTTGTCACCTTGGTTGTTTAATATTTATATGGATGGTGTTGTAAGGGAGGTGAATGCAACAGTGTTAGGTGGAGGACTGAGGCTGGTGAATGTTGATGACAGTGAGTGGAATCTAAAGCAGCTGCTGTTTACAGATGATACTGCATTGGTGGGTGATTCAGAGATGAGATTGAGAGAGTTGGGAGAAGAGGTTGGAAGGGTGTGTGAAAAGAGGAAATTGGTACGAGGTTGGTAGATGATAGGAGGATGAATATAGTTTTGAATGGTGAGTTGCCTGAGGAGGTTGAGTGTTTTAAGTATATAGGGTCACATGTTGCTGTGGATGGAAGAATAGATGCAGGCACGAAGTTTAGAATGAATGAAGTAGGAAAGGTGCTGGGTGAAATGAAACAAAGTGTTTAGATGTTGTTCGCTTAGAATGGATGTAAAGAGAAGTTGTATGAGGGTGTTGTGGTACCAACTGCGTTATATGGGACTGAAACATGGAATATGGGTGTAGCAGACAGGAAAAGTTTGAATGTAATGGAGATGTGGTGTCTGAGGAGTATGTGTGGAGTGATGTGTATGGATCAAGTGAGAAATGATGAAGTGCGAAGGAGAACTGGAGTTGTTCAGGAGATGGGTGATCCAGTTGAGCAGAGGGTGTTGCGATAGTGTGGGCATATGATGAGAATGGATAATGAGTGATTGGTAAAAAAGATAACTAGATCTGATGTGAGAGATCTAAGGCTGAGAGGAAGCCCATGAATAGGATGCATGGACAGTGTGAAGAGAGCATTGCATGTGAGAGGGATGTCTGTTGAGCAAGAAAGAGTGGCTGTGCGTGACAATTGAATGGAGAGAAATTGTGAATGAATAAATGGTGACTCAGCCCTAAGGGGATATTCTCCCTCATTTTGCCTGATCAGCTGATCAGGTCAGGTGTGGGTAAGGGGATAGGTCTATTATGATGTGGCAGAGGTAAACCATTTCTGCTGTTGGGCCTTGCTGCGCATGTCACTGTTTGTACTGCGCAGTTGACCCTTGTGTGGTGTGGTGCGGTGAGGATCAGTCCTTACTTCACTTTGGGGCTGCTAAGATGCGAATTTAATGTGTTTGAGTGGATGAGTAAATTGGGAGTGTGTCGTCCTGTCTTGGCTACCTCCCTTTCCTCTGTGGAAGCAGCCTAGGTATATAGATAGGCAGCAAAATGATTCAGAGCATTGGGGAGAAGCTAAAATATCCACCAAGTATACTAACTCAGTGCCACAGTACAACACAGTAAGGATTCCTTGAAGGGAAAACTAGTAAACCATATCGCCAGAATATTCAAGGAACCTTTGTCCTCCTCTTCCATGAAATTTTCATGATGTTGTTCACATACAGAGGAAACTTAATGTACAATTAGTATTCATATATGAGAACACAATCAAGAAAACCCTCATCAAGAACAGCCTATATAGTAATTCAGACATTGTTTTAAAAATCCTGTGTAAAAGCTATAACGAAATTTACATGGGCCAGTCTATAAATGGTTTGAAAACTAGGATCTCACAACATAAATACAGTGTAAGAACAGCCCAACAGAGGAGTGATAAATTTCAGCACAAAGCATCCAGTCATCACCATATTGACTGGGTAGGCTCTAAAATTCTAGCAAGATCAAAAAGCTTTAATGAAAGAAATGTTATAGAATCTTGCCTAATTTATGGCACATAAAAAAATAAATAAATAAATATGAGTTATGGTCATTTTAAGCATGATAAATTAACTGAATCATCTTTAAAGTACTACCCCCCAAGACTAAAAACAGATTGTTCTTTATCGTCTCCTGGTAGTACAGGCACACCTGTGTGGGACACACCTAGCATTAATCCTCTATAGTATGTCTTAAGCCACATTATTTATCCCACTTCTGTCAAATGCCTCCCTAAGGTACAAAGTCAGGTACCTATTGTTCGGTGCATCGCTCACTTTTAATTCAGGTCATCTTTTGTTCTGTGTGCCACTCCCTGCTGCAGGTGTGCATGAGTTAAGCTGCAGTTTTTACCCCTTTTGTCAGGTGAATCCCTAAGGTAAAAATTCAGGTAACTATTGTTCTGTGAATCGACCAGTTTTAACCCGACCCATGCCAGTGCCATTTTAAAACGGTCTGACGTAATTGCACGCTCAGTGCCAGTGCCGTTTTAAAATGGTCTCGATTTCAAAAACTCATTGTGACTGCAATTTTCAAGCAAAAATTGGTGTGCTTGTAGGGCAACCCTTCCTCTATCTGCCCTCAGGCGGCCTGACCCATACACCCATGCGCTCCCACCTCACGCTCGCTCTGCCTCACTCTGCTTGTGTCAGTCATACAGTGCAGTGATGTCTTATCGCGGTCTCTCTGACGAGGGATTCAGGACCTCCTGAGGGTTCCCTACACTGGGGAAAGTGATCTGGAGGATGGCGACTCGCAGGATAAGGACTACATGCAGCCTGAGGAGGAAAGTAGTCGTGATGACGAAATTCCCTCACCTAGAAAATCCAGGTATGTGGGCTACACTAGGGCAACACGTGGTAGGAGGCCACCTGCACGTCGTCGCCGTTCACATCACAACGATGAGGAGGAAAGGGAGGAGAAAGGTAGTCCTGCAGTTGAGGGGTGGTTGGGGAGGCAAAGAACTTCACCACGTGGGGAGGAAAGTGTGAGGAGGAAGCGTGAAAGATCTGGGAAAGTTCCATTGTTGGGGGAGAGTGACTCATCTCGCCCGCACTCTTTCTTGCCTCCCCATGACCCAGCTCAGCCCAGCACCTCAGGACAAAGTCTTCCTGCCTTCCCCACAACCAGCAACTCACGTGAAACTCTTTCCCCATTTCCCACACTTCCCAACAGCCCGAGGAACACGGAGGCGATGATGATGAGGAGGAGGAAACAACGTGGGAGTGGGAGGATGGTAGTGACTGTCCCCCACATTCACCCGTTCACCCACGAAAATGAGGCCGGGTGTAGTGTCCCTGAACTTCACCATACCTCCAGTAGGCTTGACTTTTTCAGGAAGTACTTTCCTGTGGAGTTTGTTTTGAAGATTTTGGCCCTGACCAACACCTTTGCTGCATTTGAACGTGGGGGAACAACTCAGACATGACACAGCCGATTGTTTGAACCTGACGTGACCCTGGGTGAATTGTATGTGTTCTTAGCAATTGTGCTTTTGATGGGGATATTGAAAAAATCAGCTTCTCTCATACTGGACTGTGGATCCAGTAATGTTGGCACCATTTTTTGGTAAGGTGATGGGAAGGAATCGTTTTCAGTACATCCTGAGCCGCCCTCATTTTATTGACACCCTTAACCCTGCTAACACAAACAACACGGACAGGATGAGGAGGATACGTCTGGTTTTTTATCACCTTCGAGAGAAATTCCATACCTCCTTCTCTCCATACCGATACCTCGTCATAGACGAGAGTCTAGTGCTATGGAGAGGTAATATTGCTTTTCGTCAGTATAGCCCCAGCAAAAGACACAGGTTTGGATTCAAAATCTTCATGATGTGCGACTGTAAGACTGGGTATGTGCAGGACATAGTCCTGTACACAGGTGTTTGGACGGACATCACAGAAGATAGAAGTTTGGGACTCTCAGGGGCTGTGGTAAAAACGATGATCGAGGAATACCTTCATCGTGGGCACGTCTTATACCCCTATAATTGGTACACAAGCCCCCTTCTTGCCAGGCACCTTCACCTGCACGAAACTGGTCTGTGCAGCATTGTAAAGAAGAACCGTTGGCACATGGTGAAGGTGGGGAAAAATGAGGTTGTTTTTTACAAAGCACATAATATCCTCGCAACAGCATGGCACCACAATGGCAAAGTGTTCCTCCTCTCGTCTGTTCATCGGCCCCTTGTACACCGCACAGACAGTATAGATTACAGGGCAGAAGGGCGGTGCAACGTCTGGAAACCAGAACCTAACTTGGCATACAATGTGAATATGCGTCAGGTGGATCAATCAGACACCATGATTTCCAGCGTTGACTGTGCCAGGCCCACGATGAAGTGGTATAAAAGATTATTCTTCCATCTCCTCGACATCACCGTCCTCAAAGCTCACTATCTCCATGCACAGACCACTGGCATCTAAGAGACATTTGAGGGCTATTTTCTCGAGCTGGTGCGGAAGATAGTGGGGGAATATGGGAAAGATAGAAGTGCTGCACGCCACCGCCACACCACCGCCACACCTCTCTGCCTACACTTCCCCAATATGTACGCAGGACAAAGATGAACAGCATGTAAGGATGTGCAGCACTTTCGTTCAATCGTTGATTCACTTGCGAAAGTGACAGTGTTCCGTCTCTTGGAGACCATGACGAGTTCGGTGTCTGTGTTGATGTTGATGATGACCAAAGTGTTATTATTTTTAGAGGGGAAGGGGTGTATTTGGTATACTGTGAACAGGTCTTCAGTTATGAATGGTACATGAACTACTACTGATGCTGGTGTTAGTGTTGCTTCTAAATATGGATAATATTGCATGAATTCCCTACTTCGGAACAAAGGCTTCAATTTATGTTTATGTATGCCTTGACTAATTATCTGACGTAGCTCATGAACTGGGAGAAAGTCAATTGTGATCTTGCCATCACCAGCATTCGAAATTCCTTGCATAAGTGCCCTGTAACGAACTCTAGTGTTGTCTAATTGTAGTAGAATTGAGTCAATATGTTCTGTGATGATGGAGAAGTGTTGGAAAAGTGTTATGTTACCTTCCATTTCATTTATTTTATCTACACTTTCGAGAGCTATGTTTTCTGCCTTTTTCAGATTTTTCACAATTGTCTTCATTGCTGAGTTATGTCCTGTGATGAATTTATCTTGGTATGTTAGTACCTGAGCTATTTTATTAAATTTGTTGTTTATTTCTTTGAGGTCATCCTCTGTAGCCAATCCAAAAATGTTCCCAAGAACTGCTCCACCCAGGTCGAACAAACCGCGCTTTTGGCAAGGACGTGTGATGTTGTTCTTGTCGCTCAGTACCTCCGTTCCATAAGATGGGAGATCTTGGATCATGATGAGCATAGTTGACTTAGCCTGTTCTATTTTCCATTTCGCTAACTTCACTATTTCATTCACTTCCTTTGTGTTATGTGCTTGTGAAACATATCTTCCTATCATGAAGTGCAGGGTTCGCATTGGTTTCACGATATTTTCTAGATAAGAAGGTAATTCATACAAGTAATCCAGATTTATTTCAGTACTCATGATGTCTTTTACGAATGAAGTCGTGGCCGTTGGAGCTATGAGGCATCCTTGTCATACTATGTGTTGGGGGTCTAAGTGCGCATATCCTCTTGCTATGTAGAGGAGAATCCATAGCATAAGTCCCTTCATCGCTACCTACCGACAAAAAAAAATCTATTAATTTCCTAATATGGTCATGCTGTGGTCGATGACAGTGATGGTGTGCGTTACTGTTGATTGTTATTTCATTTATAGAAGGAGTTTAAATCGATATTTAGTTCTCGTAAATGATGTACTGTAGATTTTATTGGAACAGTTGCACCTATGTTTGATTGTTTGGTATATGACCTTAATTTATTTTTGTAATTATTGTTGTTTTCTTGCTTGGTTTCTTGAGTTACGTTCGCCTGTTCGGTTGTATCCGATGCTAAATAATTATTGGATAATTCCCTTGAAACTCGTTTTAAATGGTCAATATGAACTTGTTTCTCTTCGCCACTAGACAGTGACTTAATTAAAACTTTGTTTGCTTTTATGTTAATTACTCTGTATGGGCCCTCAAATTTTGGGGATAATTTATTGTCTCTCGTATGAATGATACGATAAACAATGTCTCCTAAGCTGATAGGCGAATCTCTTGTCTTCTTGTTAAATGCCTCCGTCATTTCTTCCTTGGACATCGTTAATTGTTTTTTGACTCTTTTGTGTATGTCCTGGAATTCACGTAAACGGAGTTTACAGTAATAATTGTAATTGTATGTGGGCAGACTGTTACCTTCTAGGAGCTCATATGGTAGTTTTTTATCTGTCCCATATATAATGAAATGTGGTGTGTCACCTATGGATTTATTTATAGATCCATTAATTGAGGCTTCTACTCTGGGAATCCAATCATCCCAGCTTGCATGATTTTCATTGAGAATGTGTCGTAGCACATCTAATACTTTTTTGTTTTGTCTCTCTACTAACCCATTAGATGCTGGGTGATAGGCTAAAACGTTAACCTTTTTGAAGTTGTATTGTTTACATATTTCTTGTAAGATATCAGAATTAAACTCTCCTCCATTATCACTTATTAGTACCTTTGGGGTAGTAAAGCGACATATTACATTATCTGTTATTGCCTTTGCTACTATCTTTGCTGTTTTATCTTTAATTGGAGCTAAAATGACATAACGGGAAAAATGATCCGTTGCTACGAATAGGTATTGGTTATTATTGTATGATAATGGCATCTTGAGTAAATCAACAGCGACAACGTCCCATGGTTGATGTGGTACAGGGTAATTACCCATCGGTGCAGGTGTGATTGGGTATCCTTTGTGTTTTGCACATGATTCGCATCTGTCTATATGATTGTTTATATCTTTTCGCAATGAAGGCCAGTAATATAACAGCTGGACTTGTTTGAATGTCTTATCCTTTCCAGGATGTTCTGCATGTGGGCTATCGTGTATCGTTCGTAATACTTCGGTTATCATGTCATTAGGTACTACCCACTGGTTAGTATTTCTTTGGCGTTTTGGTTGTTTCGGGTTGATCTTGTATAAAGTATTATTGTCTATTGTGAATTGTTCGAGTGGTACATGCAGTTTGGGTAATTGTATATCATCTCCACTTTCTAACTTGTATATAACTTTAGACCGTATTGGGTCAAGTCTTTGTGCTTTTGCGATATCATCGTGGTTTGGGATATTTCCGTTGAGATCTAATGCCGCGACCTAAATTGTGTTAGGGTTCCTAGATAATGCGTCAGCTACTATGTTCATTTTCCCTTGTATATAATGAATTTGTACATTGTAGTTTTCAACTGTACATTTCCATCTTGCCCTTCTCCCAGAGAGGAGTTTTTCTTTAAACATACCCACTAGAGGTTTATGGTCGGTGAATAAGTGTATTTCATAACCATATACCAAATCTCGAAACTTTTGTAATGCAAAAACCACTGCAAGTGCCTCTAAGTCTGTAGTGCAATAATTTTTCTCTGCACCTTTTGTTTGTCTGCTGGCAAATGCAATTGGTTGATTCTTTCCTCTTTTATCTTTCTGCGTCAGTACAGCCCCTAATCCTTTAACTGATGCGTCTGTACAGAGAAGAAATGATTTTGTGAAATTCGGATATGCCAAACAAGGTGCATTTGTTAGTGTAATTTTTAGATTGTTAAATGCCTTTTTTTGTTCTTCTTCCCATTGGAATATAGCATCTTTTTTGAGTATTCGGAATAGAGGAAAGGCTGTATGAGAGAATTGTGGTACGAATGACCTATAGTACCCAGCTTGACCTAAAAATTGTCTATGGCATGGGAAATCGGTCTGGGATTGTGTGATTGTTTAGTTTACGGTAATCTACTACTGCACGCATTTCTCCATTTCGTTTGGGCACGAAGAATAATGGGGCACTGCATGGGGTGACTGAAGGTTCAATAATTCCAAGTTTTAACATTTCATCGACATACTGATTTGCTAGTGTACGTTGAGATTGTGGGATGCGGTAGGCTTGTACGAAAATTGGTGGTGTTTCTGGGTGCACATTAATCTTGTGATTAATCAGGTTAGTACACCCTAATTGTTCTCCGGGGAATGCTACAGTGTCCGTGTGTGTTTCCAGCAGGGTTAACAAATCATTTTCTTCATCAAATTCACCTGAGTGAATTAAATTCTCTTTTATGCTTTCTCTATCCGTAGATTTTATCTCACTTGTCACTCCAGCTATAACTATTTCCTCCACAGGGGCGGGACATTTTTCAATATTAACTATGCAAGTCCCCTTTTTCAACTGAATTTCCCCATTCATGTGATTAATTATGAATATCTGAGTTTGCCCTTCGTTGTTCATCTGACATAATGCGTTTTCTACTGACAATCCCTTTACTTTACATAATTCTTCTAAGACAAGAACAGTACTATTCCGTAATTTGCTCTTTAAGGTAACTTTCATATAGGAATTAGGTGGTATAACTAAATCACTGGTGAGAAGGGCGGGAAAAACTGATAAATCAGTACACTTATCTGGGTCTCTAATCATGAAGGCTGGGGCTGGTGGTGGGAGTGGATCTATACACTCATCTGTTTGTATATGTTTGTTTAACCCTTACACCGCGGGCTTGTTTTGCTTTGACTTGCGGCTCCCGCGGGCATATTCGCGCTCCGACAGACTCTCTAAAAATATTTGCCAAAAATCAGTTATTAGTCCTAGAATATTAAAATCACATATACTTATGGCACATACCTTCAGCTTTCTCCTTGGGTGTTTGTTGAGCCTTCATCGAGTACCGTAGGACTTGTGGAGACCTCTGAAGTTGGGTAACGAAGTCTCCACTTTACACTTCCCGGCAACTCGTAATATGATTACCACAGCCTGATATTATCATTAGAAACACTAATCTGTGATTCTCAAATAGTTTGGAATCCATACTCCCCCCAAAAAAACACTGTGAAAGCAATGAAAATTACGAGGGCATATGACCATCCCACTTCCGATCGTTCGCCGCTAGTGTTGTCTATTATTCATAAAAACACTCACAGTTTATATTTCTGTTACTATATACCACTTATATATATCTACAGTCTTTATCCATAAGTTTCCTTCAGTAATAGTAGTTTATTGTCACTGTAGGGATTCAATTTCTTTCAGTAAAATACGTAGCATATCACTTTCTCGTCCTGTATACTAGCATTGAGAGTGAATGTCACTTTCACCTTCACTCTCATAGTATTCATACATGCTAGAGTGAAACTTTCTCTTTCATTACTCCTAGGGTATATACTCGTATTCTTATAATACTACTCATTTACATTTCTATTTACGTTCTCTATTTTATTTACGTTATTTACATTTCTATTTTATTTACACTGTGTTATGCACTGTCACTTGAAGTAACTTATAAAACTATTTTCCACTGTTCACGTATATTTACATTCATTACTTTCACTTGCTGTTTACACATTATTTACAATTCCACTTGCACTGTTTTACTCAACAGAAAGATCGTAGTCACTCTTTTATCAATTGTCAGTCCTTTACCTCTTTCCACACGAGGTTTAGTAGTGGGTAAAGGTCACAGGGCCCTTTGCATGGGGGTGAAAAGTGGCTGAAGTTAGCAGGAGCAAACAGACGTACCTTCACATTGGAAGATGACTGTGAACTGATAGGGGTGGGCCGGGGTGCCCTACTTAGGGAAATGCATTACTGCCAACGTCAGCCTCTTGACAGCTGCTAATATATAGCAGTGAAATGATTGGCAGGAAATCTAGACAATACATTATAAATTAGGTAGTTCCAGGTGAATGTAAATATCACTCAGGCTTCTCCCTTCCCTCCTTATATGTATATTTATTACGAAAATAGATTATACAGCATATTTCAAGGGGAAATAAACAGCGAAAATAAGCGAACGAGTGCACGTGAGGTGTTGTCAGGTGATAATTAGCCAATTCCAGGTGTATGGCATTATCACTTACCTTATTTCTTTTTTGTGTATATTATTTGGTATAAGAATAGGGCATAGGGCTTATTTCAATGGATGAAATCAGTGGAAAATTCCAGGGAAGATTTACTTAGCGTAGAATACAGTGTGGTGGCCCGCAATAATTAGGTAGTTCCAGGTGAATGTAAATATCACTTAGGCTTCTCCCTTCCTTTCTTATATATATTTTTATTACGAAAATAGATTATACAGCATATTTCAAGGGGAAATAAACAGCGAAAATTAGTGAACGAGTGCACGTGAGGTGTTGTCAGGTGATAATTAGCCAATTTTAGGTGTATGGCACTCTCACTTACTTTATTTCTTTCTTGTATATATTATTTGGTATAAGAATAGGGCATAGGGCTTATTTCAATGGATGAAATCAATGAAAAATTCCAGGGAAGATTTACTTAGCGTAGAATACAGTCTGGTGGCCCACAATAATTAGGTAGTTCCAGGTGAATGTAAATATCACTTAGGCTTCTCCCTTCCTTTCTTATATATATTTTTATTACGAAAATAGATTATACAGCATATTTCAAGGGGAAATAAACAGCGAAAATTAGTGAACAAGTGCACGTGAGGTGTTGTCAGGTGATAATTAGCCAATTCTAGGTGTATGGCACTCTCACTTACTTTCTTTCTTTCTTGTATATATTATTTGGAATAAGAATAGGGCATAGGGCTTATTTCAATGGATGAAATCAGTGAAAAATTCCAGAGAAGATTTACTTATCGTAGCACGGCCGGGCAGGCGAGAGGATAGGGTAATGGAGGGGGAGTAGGGAGGGGAGTCAAGAATGGGGAGAAATGGCTAAATTGTCAACAATGGATGGGAGTACAGATGAGATTAGGAGACTGGTGTTGGACATTGGCAGTACTGATAGATGATACAAGCCACCACTTGAAAGCCCGGGTGAATTCAAAATAACACAGAATCACAAAAGTGACGCCCTGCGGTATGATCCCTTGCTCCCAAGCGTCACGAAAGTGACGCCCCATGGATAAGAGGTTAAGCTTTTATTATTACCAATTGTTTTTGGTTCTCTTTTACTAATTGGTGAGGGTTCTGATGGTATTTCCTCTATGAATTCATTGTCAAAGTCTATCCCATTCATTTGTGGGAGTAAAGTTATGTTCTCTGCTCTCATGCATCTTAAGCCCAGTAACATATGAGCTTTAATTGCTAAGTTTTCAACAATATAGAAAAATGCAGAGAATGGTCTTGTAGTCTCTGTGAAACTGATATTTAACCTTATCATACCTTGTACTGTATTTTTTTTCCATCTACCGTATATAAATCTAAATCAGCTTCTTCCAGAAAAGTTACTTTCTTCTTATTTTTAAAAATTCTACTTTTTGCTTCTTCTTTTATTAAGTTCACTGGAGACCCTGTGTCTAAGAATAAGGAAACGTTTTGATCCTCACATACAGCTGGTATCAAGATACACTCATTTTCCAACATGCCTCCTATGTGAATTTTAGACGTGCTTTTCTTTACGTTTGTTCGTTTTTTGTCATGACTTGGTCTTCCCCCGATTTGAACACAGACACAATTTTTTCTACTGTTTTGCAGTTACTGGTCCAGTGCCCTTGGCATCTATGATGCCTACAGTAAGGACCAAATCCGTGTGTCTTTTGTCTATCCTCTTTTGTTTTGATAAAGCAATCATTCTTTGTGTGTCCTGGTTTTGCACAATAATGACATAGAATGGACCTATCTCTTGACTGTGACCTACGAGGTGACTTCCCATATATAGTGTTGTTTGTGGCGTGAGACCTGCTTGGGCTGCGCGAAAACTTATGAAATTGCCTGTAGCCTGGCATTTGTGATCGAACCCTCAACACGTTTAGTTGTTTGCTCTGCCTGCTTTCGGGTTGCGATCGATTTTGTTCTCTGTTTGGGGTCAGTGTAGATGTTTTCACAGCTGATACTGTCTCAGGTACTCTAATTCTACTAGAATGTGCGAGTGTGTCGATCATCCCTGCTTTACTGCACTGCATCTCTACCTCGTTCATTAAGTCTAATAAGCTCATGCCTGGGGTGTATGCGATCGTCTTGGCGATCTTAAGGGTAATTTACACAAGGCAGCTACATAACCAATGATGTCCACGACGAGGTCTGGGGACATCTTTCCATCATCTGTTATCCAATTTGAGTTTTCCAAAATAACTAACAATGTTCTTTTGATTGTGGAGACATCAGCAGTTATTTCACTGAGCACATGGTTTGTAGTGTGCTCCCTTACAAGATCTACAATCTTATATAATTCAAGAATTATACCTGGCAAGAAGTTCATACCTTCAGAAAATTTCTTCAAAAATTCAGTTTTAAATTCATCATATGTCCTAGCATTGAGGAGCTTATCTGATCTTAGTAAATTGCTTGCTGGACATCTTTCCTTGCTTATGCAAGATGAAAAAATGGTAATTTTCTCTTCTTCACCTAGGATGTGTCGTTTGATAAAGATTAGTTCGCACTGACTGACCAATGAAATGACGTCAATACGATCTTTTTCTGTGCCAGAGAATTTTGGGGCAGTTTTATCTTCATGGTAAACATAAACATGAGGTGGGGATGTTAGATCCACAGTATTTGTTGCGTTATTCATTTTCACTGTTTGCTCTGTTAATTTAACTTGGACATATTTATCGTTGTGTGAGGGAATGGTGGAATAGGTTTGGCCGGAACGGTGAACCCTGTTAAGTATATTGGCATATGTGTGCAAGTCAGTGACAAAGTCACTTGCTATGTCAGAGGGGGTTTCCCACTCATCATCTAGAACTGACGTATTTGTTTCTTGTTCTTTAGTTTGTGTTGAGTTTTGTACAATGGGTGTGTTGCCTTGGTGCTCTCCTAACTGTGAATCCGTTGTTGGAGCTAATTGTGTTTCATCTGGTATTAACGTGGGTGGTGGCGAAAATATCCCTGTCATTAAGGTATGGTGTTATGAATTACGCCTTTTGTTTATGTCCTAACTAAATAGATGAGTAAATGAGTTGTAATAAATGATAGATAGTGAGTGTATAAGTGTATATATAGAAATAAGTAAAGGAGTTGAATATACCTAATTTTAGCACTGAGGAGAAATGAGTAAGTATAATTTCACCCACTTGATACAGATCGGAAAGGCGTGTCGATGCAACTGTCGATCTCGGAAGAAAAAATGCAGGGTTGATTGAAGATCTCTTGATAATTCTAGGGCTGTGTTGATGGACGATATTACTCAGGAAATTCCATGGCCTGGTGCATGTGGTGGTTAACAGCTGTAGTCACAGGCAAACCTCAGCATAGAACGTCGAATTTCCAACTCAATACTGTGGAAGTAAATGAGTATGAGTAGAAGCTATGTGAATAATGAGTAATGAGTAGTGGGTGAGAAGTGCCTTGTGTCAGTCACACGTTGATTGGCGTGGCCTTGTGTCAGCAAACTCGCGTGGTGATGTCATCTCAGCAGATACACATGGTGACGTCGGCTTCCCACACTGGTAGCTGTGGTGAGTAACTGAGTAGTGATGCGTAACCTGGGTGAAGAAAGGTGAGTAAGATGCGTTATAAATGTGGCTCTGGTGTTTTGCTGTGTGTCTTGACCTCTGCGTCAGCGATGGAGGTAGGCGGGAGAGAGTGTTGGGGTTTTGTGTGCTTGTTGCTTTGGTCTTTCTTTTTCTTTACTTGCTTTGTTTTTTTTTCTTCTTGCTGCTGCTTGAAGTTACGTGAAGATTATAGAGTTGTTTTGTAGACTTGTAGGCTCATAGGCTCGTAGGCTCGTAGGCTGTATTTTGTAGGAATTCACTGTAGAACTGAAGCTAATCTTGTAGAGTCTCGCCTGCTTTTGTAGAAATTCACTGTAGATTCGTAGACGAGGTTCGTACGTTCGCTGCCTCCAATGTGACTCTCGATTCTTGTAGTAGGAGTTAAAGATGAATACAGGGAGTTGATCTTGATTTATTATCTTCAGAGAAAATCTTAAGTTGAGCAGCGTATGTATTACAGAGACTTAATATACTAAGTAAGTCTAGTTGGACCCCTCTTCTTGTTCACTCTCTCCACTACCTGTCGGTTCTATAGCTAGCCTTCTTCTGAGCTCTGCTTCCTAAATTCTGGTGTAGCAGGGGTCCTGTCACGTGTGTTACACTGTTGTTGGAATGTTCTAGAAACCTGTGTGTATGTGTGTATGGTCAATAGGCACTGTCATGTGCCTATAAAGCATTCCTTGAGCTAGAGTGTGTAAGCATGTTTAGCATTGCTGGATTCTCACAGACACAATACCTCTGACTTGCTGCTTCTATCTGTCTGTCTATTTATCTATCTATCTATCTATCATGTTTTCTATAATTAATTGTATTTGTAATATGGAGTCCTAACAAGTGTGATGTAGGATTGTGCGTATACCCATGCTTTGAGGAGTACCACACTCTCGCTAACTATTGAGAAACAATAGTGTGGTAATGATGAGCGATAAAAAGATGCTCAAAAAGTGTTGTAAATACGAAAAAAGATGCTCAGGAAGTGTTGTTATAAGTACTGCATACGGTGATGACATGTAAATATTTTCTCGTAAGTGTAAGGACTGAACGTTGTGGAGTATAGTTTTACGTATGTTCTCGTAAATGTTACATGATACATTCACAGTGACAGGATCAAAAATAATCTGGTGATGTCTGTGTATACTGAAGGCATGTTGTAAATAATTTACTGTAAGTGAAAAGGCTGTACATTGTGAAGTCAAGTTATGCATATTTTCTCGTAACTGCAAGACAATGCATTCACAGTGATACGTATAGTGTTGCATGAGTAAGTGTTTTTTTCCCCCAGAAAACACGATTTCTTTATGAAACAATAAGATTTTTTTTTTTTTGTGGGTGAGAAGTGGACAGAAAAGTGTTAAGACCATTCCTATACCTTCCCTGAGTCACGTTGGCGAGAATACCTGAGTTTACCTTGCATAGAAAAAGTTTTTTCTCTCATCACCGCTGGGGATTCCCCACCTGCGGGTGTGAGTGGCCACCCAGAGAGACTACGCAAAAGGCACTTCAAGCCTCCGGTGAGTTTTTTATGTTCATAATCGTTTTTTTCACATCAAAATCTATCATTTTAGCCAAAAATATAAAAATAAAAAATTGGCCGGCACGGGGCTGACATTTAGGGCCGGGAGTGGCCAGCACGCGGCGGGTTAATTCAGGTCATCCTTTGTTCTGTGTGCCACTCCTTGCCGCTGGTGTGCATGAAAGACCTCTACCCTTGACGTTTCTGTACCACTCTGTCTGAAGATGTAATATACGAAAGTACTCGCTGTCGCACCTTTCATTACTCCTGTTGTTTTTTTTTTTGGATATATATATATATATATATATATATATATATATATATATATATATTGCCAGATGCCTCAATCCCGTTTGGGGTGGCCACAAACAAATCGCCTCCACGTCGCCCTATCCCACGCTATTTCACTGCCCTGCTCCCAACTCACACCCCCCTCTCTAACTCATTTCCACTGCTCTCACTCTTGACTTGTGTCCTTCCAACAACGTCCAAGCTTCACTTCCATACGTTAGAGTTGGTATCACAATACTGTCATGTAGTAACTTTTTCACTTCCATGCTCACTTCCCTGTTTCTTATCACTGCTTTCAAAGAACCAGCAACCTTTCTTACCTGCTGTACCCTTTCAAGCACTTCACCCTCCAAACCTCCATCCTTACTCATCACACTACCCAAGTACTTAAACGTACTCATATATATATATATATATATATATATATATATATATATATATATATATATATATATATATATATATATATATATATATATATATATATATATACACGTTTTACCTATTGTAATTGCTCTGCCAATTATACAGGTTACCAGTACGAACTGAGAGAAATATTAAGAAAGTCACCATCAGTTTCTGGTAATATGACCAGTGAAGAAATTAATAGCTCGAATTGGTAGCAAGAAAGTAATGCTGTTTTCTTGTATGACCTATTTGTCCTTATGCATTCCTACCAGCTTTCGTCTCGTTTTATTCAGAGAAAATAATAATTTGAGCTACTTACTATAATATATTAAGGGATGTTTATACTTGATATATTACAGCTTTAATTGTGAAGAAAGAAGCGTTAGGATATAGGTCATTCCACACAATGAGTGGACACCAATGATACCAGGCAACTTATATTTGTAACGCATTTTGATGAAACTCATTAAAGACAGTGACTTGACTACAGGAATGGAGATTTAGTTCATTATGTCTTTATGTAAATTTTTGCATGTTCTGTGTTGTCATACTCGAGCACCACGGGTTCTTCCCTGATAATGTGGACAGGCCTTTCAATACTTGTAAGAAAACATTTTAAACATTGTTTGCTGGAAATGCCTCTATTTCTGCTTCTTCATTTACTTTTCCTCCCAGGGCTACTCCCTCTGTCTAGTTTTCTTATATGATCAAGGGTCCACTGTAAGGCTCCTTATATGTCCATCATGTTCTTTCTTAAGAGAAGGATGCATTCTCGTCTAAGCTGATTATTATGATCTAGAGGTAACAGGTGTACTGTATAATAAACGATCAACGTGAATCGACAGTGAAAAGAATATTTCCCTTTGTGTGTGCAGGGGGAGGGGGGGTTGTGGTGTGTGTGTGTGTGTGTGTGTGTGTGTGTGTGTGTGTGTGTGTGTGTGTAATTCACCGGGTCGGATCGTCAGCTTTTTACCCTCCCGGAAGGGAGCTGAGAGCTCATATAGTCCGATCTAAGGGCAAGGCTGTGACCTTCACACACACACACCCGTCCCCTTGCTCAAGGGGGACAGTAACCACCCACTTCATCAGAGAAACTTTTCCCAACCTGGGTGAGGCGCGAACTCCCGTCCACCAGTTGGCAAGCGAGAACGTTACCACTGCACCAGCGAGCGGTGTGTGTGTGTGTGTGTGTGTGTGTGTGTGTGTGCGTGTGTGTGTGTGTGTGTGTGTGTGTGTGTGTGTGTGTGTGTGTGTGTGTGTGTGTGTGTGTAAATCTCTTCTTCCTCAGGAGAGGGGCGTTTTTTCTTCTAATTTGATATTATTTCATGGGGCACTAGCAAGAATAAAGTTGCAGATAACGCAAATTTCTAAATTTGAGAATAATTAGCTCTGTTTTATATTTGTCTTACAGAAGGGTCGCGTTCCCACGGTAGCTGAATAGAATCGTCTGGTGATTGCATGAATCAAATGACAAATCGTCTGGATAAATAACTGAGTCTCATTCTATCATTCTGTCTGTCTGTCGGATTGTTAGGTCAATGAGTGACTTCTACACCAAAATGACCAAAAATATAGAGCTAGTAAGAATATAACAGAAACCAGAAGATTCACTCAAAGAATGGAACACCCGTTCACATCAGATGGCATAAGGACTGAATATATTACTGCAACCTGTGACCTTCTCCTTCGTCTATTTGCTCTCAAAATCGAATCATTGTATTCTTGCTTAACCTATAACCCATCCAACAAGTCTAGCTCATCTCCGATCAGGACCGTTTGATTGTACTTTGCCTAATGACTTTCACATTTGACCTTTCCTTGTGACCTTGACTTGATTCACTGATCCAAAAATCAAAACACTTTATCATTGCTTTAACCTGAATTCATCGCAGAGTTTGGTATATATCGGATGTAAACTGTTAAGGTGACCTGGTCAGGTAACCTTTACCATTGACCTATTGTTCGATTATTCTCCACCCATCCTTAATGTTTGATTCAGTTCAAATGAAAATTGTTTTGGTATGTTATTCACACACAGACTCACGGATCAATCGCTGACCTTGCTCTGTGACCTTGGGCTTAGACTGATAGTTCTCATTATTGAATCTCTTCATTCATTCCTTACCCTTAACCGTTCCACCAAGTTTGGCTTAAATTATGTAAATACTGAGCTGACCTTGCCTTGGTATGTTGGTTATTACCTTTCCTTGTGACCCTCATCTTTGACTGATTATTCTTAAAGTCGGACCTTTTTATTCTTTCCTTTTCCTCAACCGTTCAACGACGTTTTGGCTCAGTGGGATAAAAACTGTTTAGTTTTCCCTTATCATGAGAACTTGATCTTTTATCTATTATTCTAAAAAAAAAAAAAAAATGGTTATTCTTTGTCTGATCTTCAATCTCTTCACCAGATTTGATTAAAATAGGATTGCAACTCTCAGGTGAACTTTTAATTTCTGTGGCCTTGGTCTTTGACTGTTTGGTCCCAAAACTGAATCATATTCGTGCCTTATCCTCAAACGTTCTTTCTAATGTGGTTTAAATTGCATTTAAAAAAAAGTTTATTTTTCATCGTCAACGTTTGACCTAATCATGGGAACTTGACCTCTGATATATTGCTCCAAAAAGCAATACATTTTCTCATGGAATTACCCTGCACCATTCAGACATCTTGGATTAAAATCTGATAAAAACTGTTTGTTAACACACACACACACACACACACACACACACACACACACACACACACACACACACACACACACACACACACACACACACACACACACACACACACACACACACACACACACACACACACACACACACTCAACATATAAAGTGCCCTTGCATCAGTAGTGCATGTGTATTTAATGTGCTTCAATAAGTAAGAATGTCTTTTATTACAAAGACATTCTTACTTACTGGGTCAGGGTCATTTTACCTTTGGCAAAAAAAAATTAAAATCAAGAACCAAAATCGGGAATGATGAGAAAGTATGAAATAATTTATCTGAACACATTAAAATGCCCTTCTCTGAATCTATGTTTTTAGGTCTTCCTCTCCAGAAGAGTTGTATTTGTTTCTAATCCAATAAAAACAACAACATTGCAGTAACAATAATAAAAAAGAACAAGAAGAGGTGATAAGGCACAGCAAACCCGTCCCCGGCAGTCATTTTAGTGCTGACTTATAAATACAACATGATTTCTAGTCAAAGATGTCACATACAAAAGTTGTAGTATATCGGGTGAAATTTGACGATTTTATGCCCACTTGAAATATTAGGTCCGACCCACCTGACATTTGCTCCCCTACCGCTAACTGAGGCGACCCCCCTGATGTAATAAGGCATCTTACATGATGCAGATCTGAAAGATGATCCGTTAGGTTTTGGTTTCATGTCGATATGACGAATTTGAAAGGAGTTACAGAGGGAAAACGATTTGCTTTTACATTTTTTTAAAACAAGTTTTTGGGGGGCCTTCAGCCTGGGCCTTGTCCTAGTTTGGCCCAAAACTTCATCAGGTGATCAGAAGGTCAGCCCATCATCCCTGTAATTTTGCCAAAATCGCATCAGTAGTATTTGCGTAAAGTTGTTAGCAGACAGACAAACAAACAAACAAACAGACAAACAGACTGAAAACAATACACCTCCCAGAGCCCCTCTGGGGCGGGGACGGGTAATCAATGTGAATGGACGATGCAGAGCCTGTTTCTATCTATCGATCTATCTTAGAGGAGATGCGTTTTCGTTCCTGATTTGGACGTCATCGTTTGCCGTTAGCAAGGATGGAATAGTCATGTTGAATCTTAATGGAGTGTGTCTGTCTGTTCCAGTATCTGTCTGTCTGTCTGGTTTCTTTTCAGTACGGGAATTGTATATTTTCACCTTGACTTACTAAATGTGTTTGATGGTAGTAAGAATTAAATAAAATATTAAATAATATATTGAGGTGTACGACTTTCCGTCAATTTTTCTGTCTGCTTGTCTCGATGACGATGTCCTGAAGATGGCTTGTATTCAGCTACGTTATTCTCTACCACGGAGAACTTCAAAAGAGCTTCAATGCTGATGAAGAAACTACTATAATTTACATTTCTAACTGATATATATAATTTCTTTTTGCATGATGTTCTTTTGTTGCTATGCAGTCAAATATACAGCAATTTGCATATATTTACTAAATACAGGTTCTGTACGCGTCTCAAATATCATGAACTGCTTCAGACCGCGAAGCGAAGGAGTGAGGATGTTGTGAAGGATGAGGGGAGGGTCGTTTGGGGCTGCGTCCGAACACAAACCATTTTTGGTTCCATGGGCCTGACATCGACAAATCCTCGATACTTTCTTTGGATCGAGTATGTTAAAATATTATAATCGAACATTTATTTGAATGTTTAACATAATGTTCTGGACAGTAAGTTGGGCTCTAACGGTTCTATCAGTAAGTTTCAAAAGTCACTGCTCTCTTATTTTTCGTTATGAAGTGGATTAGTATCAGTATAAGGGAACTGATGGAAAGACAGAAGTCAAGAGTGAGAGCAGTGGAAATGAGTTATTTGAGAGAAGCATGTGGAGTTACATGAAGAGATAAACTAACAAATGAGGATGTGAGGGAACGTTGTAGTGTTTTTTTTTTCTTTTTCAATGCAAGGAAGAACGAACCAAAGGCCAGGAGCCCGCAAACTGTTCCTACCAAGAAAAAAAAAAACAATACAGCAGAGAGCCAAATTCAAGATCCGTTCATTTAGAGATGCCTGGACACATTATGTTTGAAAGACTGGAGATCATAGGATGTACGAAATACAGACAGAGGGAGACAGTTACAAATTTTACCTGTTGCATATATGAAGGACTGGGATTAACGATTAACTCCCGGATAAGAGAGTTGGAATGAAAAGGGATGAGAGTTTGATGCTAGACGGGTGCTACTCGCCAGTCGTAGAGGTGGAGGGATGCATGTAGATAGTTCAGACGAGCAGTGGTTATTGAAGCAGTGATAGAAAAGAGATAAACATGCATCAGTGCAGTGAAGAGACAGAGATTTAACCTGCCCCGTCCCGGAGACGTGAATTCACGTCCTCACATGATGTGCACTCATATCCCGGAGACGTAAATTAACGCAGCAACATTGCAAGGACATTGCAAGGTCCCTAATTTGCACAATTTTCAATATTCGTGAGTGATTTTTGGCACGTATACACAGGACACCTTCCTCTACAAGATGTCAGGCAGGGACAATGCCTTACCCAGCATGACCTCCTCCCCCCCCTGCATGACCTTTTCTCAGCAATTCACCTGTTATCAGTGACCTGGCCAGTAAAGCCAAGTCATGCCACGGTACAAAATTCAGGGCCAGAGTGATTCCCCAATCGATGACAATGTGGAGGACAAACATTAGAGGAAGAAACAGTCAGAAATGATAATCAGGTAATGTGGCAAAAAAAGGTCAGGAATGGTGATGAGTTAGTGAGTGAAACAATGCTTATAATGCCTATATTACCATTTGAAAACCAATATACTCTTGTACTACATATAAATTCGTACCAAATAAATACATAAATACCGTTTATGAGTGGTGTAGAATAGTTATCCTCCCATAGAACTCGTTTTCTTTGCAGCCAGCCTGATAGAAAACCCTGTAAGGTAAGGAGGAACTCCTACCTGGATCGAGTATTTTAAACCTCAGGTGAGCGATTTCTCTATGCATTTTCGATGTTTATCACCAAAAGCAGATGTTTGACTAAAAATAAAAAAAAAAGGTCCAAAAATGTCGGGACTGGGGCGTACCACTGCCCAGAAAATGTCGGGATAGGGCGGGTTAAGGAAGCCAGTAAGAGAAGAGTTAACAAGATGAAAAACATTTGACTCCACCCTACTGAGAAAAGCTGTGTGTGGGGAGCCCCCCCACACATGAGAGTTGTACTCTACATGGGCGAATAAAACCTGTGTATAGAGTCAACAACTGTGCAGGGGTAAAAAAATATATGGAATCAGCTTAGCACACCTAATTTCTTGGAAGTAG
This sequence comes from Coenobita brevimanus, assembly GCF_032717465.1. Classification (NCBI taxonomy): domain Eukaryota; kingdom Metazoa; phylum Arthropoda; class Malacostraca; order Decapoda; family Coenobitidae; genus Coenobita; species Coenobita brevimanus. Next base: position 20,092,298 of record NC_137009.1, read on the forward strand.
ATTTTACAAGAGATGTAATATGATCTTTCCAAGATATGTCCCGAGAGAATGAAATCCCAAGTATGTTTGAGGATGATTAGGAGTGAGCTGGATATTATTAAACATTAATGGGTACTCCTGTGGAAGATTTTATCCAGTTGATAGGTGTAAGAACTGAGTCTTTGATGCATTAAATACAACAAGATTATTTTCAGCCCACTCAGATATATGAGCCAAGTCAGATACTAGGTTTGCCATAACCTCATCCCTTGTCTGTTGAAGTAACTGCTGAGATGGATGCTGCGGGAACCGAATGGAAAGGTAAAAGGTGGAATCATCAACGTATGATTGGATAGGGTCAACCCGAGACGTCCCGTCGACGTATGGGTACGTTGCAACATTTTGCATTTGCCAGTACTGACGACGTACTGGTACGTCATGCAATTTCAAGGTCCCTAATTTGCACAATTTTCAATTTTCGCGTGTGATTTTTCGTACATATACACGGGACACCTTCCTCTATTCCTCTACAAGATGCCAAGTGGGGACTATACTTTACACCACATAACCTCCCCCCCACCCCCCACACGCCATTGTCTCGGCAATTCACCTGTTACCAATGACCTGGCCAATAAAGACATTCAGGGCCAGAGTGATTCCCCAATCGATGACAATGTGGAGGACAAAGTTTACATAGCATTAGAGGAAGAAACAGTCAGAAATGATGGTCAGGTAATGTGGCAAATGAAGGTCAGGTATGGTGATGAGTTAGTGAGTGAAACAATGCTTATAATGCCTATATTATTGTTTGAAAACCAATATACTCTTGTACTACATATAAATTCGTACCAAATAAATAAATACATACCGTTTATGAGTGGTGTGAAATAGTTACCCTCCCATAGAACTCGTTTTCTTTGGTGCCAGCTTGTTAGAAAACCCAGTCAGGTAAGGAGGTACTGCTACCTAGATCGAGTATTTTAAACCTCAGGTGAGCGATTTCTCTCACCAAAAGCGGAGGTTTTAGTCAAAAAAATAAAAAAATCGAAAATACCTCGGGACTGGGGGGTGTCGGAGGTGTGAAATAGCTTGGGACGTGACGGGTTAAATGTACAACTTAGAAGGTCACTGATTAATAAAAGGAAGTGAGTTGGTGATGGGACACAGCCCTGAGACGCGATACTGTTGATAGTATGAGGGGAAGAATGGTTACCATATACAACAGTAGCTATAGAACGAACAGAAAGGAAGCTATAGATGAAGGCACGGGTAGAAGGACAGAAACCGTAAGAGGGCAGTTTGGAAATTAAAGATGTATGCCTGACTCGATCGAAAGCCTTTGAGATGTCAAGTGTAATGGCAAAGCTTTTGCCAAAGCCCAGAAATAAGGATGGCCTCGAGTCTAAAAGGCAGGTGAGAAGATCACCAGTAGAGCGTCCCTGATGGAACCCATACTGACGATCAGAAGAAAGACTGTTATAGGAGAGACGATTTAAAATGCTTCTGTTAAGAATAGACTCGAAAATCTTTAAGACACAGGATATTATAGCAATTGGGCGATAGTTAGGGGGTTGGAAATTGTTACCCTTCTTTGGGACTGGCTGAATGAGAGCAAACTTCCAGCAAGATTGGATGGTACAAGTTGATCGACAGAGGCAAAAGAATTTACGCAAGCAGGGTATAAGCAAAGAAGCACTTTTCTTGAAGACAACAGGAGGGACCCCAGCAGGCTCATATGCCTTGTTAGTATTGAGGCCAGTGATGGCGGAAAATATATCAGCTGAAGAAATTTTAATGTCAGCCATTAGGAAGTCAGAGGGGGGAAATGATGGAGGAATACCACTGGAATCGTCTAAGGTGGAATTGGAGGAGAAAGTCTGGGTGAAGAGATCTGCATTATCAGTAGAAGAAATAGTTACAGAGCTATTAGAGTAGTAAAGAGGAGGGAAGGATGATGAGGTAAAGTTGTTAGAAGGTTTTTGGCAAGGTGCCAGAAAAAGCATGAAGAATTCACGTTGAAGAGTTGAGAGCATTTAGTACGGATGAAATATTTTTTCCAGAGCAGAGAAGAGGCTTAGGAGTGTGTTGGCTCCGGTACCTTTTATAGGCCCTCTCCTTGTTGCGGACAGCATTAGAACAAGCGTGATTAAACCAAGGCTTTCTTGCAATAGTCAAAGGATATGAGAAAGGAATGTATACTTCCATACCCGAGAGAATAACCTCTATAATGCACATGGCACACTCAGATGGCTCCCGGCCATGGAAGCAATAATCTTTCCAGGGAATATCAAAGGAGTACTGCCTGAGGGTCTCCCAGTCAGCAGCCCCAAAATGCCACAACTGACTTTTCTTTGGAGGGTCCACAGGCCGTACTGGAGCGATAGGACAGGTTAAGGTAATAAGGTTGTGATAGGGAGAGCTCAACGGAGAGGAAAGATTAACAGTGTAAGCAGACGGATTAGCTGTAAGGAAGAGATCAAGTATGTTGGAACTCTCTCCAAGGTGGTCAGGGATACGGGTAGTGTGCTGTAGAAGCTACGCTAGGTAGTTAAGGATAGAAAAGGTGTAGAGTTGTCCAACAGGTGGATCAGTGAAAGGAGAGGAGAGCCAAAGGTAGTGGTGGACATTGAAATTTCCTAGAACGAAGATTTCATAGAAAGGAGAAATGGATAGCATGTGTTCCATTGTGAAGGTAAGATAGTCGATGTGAATGTAATAGAAAGCCTTAGGAGTATTACACTGAGATAGGTTGGCCATGTGAAGAGGATGCTGAGCGAGAGACTAACGAGGAAAGTGCATGTAAGTGAGGTGGAAGGGGTGAGAGGAAAGGGAGGCCGATTATGAGAGAGATGGATGGAGTGGAGAGGTATTTTCAGGAAAGGGGGTGAGCTAGAAGGAGGGCAGCGAAATGGCAGGGAACATGGCGACATGGAGGCGATTTTTTTTGTGGTCACCTCTTACGAGAGTAAGGCGTCGGTAACAAATATATAGATAAATAGTCTGGAACTGTACAGTTAGGGAAGACAAGGTGTCGAAAATAAACTGAAGAGAAATTTAATCTCCTGAGATGCATTGATTGAGCTCAAACTTTCTTTGTCTTTTTATGACTGCAAGTAAATTTCAGATATAATTTGGATGATACGTCCATATTTAAGTCACTGAACCTGACTGTAGGTATAGACTAGTCCTTGACGGCGTGTCAGCTGGACGAGTTACTGCGTCCCACCTCAACATCTCCTCGAGTTCTACATTCCCATTACACAAAAACATACATATGGTGCAGTTGCGAACATAAGTATCGATTAACCTCAATAATGTAAGTGTCAGAATGGCTTCTGAAACCCACCAATGTAACCTTCAGAATCCAAGCACATTACATAATATATTTGCTTATTTAATATTTTGAAGTATTATCCACAACTAGACTCCGCAAAAAAAGAGAGAAAAAAAAAAGCTGTTCTGCCTCATACTACAGTGGCCTGGACCGGTTTGTACATTAGCAATGCACGCTATACTATCAGCTCGATTTCAGTCTGGTAACAGCTGGCTTCCCCCTTGGCTTGCTTCAAGCGAACACTATGTTTAAGCTCAACTTAGTCACAGACTAGTTGAGATATGGGGTAGTGTTGCAGATTTCTCTTCTAGTCAGAATCCTGGGATATTGCTCTCTTCTGCATTTGATGTTGATGCGTTCACTCTTATTATTAGAAACGTGTACTACTGATCTAACTAACGAGGTATAGGCTAGATTTTTCGCCTGGAAACAAGACAGCACCCCTACCTAAGAAACAGTGGTCAGGACACTGGGGGAAGAGTGCCCTTAGCCTCCCATTAAACGTTGTCTCACCCAGAAAACCTCGTCCTGAACGACAACGCAAGATCAAGAAGGCTACAGATACTCTTGTAAGGCATGAGGTGCTTGAATCACGGCTGCACATCTCAAAGTTATCTATCCAAAGCTTTTTCAAGGTGTCTCTATCCACAGCATCGTACACCAGCCAACCAAGGAATCATTTCTGACCAAACAAATGCACCAGAAGCAGCTTGACTTTGCAAGTAAATACAAAGATTGGACCTCAGACGTCTGGAGGAAAGTAATGTCCTCTGATGACAACACCTTCATGTGTTTTCGTCCTCGTATTAGGCGGGTAAGGAGGTCTCACAACGTCAGTCGCTATGACGCCCACTACATACAGAAGACTGTCAAGCACAATCACGGCATAATGGTGTGGGATTGTTTTAGTGGGGAAGTGGGCAGGGGAGGCCTGTGCTTCCTTCCTAAGAACACGACGATGAATGCTGACTAGAATATGCTGGTGTGGGACATCCATTCCCTACAGTTTTGACATTCTTGGTTGCACACATTTTATGCAAGGTTCTACTCCATGTCACAAGGCAGAAAGACAATGAAATTTCTCTCAGATCATGACACTGAGGTACTGGATTGGCCAGGGAACTCTCCGGATCTTAATTCCATCGAAAACGCATGAAATTACAATATGCAACACCTTGTCATTGCCATGCCCTATGGATGAGATTCGCAACATGTGGGTCAAAGAGATGAGTGCAGAGTACCTCCAAAATTTAGCAAACAGCAGACCCAAAAGCCTTTAAACTGCAAATCGTCTAAAGGCAGCAAGACCAAATATTAGGATGCAGTTATGCTGCATAGTTTTGTCTGTATCAGCAACATACTGCCTGGCTTATGATTTTCTTTATCATGATGCCCTGTGCAGTCAGTTTCTTTTACGACCGTGTATAGCCTCAACAAAAAGTGTCCAGTGTCGGTTCCCTGAAGTCTGATGGATACGAAAACGAAAAAAAAATCCTCCAAGCAGGAAGGATCGACTAAGTTGGCATATCAAGTTATGTAACGTCGTGTGTGTGTGTGTGTGTGTGTGTGTGTGTGTGTGTGTGTGTGTGTGTGTGTGTGTGTGTGTGTGTGTGTGTGTGTTATAAATTCCCAGGGTAATATTTATACTTATGTCACAGGATGTTCATAATATCAAATTGCTATATACATGTTCTTAAATGTTTACTGTGGTCATTGTTGCATTTTTTGTTTTTTTACAATATAGTCGATCAAAAATATCAGGAAAGGTATACATTTGTGTAAAGCAATCTGACGCCACAGCTGAAGAATTTTGCAGAAATCCGATTGAACCTACCGGGTGTTTCCAGTCATGCTTCATAAGGATGCCTTATGCTGCTTGCATGTGATATTTCCTATCCATCATAAGTTTTATTACTGTATACACATCGAGATGAAAATAGAACAACTTTTTCTGAGACATAATGAACTTTACTGTTTACTTAAAGTAACACTGGACCCCTCCAAATGATGTGTTTACTTATCATTTCTCCCTTTACTTTCATTTTTTATTACATTGTTTTATTGTAAGTATAACTGTCCTCTTCCTCTGACCAGGTGTTTCTTGGTTTTTGGCTTCTGTATGCTTTACTGCTGACGACCTATTACAAGACTTCCCTTACCAGCACCTTGACTGTGCCTTTTGCTCCTTCTGCCATAAACACACTGCAGCAGCTCTATGATTCCAATTTTGAATATGGAATCAGGAATGACAAGGTTAGTATGGCAGGGATTACTTATCTTGAACTCCACTGCAGTCCTGGAGTGATGTAAGCGGCATGATTTGTCATTGTTAGTGGGTTCTTCGCCCCACCCCACTCGCTCTCACCTGTCGGCCTCCCCCCCCCCCCCCCGCTCCAAGGAATCGACCCATAAGTTCTTTGTTAAAATAAAATAAAATGGACCCACCACTGTCCAACACATTTTGTTTGCTTATTGATGGCAACTGAAGTGATCATGCATGTAAAGTAGGACACATAGCCATTAACAGAACATGAGAGGAACTTACTATATATTGCACCGGTGCCTCCTTAAGTTACTTCACCTCATTCTTCTGCAACATCTCCATCTTAGTTTTCATGAATACTTTGGCGGCCATAAACTCACACACACACACACACACCAACGCACTCACACAAGGTCACACACACACACACACCAACGCACTCACACAAGGTCACACACACACACACACACACACACACACACACACACACACACACGAATTCAGCATGCAAATGAAATTATGATTACATACGAAATCCTATACTGGTCTAAGACTGCCCCGGTAATGTGTAAACACACTGGGGACTAACCTGGACCAACAATGGACATGCACCATGACAACCACTGTTATTCTTAAAATTTTCCAATATCTTCCACATAAACTACAGACACCGATAGGTATTCACACAAAAATTCAGGTGTCTTTGACCAATCATAAGTTCACAGGAAACTAGCTTTTTCCAGAAAGCTCCCCATCATGTTCATTTTTCCTGGATTTTACAGGCTTACTTCAAAATTCTATCACCTTGTTAAAACCAGCTGCACCATCTTCATACTACCATACAATGTATATACATTGTTGCTCTTGAAAAGTGATGCCCGAACTCCCCCCCAAAATATATATATATATATATATATATATATATATATATATATATATATATATATATATATATATATATATATTAGTTGCTAGTCGCGACTGAAATGGTCTGGGCCGCCCCGGTGGTCCAGGTGGCCCAAATCGTCCCGGCTGGCAATGACCCTTTGAAGAACAGGATACCTCACATGTGATTAATATTTTGGGACAGTAGTCAAAATAAATGTGTGTGGGCACATATCCACTAAAGGGTTGTTAACATTATACTTACTATTCATCATAGCCTTTCTTCCCTGAGACTTTCCAAATTTTCCAGTTGTTATGTTTGCCTTTCATTCAGCTTGACATTATAGTCATGACTGCATTACATAATAGCTGAGCTGAAAATAACTCTGGGAACTAAACCTTCTTCTACTCCCTCGTTTTACCATCTTTTCTCTGACTTTCTCGCTACCACCTTATCCCTTCCCCCTCCCGACGTAACTCACAGCATGATTCTAGTAGCACCAGTCAACTTTTTCATTTATATACACATCTCTGTGGGAACAACATTACTACCATCATGGCAGAGAACAAATATCACAAATATCACAGTCATGTCACAGACATATCAATAATATTTACGTGTATTGCGTGCTTCCCAATTACAATGTATTTTCTTTAGAGTAAAAGTGTCATTTAAAGCTCAAATGATTGGGTATATTCATCATCAGCCTCATTGCTACATGGGGGCTATCCAAAGTTTAAAATAAACAACAAGGAAGAAACTTTTAAAAATCATCACCAGGTAATTTAGTTGGTGAATCTTGAACATTTCATACAAAATATTACCATTATAATATGCTTCTTGCAGAGTGCAGTATATCAGCTCTTCATGACTTCCACTGTACCTCAATATCAGAGAATGGTGAAGAATATGCAGTTTCACACCAAATCAGACAGTTTGGTGCTCGTGAACCAAGGAAGGTTTGCTTTCATAGCATTCAAGACACTCTTGCACTTCACTATGATGGAGCACAATAGTAACCCCAGGAGGACACATGACCTACATGTGGCCACTGAGGAGTTCTTCCCTGGGGGTCATGCATGGGCCTTCCCAAAAGTAAGTAGGGATGTATAACTGTGGGCTGAGGAGGCTTTCTTACACATTTTGCTCTTCAGTGGAAAAGGTTAAATAATTATAGATACATATACTCCTGTGTATGTAGAGAGAGAGAGAGAGAGAGAGAGAGAGAGAGATTTGAATTCATGATTTAATAATCATTATGCAGTATACTAACAAAGTCTGGTGCAGAAAAAATCCTGGATATATATATATATATATATATATATATATATATACAGTATATAATATGCAGCCTCTGTGGTAAAGGGTAGTGTGCGTTTCGTACACGAGTGAACCAGGGTTCGCGCCTTGCCAGGGTAATAAACTTTAGGAGTGTTCACCCCGCCACGTACTGCATTGGTGGACACAAGGGATGCTGTGGTTGAACCAGTGTCACCGCTTACTATAAAGTATGCTTGCACCCAGTCGGCTTGCGCGGGCCGCTTACTCTTGGTTAACAGATTACACACACACCCAAAGCCATTCCAACACTACAATTACACTTACAAGCACTTCTCACCATATATACAATCTCTACCAGACAACCTAAGCCACTTTCCGACTTCGGTCGGGATAGGCCAGTCCTGCATAGGATATTCAAACGGCTGATGATATATATATATATATATATATATATATATATATATATATATATATATATATATATATATATTATTGCTTACATAATACCACTGAGAGATGAGTGAGACTGGTCACTCTCATTTTAAATGCTAGGACCAACTTGTCTAGCCCCAAGTTCCTATGCCTCTCATGTGACAACACAGGATTGGATGATGAATGAATGAATGGAAAGAGATAGAGATAGAGATAGAGAGAGAGAGAGAGAGAGAGAGAGAGAGAGAGAGAGAAATGTATATACACATATTCATATACTGATAGACAGTATAGATACAGATATAGATCAAATAGTTGTCATTCCCGAAAGTCCGTGATGATCGTTGTCGCTCTACGTATGGACAAGAGTTTATCATGTATTTGGCGCATCAATGTTTTCAAATGAAACCTGGTAACACATATGTGTTGAGCATGCTAAAATCCGTTACATTATATGTCAAATATCGATATGACTAACCTAGGAAATCGAACAATGTTTGCATCTGGGTGTTCAGCAGGGTAGAGTGGGGTAAATGACATTGCTTAGTTAAGAAAGTAATACAGTTGGTATGTCAGAGTAAGGTTGCTGCCTTCTCATACTGTAACTCATTCATGGTTGTTGAGAAGCCGTCACTCATAGCCTCCTTGATGTGTGGTTCAGGGTGCAACATACCTGCGAAGTTTCGAGAGAGTGATGTGGCGATGTGTACAGGTGGGTCTGGTGAACAAGTGGTACAACGACCTCATTGCATATTACATCAAGGACTCAAAGCATAAGGACGCAGCTGAGGAGAAGTATCAGGGGCAGGAGGAGAGGCTGGACAGTGACACCAAACATGTATGACAATTGTTTATGATCTGTTAAAAGGTACACAGGAATCGCTTTATCTTGGCGCCATAACTACTCCCTCGACCACAAATTCCTCGCTGATTTGCCTAAATTTTTTCTCCATGAAGGCCCTACATTCTATCTTGACCTCTTCTCAGTATAACTATTTAAAATTTTGACTGTCTTACGTCAGTGTAAGAACTCATTATGTTTTACTCTTCCATTTTTTTGTTTCTTCGCATATCGCTCTTTAGTTATCATAATATATAATGGCTGAAGGTGGGAAGGTGAAATTGTGAATAAAAAAACTGTTTAATCATGGAATTTGTTACCTGTGCGACTTTCTGTCGAATCCAACCCTCACTATATATACCTCATATCAATTACTCTGGCCATGCATGTATGACAAAACTGTTCCCGCCGAGATTCTGATTGGCTGGAGGTGTTTGTTCGATTTCGTTGTTGCTTAAACCGATACTCTATTATCAGATATGATACTGGTCTTTCAACAATACAATCGTCAAAACCAATTTGAAATCCGTTATAAAACATAACAATTAAAATTTTTGTAGGAAGATAGAGATATAAGTCAACAAAGTATTATAATACAGTCCAAGCCAAGGTCAGCATTAGAACAATTCCTTTATGTCTACGGCACTCCGTAATTGAACAGAAAATTAAAGAAACCTGCTTAATCTAAGCATTGGTATATAACACATCTAAATTATAAAATCAGTCCATACCCTTACATCGCGTCACAACCCTGAATAATTGAAATTTCTTATGACAAAACTAGTTCTGCGAGGAGGGAGGTAGCTCAATCGAACAGCCACTGAGCGACAGCTGAGTGAAGGCGGGATTTTGTGTGTGTGAGTGTTTTTTTTTTTTTTTGCATGGAGAGCCTTTTACCCCCCTTCCCTTACAACAGCATGTTTTTCCGTCATTCAGCCGATGTAAGTGTTTATATTAGGCTTTGAACTTTTATATACTGTGAAAATAAAGGAGTTATAATGAAACAGTTTTCTTTTTGCCTACTTTGATTTTCGCAATTATTTCAAGCCTCCCTCCCGGCAGAACTTGCCTTTTCATTAGAATATTTAATTACCGGTATTCAGAGTTGTGGCACAATCTAAGGATGCAAACTACCCTTATAATTTAAATGTGTGTTATACCAATGCTTACATTAGGTTTCCTTAATTTTTTGTTATATTACGGAGTGCCGGAGACGTAAAGGAATTGTTCAAGTGCTGACCTTGCATGGACTGGATTATTTTAATTTGTTGACTCATATCTCTATCTTCCAACGAAAATTTCGTTGTTGTTAAGTATATAACGGATTTCATATTGCTTCAGACGATTGTACTGCTGTGGGAAATATTTTCCCCAAGAGCAGTTGCGCTCTCTACATTTTGTATGAGTTATCCCTGGTTAAAGGCAGAGGAAAACTTGAGACCGTTGTTAACAGTTCAAGCGGTTTTTATAACCCAGAAATTATGTTCTCTTTAATAATTCTTGTTATTGATAAATTAAATGCTACTGCGTTTAACCCTTGTGGACAACTATACATTGTAAATACATCTACTTATATGGAGTTTTCCACTGACCTAAACTGCGTCTGTGCGTTAGATGACGTGGCGAGTAAGGAAAGATTCTCGTGTTAAAGCAGATGTGGAATTAAGATACTTACACAGTTTAAGGGTATATTTGGTTTAACTTTAGTTTAATTTAAGGTTAATTTGTTAGGTTCACCCTGTACATATCATGATGTAATCTAACTGTATTTAGTACTGTAATTAATAGTTGGCAACCTACCATTCTATGAGGGAGGTAAATCCTGTCACACATGGCACTCTGTTCCTGGTCATACTCAAGCTAGCACGGTTGTACATACGCACCTTAAGGACGCTTGCTTGCTCAAGCAATTACACTGAGCAGCCCATCGTCATTGGTTATCGATCACTTCCCCTTCACTAGCTAAGTAACCTTTATGAATTGGCCAATTCAAGAGGGGATTAGCTATGAGATAGAAGAGAAATATTTATTGTAGGTGAGTTAAGGTTGTGTTTCACCTAACTCTATGAGACATGTTTGATACACTTAAAGACAACTTTATGGAAGAGTAACAACCTACGAGTTGTTTACCAGACATTTCTTACATAGCGGTACCGTGACAGGGATACCGACTTGTATACATTGAATATTTTTCACATGTTTGGTGCCCAGAAAGAGGGCCCCGATTTGTTTACCATAACCTCTAAATATTTTTCACATTTTTGGTGCCCCGAGTGAGGAGGGCCGATGCGTGCAGAGGCACTGAATGTGTTTAAAGTCGAAGTGGAAGACGTGGACGTATAGCTCCGGACAGAAATTCGTGATACACGATAATCTGCCGCCAGATGTCAGGTTAATCGTACACGTCTACCCCCCCAACTCCTCCCCCTTACCCCCACCAAACACTGATTTGTTTGGCGGATGAATATGAAGCTTCGCTTACTGATAAGTCTTACCGCATGTAATGTTACTTTCATTTATCTTACTATTAGGTGTATTATCAAGTGCATAAATCCATCTTCAGTTCCGTGAGAAGTGATTATAATGAAGTTTTAGTAGATTTCAATACAATGATGTTAATGTATAGAGTCTGGTATCCAAATACTTATTCAACGTGTTCTAAGTGATAGACTAAAATCCAAGTAATAACTGAAAGTTATATGGCCAGATAAGTCCCTCTCTTGCCTTGTCATCTGGACAGCCACATATACACCCACCTACTTATCCACCTACCCACTCAACCCATCCAACACAACCCACCGACGTCACCCCTGCCACCCACCCAGCCCACCGGTCCCTGCTATCCAACCTGGTAACCCACGAATGCCACACACGAAGTTCATCCAACAAAGCCACTCAACTCATTTACTCATCCACTTCCCCACCCTGCACCCATCCAACCACCCAACCCAACCACACCCTTAGATTATCCCGACCACACAATCATCTCAGCCACCCTGGTGATCAACGGTGTCCACTGACCCTGGCGACTCACTTTGCCCACTCATCCTGACAATCTATCTTGCCCACCGACCCCTACCACCCACCATAACCTCACAAATTCCACCCACCCTTCCTACTCACGAATTCCACCCACCATGGTCACCCAATAATGCCATCCATCTCATCCATCCACACAACCCTCTCAACACTCCCTGAACACTCCCCACCCACCTCACGCTGTGCATCCTGTCCACCCACTCCTCCCACCGACCCACCCACCTATCCACCCTTCTCACTCAACCCCATTCTCTCCGCCACTCCATTTACTCATTTGAACCCGACTTATCCATCAAACTCATCCAAACCTAACTTACTGACCCCTCCCCGACAACACACATATCCAGCCACCTACCCACCCAGCCCACCAAACGCATCCACTCACTAACCCATTTATCCCTACGACCCACCAAAAACCACTGCACACACCACACCCAACAACTGCCTCCCCCTCCCCCTCTCCACCATAACCACTGTCCACCGACCCTGTCGATGCGCCGAACTACCACACCCACCAACTCAACCTCATCAACTCCACCCACCCAACCAACTGACTCACACACACACACACACACACACACACACACACACACACACACGGAGAGAGAGAGAGAGAGACAGAGAGAGAGAAACAAAACATGCATAAACAGACAGACAGACAGACAGAAACACACACACACACACACACACACACACACACACACACACACACATTGTTCCCCTATTCAATAAAGGAAATCAACAGAATCCACTCAACTAGAGACCAGTATTTCTGACCAGTGTTGTATGCAAGGTAGTAGAAAAACTAATGAGGAAAATTTAGCTAAACCAACTGCAATAATACAATATGATAACAGAGACGGTTTGGTTTTAGAAAAAGAAAATTATGTTTTACAAACACTACGGAAAAGAAAATTATGTTGCAGATACACTATGGAAAAGACAAGGATGGGTGGACGGTACCTATTATGATATTAAGGAAGCATTTGCCAGAATACCTCACCAAAGACTTTTTATGGAGGAGGAATCCAAGGTAATCTGTTTTGTTGGATGCAGGATTTTCTCAGTAAAGGGAAATGAGAACAGTACTAAGGAGTAATTACTCATCATGGAGGGAAGTGACTAGGAGAGTTCCATAGGGCTCAGTGATAGCACCAATTATGTTTTTAGTATATATTAATGATACAGGCTAGACAGGAACATTTGAATGGAATGCTGTCTAAATATGTTTGCTAATCATGCAAAAATACAAAGGAGTATTACAGACTCGTGCAGAGAGCTACAAGAAGAATTAATCCGCGGCATCACGTCGACATACTTCCACGTCCTCACGTTATGTCACTGCCAATCCCGTTGACGTACTTCAACGTCCTGCAATTGCAAGGTTCATAATTTCCACAATTTTCAAAATTCGCGCGAGATTTTCGATTTGCCCACGTCCCCAAGCCTCCCCTAACTGCCGCCAGGCGGGCAGCGTCCCAGACCCCGTGTGACCCGCGCTCGCCCTTGTCTCGGTCACTCACCTGTTAGCAGTGACCCAGGTCAGACATGGCGCGGAAAGGTCTCTCAGACAACGAAATTGCATCCGCCCTGGAAGCCTTCACTGGAGATAGTGATTCTCCACTTGACGATGATGTGGTGGATCATGATTACGTCCAGCCAGAGGAAGAAATAACAAGCAGTGATGAAGAGGTCCCTTCGCCCCGGAAAAAGCGGTATGTGACATACCGTAAGGCAAGGGAAGGCCAGCCTGCTCCCCAACCACATGCACGACTCTCTCTCCATCCCGAATCTGATGAGGACGATGAGGATGACGGCGGCTTAGGACGTGATATCGCCTCGTGGTTGGGAAAAGAAAAAATATCACCCCGAGGATCAGAAGGTGGGGCGAGAAGACATATCAGGTATGGTGCAAGTCTTTTGTCTGGGGAAGTGGAAAGTGGTGTGGTGGGAGTGCTGGGTGAAAGGGAAAGTGGTGTGGTGGCAGCGCGGGGTGAAAGGGAAAGTGGTGTGGCGGCAGTGCGGGGTGAAGGGGCAAGTGGTGTGAGGGAGGCAGCACGAGCACGTGGTGCACGTAGGCCTAGGGGAGAGGAGGTGGAGCCACTCCCCAGCACGTCTTTCGCCCCACAATATTCCCAAACTTCCTCCCCACAGCCCCAGGATGTGGGGAAAGGAAGGAAAGGGAAGGGAAAGGGTAAAGGAAAAGGGAGAGGGAAGAGAAGTGCGAGTGATGAGAGGCGCCGCTCTCCACCTCCCCAACCGCCCCCACCACCCTCACCTCCCCACCCTGACGAAGGGAATGATGGGGACGTGGCTGGAGACGGTGGTGTCTCGTGGAACTGGGACGATGGGAGTAATTTTACTCCCATCATTCACCCTTTCACTGAGGAGTGGCGGTCTGGTTGCACGGCTCCAGGTGTGCATGCGGGTTCATCTAGGGTGGATTTTTTCCACTTGTTCTTTGGGGAGGAGTTTGTGGGGCGCATAGTGGAACAGACCAATATATTTTCACGGACACAGCGCCGTGAAAGTGAACGTTTGAGAACCACGAGCAGGCATTCCCAACAATATGACTATCCCATTACAATTTCAGAGATGTCTTATTTTTTGCCCTGGTTCTCTTGATGGGTGTGGTAAGGAAAAACCAAATTCCTGCCTACTGGACAGCTGACCCAATGATCCTCACACCTTTCTTTGGAAAGGTGATGAGTCGTAACAGATTTCAGTATATTCTCGGCCGCCTCCACTTTTTGTATGCAGAAGATCCAGCCAGTGCAAATAACACAGATAAAATGAGGAGAATTAGGCTGGTATTTGATCATTTACGGGAAATGTTCTGCTCCTCATTTTATCCTTACAGAGACCTCGTCATAGACGAGAGTCTTGTGTTGTGGAGAGGCAATATTTCCTTTAGGCAGTACATACCCAGCAAGAGACACCGTTTCGGGTTCAAGATCTTTGTTATGTGTGACTGTAAGACTGGTTATGTGCAAGACATTGTCTTGTACACGGGCGCACAGACAGATATAACAGAAGATCTTAGTATAGAACTCTCTGGGGCTGTGGTGAAGACAATGATAGAGGAGTACCTTCATCGTGGTCATGTGTTGTACCTGGACAACTGGTACACTGGCCCTCTTCTCGCTAGGTTCCTCCACCAACACGACACCAGAGTCTGTGGTACAGTCAAGAGAAACCGTCGCCATATGGTCAAGATAGGGAGGAAACTTGACAAGAACGAGGTGGTTTTCTTTCAGGCCAATAAAATCCTTGCCACCCTGTGGAACCACAACAAGGAAGTTTGCCTCCTATCAACTGTTCACAGCCCCCTGATGCACCGCACAGACTCCGTGGATCACCGTAGCGAGAGGAGGCGCAATGTCTGGAAACCCGAGTCTGTACTGGACTATAATCTGAACATGAGGCAAGTGGATCAGTCAGACTCGATGATTTCCAGTGTTGACTGTGCCAGGACCACGATGAAGTGGTACAAGAAACTCTTTTTCCACTTGCTCGACATCACGGTCCTGAACGCCCACTACCTGCATGCCATGACCACCGGAGTATCCGAGACCTTTGAGGGGTTTGTGAGGGAGCTGGCACGTGAAATAATCGCCAAGCATGCCCAGGACAGACCCACACACCGCACCCGCACCCCCATGGCTGCCCAGACTCCCCTACGCCTCGCAGGACGCCACTATCCTAGCACAATCCCTTCGGACCCAAACCGTCGTAAACCCCAGCGCCGCTGCCATGTATGTAAGCACTCGACAGTCAGACCATCCACTCAGAGAAAAGACACAAGGTACGAGTGTGTCGAGTGTAATGTTGCGTTGTGCCTTCAGCCTTGTTTCAAAGAGCACCATAATTTCCTACACTACTGAAACTGTGTGGGATGGCGATATGACGCTCATTATAATGGTAAGGCCAGTCAGTAGGTGCTAAGTCATATATAAAGTTGAAACGGGTGTAATGTTTTCAGGAAAGTAATGTATAAGTTGAGAAATAGTGTAAGTTGAAAGAAGTGATATCAAAACTACACCCACTGTGTAAATCTGCGAAAATATGACGCTCAGTATAACACTCTGGTCAGTAAATATGTGATAGCAAGAATATAAAGTGGAAACGGGTGTAATGTTAGCATGAATAAAACGTATAAGTTGAAAAATAGTGTAAGTTGTAATAATTGATGTCACGAGTACACCCACTGTGTAAATCTGCGAAAATATTACGCTCAGTAGAACATTCTGGTCAGTAAGTATGTGATAGGAATTATATAAAGTGGAAAAGGTTGTAATGTTAGTAGTAAGGTAATTTGTAAGTTGAATACTAGTGTAAGATGAAACAAATGATATCGCGATAACACTCACTGTGTAAATACACGATAATATGACGCTCAGTTGAATCGTAAGGTCTGAAATTATGTGATATCAATTATATCAAGTGTAAACATGTGCAATGTTAGTGGAGAATTATTATATAAGTACAAAAATAGGTCATAGCGACTTCACCGTGTGTGTTATTATGCGCTATTATTACGTTAATATTTACGTAAGGCCTGAAACTATCTCAAAACAGTTCTCTAAAGTTGAAAAGTGTATAATGTTATTAGGAAAGTATTATGTAAGTAGAAAAAACACAATACGAGTTGAAACAACAGTCACAGCGAGTTCACTCGCTACGTAAATAAGCGCTAACATTACGATAAATGTTATCGAAAGGCCTGTCAATACGTAAAAACAGTTCAATAAAATGTTAAATGGTATAATGTTATTGTAGAAGTATTATGTAAGTAGAAAAAATGATATGTATCATGATTCTGGAATGTTAGCTATTCATCGTGACCAATCTGCCCGATTTTGCTCGTTTCGCACAATGGTACAATGTTTATTTCAGCTCTATTTTTGTATAAAATCCAATTTACTCTTTTATCACATGCTTTTATGTTTGTAATAAATACATATCTACTTACTTTCATTGGTTTCTCAGACTTATAATACCATAGAAAACGTTAGAGGCTCAGACCACCTACAGAGAACACGGTGCCAGGTGTGACCAAGGCATACCTGTTTAGGGCAATTATGGACCCCGGGGAACAATTTCTTCGTGACTGACCATTGTTTCTGACCAAAAGCGAAAGTTTTAGCAAAAAAAATTTGGGTCCAAAAATTGTCGGGACTGGGGGGTACCAGTGGTGAGAAAGTGATCAGGACGGGGCGGGTTAAACAAACTTCATAAATAGAGCAATAGCTGGCAAATGGAAGTCAATGTGGACAAATGTCACGTAATTATGTTTGGTAAAAGTGGATAAGGACCAGATCAGAATTATAAGATAGGAAGTTCAACCCTACACATATCAGAAAAGAAGAAGGACCTAAGAGTGATTATCAGTAATAGACTTTTTCTCCGGCAGACCACATAAATGAGAAAGTACGAAACATGCACACACTACTTGCTAATATGAGAATAGCATTCACATGTATAAATGAAGGAATGCCAAGAAAGATAATTACCTCATTCATCAGACCAACCCTCGAATTTGCATCAGTGGTCTGGAATCCTCATCTCAAAAAACAAATAGATAAGATTAAAAAAGTACAATGGGCTGCTACGAGATGGGTGCCAAGCTTAAAGGATCTAAGCTATAAAGAAAAACTAGAAAAACTGAACCTACCCATACTACAAAAGAGAAGGAAGAGGAAACATGACGCTATATAAATACATCTCAGGGAAAGATAGAATAGACATCAATGAGTATATAACCTATGGAGAAGCATCAGCAAGAGGACACTGAAAAAAAAAAAAAATGCATAAAAAGAGAGGTGAGAAAGACGTAAGGAAATTCAGTTTCCCAAACAGGGCAACTGATCAGTGGAATGCGCTACCGAATGAAATAATGCGTGCCAAAACTATTCGTAAATTTAAGGATATGTATGATAAAAATTATTTAATACACGGGACAGTACGAGAATGACTCAAACCTGTAAAGCTACAATTAGATAAGAATAGATACACACACACACACACACACACACACACATCACGGCCAGTGGCATTACCTAAGTAGTATCTTTGTATGAGTCAAGCTCAGTACCAGGTTAGACTAAATGATTGCTCATTATTAAAAGGAAAAAAAAAAATAAGTTTAAACAAGACTTGTACATACAGGAAATAGAACCAAGACGAAAGAATACGCTGAGTCATCTCTGAGGTTTGTTAGACTACAACAACACGGAGATTGTAAGTACATGCTTTGCACTTTAAGTATTGCAAAATGGATACATACTTCAGTAAAACAAATTTGGAAAAGAAAAAGGATAAGGGTAAAAAGCAAAATGATGATTTCTACCAAGAACTGGTTGAAGTAGAGACCCACAATAGACTGGTTGAACGTGTAAACAAACTAGAAATGGCTTTCAAAAATGAAATTGATGAAATAAAGAAGCAGATGCACTTGCAAAAGGAAGAAATAGAAAAACTAGGAAGGGAGGCCAATAAGAAAGACACAACCATCAGTGAACTAACAGTGGAATTGAGTACACTTAGGAAGAAAATGAGTGAAATGGCAATCACGAGAGTGTTATGGAAGAGTTCAAAAATGACACAGAGACAATTAGGCAAGTTAGCAGTCTTATTGACCAGAGCAGTGATATTGAGGAGAAGATAACACAAGTGAATGAAGCTGTGCAAAGCTACAAAAATGATGTAGAAACCACGTATGCTGAAATGGTGAAAGGAAAGAAAGACTTAGAAACAAGGGTGGAGGAAAAAAGCATTAAAAAGGAGGTGAAAAGAATAATCCAAAACAATCCAAAGTTAGTCAGAGATTCAGTAGAGATAAACAAATCAATAGTAATCGCTGGTATAGAAGAGGAAGAAGTTAAAAACAAGATCACAAGAGACAAAAAGGAGATGGCAAATGTAATGAGCTTACTGAAAGAAGTATCAGAGGAAATCTGTAGTAAAGACATAGAGGAACACAAAAGGTTAGGGAAATACGAGAAAAGCAAGACAAGACCTCTAAAGGTGACTTTCCAGAGTGTAAACACTGTGGAAGAGATACTAAAAAATGCAAAGAATCTTAAGGAAAAAGAGGAGTTCAAAAATGTATGGATAAAAAGATGCCTAACACAAGAGGAACTGGAATTACTGAAAGAGAAAAGAGAGGAAGCAAAAACAAAAAATGAGGGAAGATCAGAAGAGGAGAATAAATTTTTTTTTACAAACTAATAGGATTGCAGGTACGAAAGTGGTACACAAACAGGATGGAAGAAAAAGGAGGAAGGTAGTAGAACCATGTCATGACAAGTATATAAACAAGATGATAAAGTTGATGTACTCAAATGTGGATGGAATGGTATCTAAATTACTAGAGATGAATGATTATGTCAGAGAAAATGAACCACAAATAATATGCCTTACTGAAACAAAATTAATACCAAGGATATCAAATGACATACTAAACTTAGGGGAATACAATATATGGAGAAGAGACAGACATTTAAAAAAAGGAGGAGGAATTATAATATTAACTAAGAAAAATCTAAAAGTCAAGGAAATAAAACTAGATATACCATCACAAGTAGAACTGATTGCAGTAGAGATCGACACATCTGAAGGTAAAGTAATTGTAGCCAAATTGTACATGCCACCCAGATCAAACACATGGGAAAGAGACGAATATGAGGACCTGGCAGAGAGTACAATTCAGAGTGTAAGATCTTCGCTTCATAAAATGGAAGAGAAATCGGAAAGAATTATACTAACTGGGGACTTCAATACAAATATAAATTGGAATACTCTAGATATAAATAGCCAAGAAAGCTGTTGGGACCAAAAGCTCCTGGATCTCGTACAAGAGATTTTCTTAACGCAACATGTGAGGGAAACCACCAGAAAAAGATGACTTGATGTACCTTCAGTGCTAGATCTAATATTTACTAGGCAAGAAAATGATATTGACAGTTTAATATATCACCCTCCACTCGGCAAAAGCGATCATGCAGTACTAAATTAGAACTTCAGGATAGCATATGACATAGTAAACACCAATGATAGTTACAAAAAGAGCCTAAACTATAAAAAGGGAAATTATCAAGACCTAAAGAAGTATTTCTTAGTGTTGATTGGGAAAATGAGCTTAGAGGTCAAGATTTAAATGCTATATATAAAATTTTTTGTGAATTTCATGAAATAGGAGTCCAAAAGTACATCCCACAGCACAAAGAAGCAGATAAGAAATACAGAAATGGTTCAATACAGAATGTAAAAAATCAAAAGAAAGAAGAGATTTGTTGTGGAATAGATACAGAAGACACAATAGTGAAAGGGCGTATAATAATTACAAACAGGCAAGAAACGACTATACAAGAATAAGGAGGGAAGCCCAAAAACAGTTTGAGGAGGATATAATAAATAAAAGTAGTGATCAACCAAAGCTGTTTTACAGCTATATCAGAAGCAAAACTAAAGTAAAAGATATAATACAATCCATTACGGACGAGGGAATCACTTATACACAAGAGAAAGATATTTGTGAAACACTAAATAAGAATTTCCAATTAGTTTTTACAGAAGAAAAAAATTTTGAGAGGGACTACGTGGAACACGCATTTCCACACATACTACCAGATATACAAATAGCAGAAAAAGTAATACAGGAGGAGTTAAGTAGATTAGACAGAGGAAAAGCAAGTGGTCCTGATGAAATTTCATGTTGGGTATTACGAGAATGTGCAAAGGAGTTAAGTAAACCATTATTTTTAATTTTCAAGAAATCCTTGAGTCAAGGTAAACTACCTGATATTTGGAAAAAAGCAAATATTGTCCCCTTATTCAAGAAAGGAAATAGACAAAATCCACTCAACTACCGACCAGTATCACTGACCAGTGTTGTAAGCAAGGTATTAGAAAAACTTATAAGAAAAGCTTGGGTAAATCATCTAGAAGAACACAGTATGATAACAGAAAGACAGTTTGGTTTCAGAAAAGGAAAATCATGTGTTACTAATCTGTTGAGCTACTATGACAGAGTAACAAACACAGTACAGGAAAGGGAAGGATGGGTGGACAGTATCTATTTAGATTTCAAGAAAGCATTTGACACAGTACCACACCAAAGACTTTTATGGAAACTGTACCATCAAGGAGGAATTCGAGGCAAACTGTTTTGTTGGATGCAAGACTTTCTCATAAAAAGAGAAATGAGGACAGTACTAAGAGGAAACTACTCATCATGGAAAGAAGTGACTAGTGGAGTGCCACAGGGTTCAGTGCTGGCACCAATCATGTTTTTAGTGTATATAAATGATATAAACAGTAACACTGGAAATGAGAGCTATCTGAATATGTTTGCAGATGATGCAAAAATACAAAGGAGAAGTACTAGCACAGACTCTTGTAGGGAGCTACAAGAAGAATTAAATAAACTTCATGAATGGAGTAGTACATGGCAAATGGAATTCAATGTGGACAAGTGTCATGTAATGAAGTTTGGTAAAAGTGGAAAAAGACCTGACTGGGATTATAAGTTAGGAAATAAAACCCTATACACATCACAAAGAGAGAAAGACCTAGGTGTGATTATCAATAACAGACTATCTCCGGCTGACCACATCAGCGAGAAGGTACGGAACGTGTATACACCGTTTGCAAATATAAGAATAGCATTCACATACATGAATGAAACATGCTAAGAAGGATAATAACATCATTCATTAGACCAACCCTGGAATATGCATCAGTAGTCTGGAGTACTCATCTCAAAAAGCACATAGACAAGATTGAAAAAGTTCAAAGGGCCGCTACAAGATGGATACCAAACTTAAGGGACCTAAGCTACGAAGAAAGACTAAATAAACTGAATCTACCAACACTACAGGAGAGAAGGAAAAGAGGTGACATGATAATGCTATATAAATGCATATCAGGAAAGGAGAAAATAGACATAAATGATTACTTAACATATGAAGAAGCATCAGCAAGAGGACACTGCAAAAAATTGCATAAGAAGAGAGGTGATAAAGACGTAAGGAAATTCAGTTTCCCAAACAGAGCAATTGATCAATGGAATGCACTACCGAATGAAATAGTGTGTGCGAAAACAATTCACAAATTTAAGGATATGTACGATAAATATGGTTTAAGACACGGGACAGTACGAGCTTGACTCATTCCTGTAAAGATACAATTAGGTAAGAACAATTAGGTAAACACACACACACACACACACACACACACACACACACACACACACACACACAGATGCGGAAAGGTGGAGAAGGAGGAAGAGAGGATTTGGGGACGGTGAAGGGGACGGATGAGGTGTGAAAGTGTCTAGTACTGTTCTAATAGGAGCTTGCACAGAACATTGACTCGTATCTCCGACATAAACCCTTTAATTCATCTATATTATGCATGACTTTCCATTAGGATTTCATGAAATGCCATCCAGTTGGCAATAGTTTTAATGAGCGAATACTTTGGTAAAATATTAACTATCATAACTATGCTAGTTTCAGTACGGTATTACATGCTGTTCACACTGTTCAGTAATTATACAGTCAACCATCAAACAGTAATTCGTAAGACGTGGAGCCAATCTTCCTCGGGGATAAACAACCACTGAGGATGATTAGTGAGTGAAGTTGTTGTGAACTACTCCCTGTGTGTGTGTGTGTGTGTGTGTGTGTGTGTGTGTGTGTGTGTGTGTGTGTGTGTGTGTGTGTGTGTGTGTGTGTGTGTGTGTGTGTGTGTGTTTCTGCGTCTTTTGTCTCTCTTAGTGCGAGTCCACACGTGCTCTCGAACATATATTGGCAACACGGCAGGAAACAATTTCGGAAACATGTTTGCAGCAGTATTTGGACATGTATGCAAACATGTTTCAGGGCAGCTTCGAAGACTTGCGGGAGAGGCGATGGGATAAGTGTATTCATACCAGGCAATTGAGACTTCATCATGATGTTGCCAACATGATCTGGAAGCTGCTGTTCCAAACATGTTTGCAGCGTGGTCGTTACTGTGTTGCTTACATGTTGCCAGCACTTGCTCGAGCACACGTGTGGACGCGCCCTTACTGTGTCAGTCTCTCTCTCTCTCTCTCTCTCTCTCTCTCTCTCTCTCTCTCTACGTGAGTCAGTTGGTTGGGTGGGTGGAATTGTTGAGGTTGAGTTGGTGGGGAACAAGTCAAGAGTGAGAGCAGTGGAAATGAGTTACTTGAGAGGAGCATGTGGAGTGACATGGAGGGACAGGTTGACGAATGAAGAAGTGAAGGAACGTTGTGGGGTAGATGTGGATGTGGTTGAAAAGATTAGGAGAAATACACTGAGGTGGTTTGGACATGTGGAGAGGATGGAGAATGAAAGACTGACTAAGAGGGTGTATGTAGGTGAGGTGGAGGGAGGGAGAGGGAGGGGTAGACCGAGGATGAGGTGGAGGGATGGAGTTGAGAGGTATATGAGGGAGGGGGCGGTGAGTTGGGGGGAGGGGAGTCAAATGGTGGGTGACAGAGTGACTTGGAGGCGTTTTGTCTGCGGCCACCCTTTTCGGGATTAGGGCGTCGGGCTATAGATAGATAGATAGATAGAGTTGGTGGGTGTGGTAGTTCGGTGCATCGCCAGGGTTGGTGGACAGTGGTAATGGTGGAAAGGTGGTGGGGGGGGGGTGCAGTTGTTGGATGTGGTGTGTGGAGTGGTTTTGGGTGGGTTGTAGTGGTAAATGGGTTAGTGAGTGGATGCGTTTGGTGGGCTGGGTGAGTAAGTGGCTGGATATGTGGGTGGTCGGGGAGGGGTCGGTAAGTTAGGTTTGGATAAGATGAGTTTGATGGATAAGTCGGGTTCAAATGGGTGAATGGGGTGGCGGAATGAATGGGGTTGGGCTCAAAAGGGTGAATGGGGTGGCGGAGTGAATGGGGCTGGGTAAGAAGGGTGGATGGGCGGGTGGGTCGGTGGGAGGAGTGGGTGGACAGGATGGGCAGGGTGAGGTGGGTGGGGAGTGTTCAGGGAGAGGTGGGAGTGTTGTGTGGATGGATGAGATGGATTGAATTGTTGGGTGACCAGGGTGGGTGGAATTCGTGAGTGGGAAGATGAGTGGAATTTGTGAGTGGTGAGGGTGGGTGGTAGGGGTCGGTGGGCAAGACTGGTTGTGGGCATGTGTGGCTTAAAGTGAGTCGCAGGGTGAGTGGACACCGTTGGTCGCCAGGGTGGCTGAGACGACTGCGTTGTCGGGATGATCTAAGTGGGTGGTTGGGTTGGGTGGTTGAATGGGTTCAGGGTGGAGAAGTGAATGAGTAAATGAGTTGAGTGGCTTTGTTGGGTGAACTTCATGTGAGACATTCGTGGGTTAGCAGGGTGGATAGCAGGGATCGGTGGGCTGGGTGGGTGGCAGAGGTGAGGTCGGTGGGTTGTTTTGGATGGGTTGAGTGGGTAGGTGGATAAGTAGGTGGGTGTATATGTGTGTGTCCAGATGACAAGGCAAGAGAGGGACTTATCTGGCCATATAACTTTCAGTTGTTACTTGGATTTTAGTCTATCGCTTAGAACACGTTGGATAAGTATTTGGATACCAGACTCTTTACATTAAGGTCATTGTATTGAAATCTGCTAAAACTTCGATATAATCACTTCTCATGGAACTGAAGATGGATTTATGCACTTGATAATACACCTAATAGTAAGATAAATGAAAGTAACATTACATGCGGCAAGACTTGAGAGTGAGCGAAGCTTCATATCTCCGATCCATCCGCCCAACAAATCAGTGTTTGGTGGGGGTAAGGAGGGGGAGTTGGCGGGGGTAGACGTGTGCGATTAACCTGACTTCTGGTGGCAGATTACCCTGTATCACGAATTTCTCTCCGGCGCTGTACGTGTCTATAGAGCTCCGGGAGAAACGGCAAGCACTTTCTCTGAAGATGAAAGGCTGAATGCCGTACTAGTCTGGGAGCATGACCGTACGGTCCTGTTCCTTGGAGGAAATGATATCCATGAGGACGTGGAGGTCAATGAAGTAATGGAGAATATTTTAGCAGTGGTGGGAGCCATTGAGGGCTTTTGTAAATCCTCAGTAGCCATAACCCTCCTCGAGCCAAGGAACCTGCCATATGACTCTCCAGTTTGTTATGGAACATATAAATTACTTAGCAGAGCTGTGAACAGGAAGTTGCAACGGATCAGGAAGGGGAGGGATTTCATACATTTTAATGCCAAGCCCTTCCAAGCAATATTGAAAGCTGATGGTATACATTGGAACCGTCATGGTAGGGAAGCGGAATTATGTAGAACATAAGAAAGAAGAGTTCTATGCTGTACAAGCTATGGGTGGGCCTATGGAGTATTGAGGTAATTAATTCTGAGCTCGGGGAATATGGGTGTTTTGACAATTGAGTGTTGGGATGAAATAGAACCCTAGAGGTTTAATAACCCTGGGGGATAGGTTGAAATTATAGACCTAATCCCTACACTCCTCAAAATTAAATGAATAATTAGCTGAGCTGTAATGAATATTTCGAAATTGGGAGGGGGGATAAATGCAACCTTAGAGGTTTAATAACCCAGGGAGATAATTTGCACAAAGAGGACCTAATCCCTACCCTCTTCAAAATTTAAAATAATCAGATCATTACTAAGTTCGAGGTAAATTTGTGGTTGGAATTCATAATTAAATTATTAAATTAGAATTCAGTCAACATGTCCGTTTCTTTATTGCAAAGATCTTCTAGTAGTAAAGCAGGATGGGTAACTAGAGCCATAAATGATTGTAACCAGTCGTTGGACCAAATACCTCTGTCCAAGGAGAAAATAAATAGTCTCCTAAATATCCTGAAAGATCGATGGAATAAGTACAAAGAGAGTTACATAACTTTAGAAGCGGCTATAGTAAAGGCTGAGAATAAGGAACTCTTAGAGTCAAAAACTATGAAGTTTGAAAGCAAATTAGAAGAATACTTAACTGTAGTAAAGACACTAGAGTCAAAATTAGCTGACACTGCTGCGGAAACACAAGTTGTGGCACAGCAGAGTAGAGCTGTGTTACCACAAATAACTCTTCCGTAGTTTGATGGGGAGCAGAATTGGAAATCCTTTTGGGACCAGTTCAAATATTTGGTATACGATAGAACAGATCTCCCTAAAGTCAGCAAACTTACGTATCTGTTAGGACAGGTCAAAGGAACACCATGTCAACTGATAAAAGAATTACCGATAGAAGAAAATAATTATGAGGTGGCTTTGACCATCCTTAGACAAAACTACGAAGACAGGGAGCAAGTTATAACCCAATTGCTGAAGTCTCTAATTGAATTACCCACTCCTAGACACGATTTTGATTCCTAGCAAAACTTTAGGATTACACTAAGTTGTAAATTAAAGGCCTTAGGTACTTACGAAGATATTAAGACATCAGATTGAGTGCTTTCAAGAATTGTGTCCTTAAAGCTACCACCGAAAACCAAGGATGCTTTGTATGGTAGGTACCAAAAGGATAATTTCTCTTGTGAAGAGATTGAGGAAGGCTTGATGGAACTCAGTAAACATTTGCAAGGAACTGTAAAAACTACTGAGGTCAAACAAAAAGACTGAAATAAAGAAAAAACCCACTAACCAACTGGTTGGGAAAGCTAAGTCAGAGAAGACTAAGTATGTGCCTAAGGAAGAGATAAGTACTTTCCTTAGCTCCTTGAAGACTGAGGATAAAGTATTAAAGGCAAGGAATAGGCATGCTGAGGATATTAAGGAAGTAAAACCTTCCATGGTAAAAGACAGGAAAGTTTGTGTATTTTGTGGTGATCAACATTCCAGTGCATCTTGTCAACAGTATCCTGATTATGCTTCTAGAGTTGGAAAGCTTCAGGAACTGGGGTGTTGTATAATCTGTATGAACTCCGAACATACTGCTGCGCACTGTAAGACTAAATTAAATCTTTGTTTTAAATGCAAAACAGATCATCATCATAGTGATTTATGCCCTAGGATGAAAATTGAGGTTCCTCAACCTGCAAGCGTCAATATGACAATTGCAAAACGGAATGCTCCATTAGTAATGCCAGCTGCAGTACCAACAGCAGATGTGAAAGTATTGTTTGAGAATAGAAACCAATTAGTATGTTCCCTGTTTGATACGGGTGCTCAGAAAACTTTAATTTCTGCAGACATTGTGAAGAAATTAAAGTTGCCAATTATTGGCAAGGTAAATCTAGCCATTACAGGATTCTTAACAACTAGGAAGGCTCAGTCTTTTGATTTAGTTAGACCTGTAATACAATTAGGCAGATATAAATGCCTTATAACAGCAGCTGTGCTTGATAATATGGAGACAAGTATATACATAAAGGGATTGAAGGAAACCTCTGATCATCTACAAAGCTCAGGGATAAGGTTGGCTAAACGGAATGTGGAATCAGATACTGTGGGTCCCATAAAAATGATAATTGGTTCTGATTATTGTGGAAGATTCCTACATAGGACTTTCAAAAGGAATAAGGTACAGTTGTTCAAGAGTCCAGGAGGTAACCTTATTATGGGTCAGTTGCCTTTCCCAAAACAAGTTAAAGGAGAGGCCAAACTAGTAGACTCAGTCTTTGTTACCCCCACACAGTCATTGATGGTAGCTAGAATAGGTGCAGAATTAGAACCTACTCGGATAAATGACTTGTTGGATGAAAATATTGAACCTGTACACAAACTGTAGGACCTAGACGGTGTAGGTATACACTCTGAGGAACCAACCCCTGAAGATAAAATAACCTTTGACTTGTATAATCAGTCTGTGGAATTTAAGGATGGACAGTATTGGGTAGGATTACCATGGAAACAACCATTCAGAGTTGCCAACAAATTACCAAGCAGCTAAAGCTCAGTTAAATACTCTTCTAAGAAAGTTGAGAGATAAACCAGAACATTTAACCATATATGATAATATTATAAAGGATCAATTGAAGAATAAATTTATAGAAGAGGTAGAATACCCTGTTAACCACAAAGAAGGACACTATTTACCACATCATGCTGTAAGCAAGGATTCAGTAACTACTCCCATAAGGATAGTATTCAATTGTAGTAGTAAAGCCTCCAAGGGATCAGCTAGCTTGAACGATTGCCTATACTCTGGACCTACACTAACGGAGAAGTTAGGGAATGCGTTACTAAGATTTAGAGAGGAACCTTATGCTTACACAGCAGACATTAGTAAGGCTTTTCTCAGAATAGGACTGAGAGAGGAGGATAGGAAATTTACAATATTCCTTTGGCCTCATGATCCTCAAAATAAGGATAGTCCATTGAAAACTTACTGTTTCCGATCGGTGCTCTTTGGCTCTTGTGCAACACTTTAAAGCATCATTTTGAAAATGCCAAATGCCCAGAAATAGGGCAGGCTTTTTATATGGATAATTTGCAAGGTGTTGCTGAAACAGTGTCAGAAGCTTTGAAGCCTGATGAAGTAGCCAATTCCGAATATGGGAAGGCAAATTTGCCGTTACAGAGCTGGAATAGAAATTCACCGCTTTTGAGGAATAAAATACAAGAGGACTATCCAGATTCGGACATTCCCAAAATTCAAAATGTGTTAGGTCTTAACTGGGATACAACAGCTGATGTAATAAGTTTGAAACCAATTAAGTTCTCTGATGTCACTCTCACCAAGAGGTCCTTGTTAAGTCAGGTCTCCATGTTATTTGACCCATTAGGATTGGTCAGTCCTATAGTTATTAGGGGCAAATGTTTAGTACGGGAGGCTTGGCGAGAAAAGTTAGACTGGGACACTGAATTAGGTGAGACATATGTGGAACAATGGGAACAGATTAGAAAGGGGTCTGAAACTACATCAAGCATATGTATTCCCAGGGAAGTAAAGTGTAATGAGAAGTCGCACTTACACATATTTTGTGATGCTTCTCAAAAGACCTATGGAGCAGTAGCTTATTGCGCAACAGGAGAGGATAGTAAGATTATTATGTCCAAGGCCAGAGTTGCGCCAATTAAAGGAAGAACCCTACCTCAAATGGAATTGGCTTCCATAGAAGTAGGAACTAAATTGGCCAGGTATATAACCACTACTCTTGATACTCAGTTTGAGGATACTTACATATGGACTGACAGTGAGATTTGTCTTTACTGGATAGGAAAGGAAGATAGTAAAATTCCTTTCGTCCGTACCTGAGTGAAGATTATTAAAGAGCTGTCTTCCAAATTTAATTTCATGCATGTGTCCTCCAAACAAAATCCAGCTGATCTGCTCTCGAGAGGTTCGACCGTAAGGAGACTGATCAAAGATAATTTGTGGTTTAAAGGTCCTAAATGGTTACTCACTAAGGATTGGTCCGAACAAAAACAGTACAGTATTGCTGAGGTTAGTGTAGTGAACTTGGATCCTGTAGTACCTGAGCCAGAAGTAATTGACATCAGACGATTCTCGTCAATAAGACAACTTCTAAATACTACTAAATTGGTTGTTGAATTTTTTAATAAGAAGGTGGGGTTTCAGAAATTAGATCCCCTAGAATACTGGCTGAAAAGAGTACAAAGAAATTCTTACGGGGAAATATATAAACTTTTAGGCCAAGACACTGGGAAAGGGAATAAGCTGATGAAGAATTTAGGCTTGTTCTTTGACAGAAAAGGTCTGATAAAATGTCGAAGCCGATTGGTAAAGGCTGACTTGCCCATCCAAACCAAACATCCCATTTTATTAACCAAGAGCAGATGCCTTGTACAACTTATTATAAAAGAAGCCCATGATTCCACTCTCCATGGAGGTGTACCGCAGACCTTAGCCCAAATTCGGGAAAGGTACTGGATTCCTAAGGGTAGACAGGTTATTAAAAAATATCTCAAAAACTGCATCATTTGTAGGACGTATGAGCAGCGACCTTATATCTACCCAGGACCACCAGCCCTACCGAAGGAAAGGGTGAGCATAAGTCGGCCCTTCCATATAACAGGAGTGGACTACACGGGGGCTATAACTGTTACGGGTGAGGAAACTCCCCATAAAGTTTACATTTGTTTACTTATTTGTGCCTACACAAGGGCAGTCCATCTAGAATTAGCGGAAGACCTAAGCTCATAGACATTCCTCAATGTCTTTCACAGATTTGCTGCTAGAAGGTCTTGTCCTGGCAAGTTAATAAGCAACAACGGAACTAATTTCGTTGGAGCAGCACCTATACTGTTGAACCTAATGAATAACCCAAAAGTTAAGTGTGCGCTGGGAATCTGAAATTGTAATTGGCAGTTCACAGTTCCAAGAGCTCCATGGCAAAATGCATTTACCGAAAGAATGATTGGTATTGTCAAGAACTGCCTGAGGAAAACTTTACATAGAACTAAGATCACGAGAGAAGATTTAAGAACAGTAATAACTGAAATTGAAACCAGGATTAATAATAGACCCTTGCCTTTTCAAGATGACACTAGTGACTCGCTAGAGGCCTTAACACCAGCTCATATGTTATATGGCAGGAAGCTCCACCCGATGCTTTGTGTGGATATCCAGGAAGAAATTGATGATCCTAACGTAGAAAATAATGATTTAGGACAACATCTGCAGGAGGGATATCAACGTCTGAAAAGGGTGTTGGATACTTGGAATAGACATTGGAGCGATGAGTATCTTTTGAGCCTATGAGAAAGGTTTTATGGAGCTCAGGCTGCCAGCAACAAATCAGTTATTAACATAGGAGATGTGGTCTTAGTGAAGACCGAACAGCCAAGATCCCAGTGGCCATTAGCTAAAGTGATCTTAACACACCCAGATTCTGAGGGGGTACTGAGACTCATAAAAATAAAATGTAGGGGACATACCAGCTTAAAAACTATTGATAAACTGGTACCCCTTGAGTTAGCAGCCACTCCTGATCTAGGGGACGGTGAAGATTAAAAAGGTCAAGAGGTGCGACCTAGAAGGGCCACACCACAGGGTTCTCGAGAACTATGGAGGGAACTCTAGGCTAAGGGTCATATTACTTGATACAGCGTATCATTTTCAGCCGGCCCCAAAACTGTGGGAAATTTTTTACCCCAGAGCAGTTGCACTCTCTACTTTTATTATAGTTATCCCTGGTTAAAGGCAGAGGAAAACATCAGACCGTTGTTAACAGTTCAAGCGGTTTTTATAACCCAGAAATTACGTTCTCTTTAATCATTCTTGTTATTGATAAATTAAATGCTACTGCGTTTAACCCTCGTGGACAACTATACATTGTAAATACATGTAATTATATGGAATTTTCCACTCACTTAAACTGCGTCTGCGCGTTAGATGACGTGGCGAGTAGGGAAAGATTCTCGTGTTAAGCAGATGTGGAATTAAGATATTTACACAGTTTAAGGGAATATTTGGTTTAAGTAAAACTAAAATTAATTTGTTAGATTCGCCCTGTACATATCATGATGTACTCTAACTGTATTTAGTACTGTAATTAATTAATAGTTGGCAACCTAGCATTCTATGAGGGAGGTAGATCCTGCCTCACACGGCACTCTGTTCCTAGTCATACTCAAGCTAGCACGGTTGTACAGTCGTCAGCATAAATTCGCTGCAAGTCTACTCGTGTGGTGTGAGCCCTTTTGTCTGGCAACAGTGTAAGGGGACTAGTTGCCACACAGACTTTTATATACTTTAAAACGTGTTTTTAAGAAGTGGTACTAGCGACTGCCTAGAGTACAATATTCTGTATACCGTATTTGATTAGTATAAAAAAGTGCAAGAGCTGACAGAAGAATGTTGTGGAATGACGAATGAGCGTAATACCCCGGTATTCCTCATTATAACCGTGTCTAAGCCCCCTTCCCCTCTCTCCCCATTACTCCTCCTGATGTCACCCCCCACCGCTCCCTCTCCCTCCTACCCCCACTCACTTTCTTGCCTCTCCACTGACTCCTCATCCTCTCTACTTTCATTTGTTTATCCACGGCACTAACTCCACTGGTGCATCGCAATTCTCTCTTGACTGTTTACTAAACCCAGTCTGCCCTATTGCCAGTTGCTCGCAGTACTGCCAACTATATCCAAGGCTAATTATCAATATCCCTTTCTGTTCGGGTCCCATTCTCACCCTCCCCGTCTCCTTCCCACTTCTTTTATTCCAGTTGTCTTTCTTTTCTCCACCCTTTGTCACTATCAGCATCCAGGAGATATAGGAGCATTGAGGCCTCGTTCTTGTGATGTATTGCTTACTGATGTTTGTTTGGGTGAGCCTGGCAGTCGGTGGCTATTATTTCAGTATGCGTAATTAAAACAATTGTGCCCATTCCTCCTACTTCTCGCCCTCTCTCTACCCTAGGAAAATGTTCTCATTCTCCTCATACTGTTCACTGATACATGAAGCAGTATCAGAAACAATAATGTTTCGAACTACTGCATCATGTTTGGAATAAGGAGTGAGAGAAAAGACTGTGGCATGGCAAGAATCTTACGAATGTAGGGAAACAAAAATGTTACAGGAAATGACGAGAAATAGAGAAAAGTACGGTTAATTACGTAGGTTAGCGCGGTGAATAAAAAATAATGAGGTAGGCAGAGTAAGGATGGAGGGGCATGGAGAAGAAGGAGAGCAGGGGGTGAGGTGTGGTGAGAGGTAGGCTGGGTGGATCATCCGGTGGGGGTGTACGGGGGAGAGAGCGGAAATTTCATCATTCGACATTTTTCTGTCGTCTTTCGCACATTTTTATGCTAATCAGATGTAAAGACTATTTCATTCTGGGCGATTTATAGTACTAATTCTTACATATTTTTAAGGCGTTTCAAAGCCTCTGTGGCAACTAGTTCCATACACTGTTGCCAGACAAAACGACCCACATCACACGAGCAGGCTTGCAGCGAATTTGTGCTGACGACTGTACATACGCACCTTAAGGACGCTTGCTTGCTCAAGCAATTACACTAAGCAGCCCATCGTCATCGGTTATCGATCACTCCCTCTTCACTAGCTAAGTAACCTTTACGAATTGGCCAATTCAAGGGGGGATTAGCTATGAGACAGAAGAGAAATATTTATTGTGGGTGAGTTATGTTTCACCTAACTCTATGAGACATGTTTGATATACTTAAAGACAACTTTATGGAAGAGTAACGACCTACGAGTTGTTTACCAGACATTTCTTACATAGCAGTACCGCGACAGGGATACCGACTTCTATACATTGAATATTTTTCACACGTTTGGTGCCCAGGAAGAGGGCCCCGATTTGTTTACCATAACCTCTAAATATTTTTCACAACCGCCGAAAAACTCAGTATAATATCTGATAATTAAGAAAGTATTGGTTTAAGCAACAACAAAATGGAAGAAACACCTCCAGCCAATCAGAATCTGGGCGGGAACAGTATTGCCAGACATGTATGGTCAGATTAATTGGTATGAGGTATACTGTCTGCCATTCCATTACCAGCCAACTCCACTTACTCGTTCACAGTCAACTGGGGACAGCTGCCTAGATAAATTTATTCCTGAATAGGACAGAATATATAAATTTCAATATCTGTAGTATGTGTACAATCAGGGAAAGTTCTGCATTACCCACTGCTCGGAGCATTGGTGGTCGACAAATATTCATGAAGCAGCAGCCAGACCACATATGTCTGGTAACTGTGAGTGGGAGGGAGGGTGGCCGGGGGTGGGAGGATTTGGAGAGTCGCTCACGTTACAGTATTAATAGCCAATGATAATGCGTCTGACGTATTCTCAAAGTGCAATAGCGGTATGTTGTTTGTATGGTTTCACACTGTTCTCTGAGTCTGTCTACATTACTGCATATATAGGACTTGTTTACTGTCAGAGGTATGCTTAATTGCCTTTGTTTTGAAATGTTCTACAGGAACGATAGTTACAAAGACTGGTCTTATAATCAGGACTCCCAGTGTCATTCTGTCTAAAGGAAATGTCTGTTAATCGCTCATATAGATTTTTTTCATCTTATCAGTACACACTACCCGAGACTCTTAAGTTCGAGATGAATGGTTACCAGAATAACACTGGAAATGTTTGCAGGCGGATGTTTATAGTGGGATGACAGAGGATACACAATTAAATTCACAATAATTTTCATATATATATATATATATATATATATATATATATATATATATATATATATATATATATATATATATATATATGGAGCCTCTGTGGTACAGTGGTAAAGTGTGCGTTTTTGTACACTGAAGAACGAGGGTTTGCGCCCCGCCAGGATAAAAAAAAACTTTGGGAGTGTTCTTCTGGCCACGTACTGCATTGGCGGACAGAAGGGGTGCTGTGGTTGAACCAGTGTCGCATACTATAAAGTATGCTTGCACCCAGTCGGCTTGCGCAGGCCGAATACACTTGGTTCATAGACTACACACACATCCAAAGCCATTCCAACGCAACAGTTACACTTACAAGCACTTCTCACCCTAGACAGCCTAAGCCACTTGGTAGAGATACATTGGCTGTATCATCCCCACTTCGGGAGGGATAGGCCGGTCCTGCAGTGGACACTCAAGCGGCTGATGAGATTATATATATATATATATATATATATATATATATATATATATATATATATATATATATATATATATATATATATATATATCGTGGGTTTGTTTTCGAGTGAACACAAAACATTTATACGTTATATCGTTACGGATATCTCCTGGGGAAACATCTCATGTTAAAGTCGAGAGGGAATGACAGGATTCAAACCTCCGTCCGAATCCAGCAAATTACCATAACATTCCTGACAAAATTAACTCTACACATATCAACGTAATTTTTTAAATATAATGCTAGCATCGTATTATCATATTACCATCTATCCTTACTAAAGTAACTTAAACATGTCGTCCAATTCACAAACTGTAGACTTACACGTGATTCCCAATCTATCACCAAACCCTCCTCTGCCCCCTCCCTCCTTCACACTCACAGTTACCAGACTCATAATGTCTGGCTGCCGCTTCACACTCACCCATCTCACACCAGTCCTTCGAGAGCTGGGTAATGGGTAACTTTCCCTGACTTACATGTTGATGTGTATTGTGGTAAATTAATTTTGTTTTAATGAAATTCAGATCTCTCTCTCTCTCTCTCTCTGACTTTGCATGGTACTGATCTTTCCCTTCTCTTACCTCTGCAGGTGGTGTTCAGTCTCAACCACCTCCAGGGCCCCTTCTTGGTCCTGCTTTTAGGCTGTGGAGGTGGTGTGCTGCTCTTGCTTCTGGAGATGTATGCTGGCAGGGCAAGAGGACCCAACTAATAAATGCAAAATTCTTATTACTTATGAGAGCATAATGTATTTCCCTCATAATGCACCACTTGTCATTGATGTCTTTATCTGCAACTGATTCCTTGAATTAAAAAAAAAACAGTTACATTAGCTAATTAAATAATATACAATTTGCGCACAGTTTTCAATGACGGCATGATGTATTTCGCTGACCGTGCACTAGTTTTAGTTTTTCCTGTTGTTATCTCCAACTATTTTGAAAAGTAACAATAAAAAAAAAAAAAAACAGTATGCGGCAATGGCCAGCCCTAAGTGGACCACGTACTATTGTTTTGACATTATAAGTAATTTCTATATGAGGATACTGCAGTGCAACATTCCACCCAGGAATCATGTCTCTGGCTTATTAATCTTCGCAGCCTTTGCATTTCACTCAAACAACGTCGTAATTTTAGTGCCTATCATATTTTCCGCATTGAATGACCATCGACTCCTAATCTGGCGGATATAGGTCATGCATGTTCGAATCGTATTTGTAGTACTCATTATCATCTATAAACATGCAAAGTTTCATTCGATTCCATCCACCCACTGTGTGGCTAGGCAACTTGAAATTCGCAGAATTGTCTACCAGAGGTACAACTTCTACTTATAAGTGGGTGTCGACGCTAAAGGTTATTTTTGTATGAAGGTATTCCACTCCAACATTCCACCCAATAATGATGGCCCTGGCTTAATACTTTTCAGAACCTTAGCATTTTACTTGGGCATAGTCCTTATTTTAGCTAATTTCACTGTTTTTGCACTTGATAACCTTTGACCCCTGACCTGGCCAGTGTAGCACATAGGTGTACAGTAGAAAGTTGTAATGCTAGTCATTACAAGATTTCATTCAGTTCCATCCAGCCACTGGGGATCTACGGGGGATGGGAGGGGCATACTGGTATTTGAAAACCGGTACTGCTTGCTAGGGACACTGAGGCCAATCTTCGCAGGGTTGCCACACGAAAACTAGAGGACAGGGGGAAAAAATGGATGGCTCACTTCTGATAGGGAATGACATCAAGATTATTCCTATAAAAGTCAGAGATTTCTACGCCCATTAATATTGTTTCTACAGCTCAAATCGTGGAAAGGACGACAAAATCGGACTTTCGGCCGTTACTAGACAATGAGAAGTTGCCTAGCAAACAAAACCTTGTGGACACAACTAGGTCATTGTGTCCAAATTTGGTCGGAATCGGTTCATTCTGAAGGGTAGAAGGCCTGCCACAATTAAACAAGAATAAAGAATACAATAATACAGGAAAGAAAACGCGACCAGCAATTATGGCAGCATGGAGCTGGTCCAAAATATTATATCAGCCAGTTTTAGACAATACAATTAGCAGACAACTTTCTTTTACACACACACACACACACACACACACACACACACACACACACACACACACACACACAATGTAAGTCTATTTGTCTATCTATCTATATTTCTCTGTCTATCTATCTATTTATTTATCTGTCTACCTCTCTCTCTCTCTCTCTCTCTCTCTCTCTCTCTCTCTCTCTCTCTTTATATATATATATATATATATATATATATATATATATATATATATATATATATATATATATATATACACCCACTGCAATTCCACTGCTGAACAAAGGCCACACCCAACCTTTTCCAAGAATTCGCTGACTGAGCCAATCTCTACCACGTTTTGCCTGCAAACTACTTTATCTCATCTCTCCACTTCCTGTCTGGCCTTTTTCTGCTATATTTACATTATCTTTGAGTCTAAACAGTCAGCCTCTTTCTCCATCGGTTATCACTCATTCTTGATACAATACCTGCCTTCTCCAAATCTGTTCTTTTATAACTTCTATAATGCCTTTGACATTTTTCTGTTCTCTCACTCAAGTTGATATTTTCTTGTCTCTTAAAGGTATTCCCAATATTGACCTTTCCATCCATCTTTGAGAAAGGATTAATTGTTCCCATTGATTTTGTCAGTTTCCAAGTCTCACATCTATACGTCATAACTAGAACTGTAGGTATCGTTATATACTTTTAGTTTCATACTATTAGCCAGCTACTAAACATGATGTCTCTATGTTTACCGAAAGCTTTCTATGCAATTGCAATGAGCCTCTTTATTTCGCTATCATGGTCTTTCGTTAGTTTTAGTATTTACCCCATTATTGTGCTCCCCGACATCAAAAGTCTCTTCACTGATTCTGATGATGGTCTTTGGTGTATTTTTAATCCTTTCACTCGCAGATAAGTTTTTAAGTTCTGTGTTCTAGGACATGACGGCGTTTCTCCCCTCCCCCCACAGCCACAGCATGCTCCATACATGTGTATTCTCGGCTTATTTTCACCACCCAAACATATTTATTTTGCCACAAAACCCACATATTCCTATTCATCGATGTTTGTTCTACACGATAAGCAAAAAAAAAAAAATATATATACATGCGTTATGGCTGTGAGATTAAACATTCGGGAACATTCATCTCACCTCCCAACATCATAAGTTGAATGTTTACTAATCGATGTCTACATGTTATACCATCACAGGAAAGAGAAATTTATTAGCTTTCGAATGCCGGAGGCCCCAGTTTGATACGAGGTATGGTGTTCGAGTACGGTAATAAGCGAAAAAGTAAAACCGACTTCCGACAGACAACAGCTTTTTTTTCGGGGAGCTCTTGCGAAAAATTTTCACTCCACTGTTATGTTTTTATTTTATCATCCTATGCAGAATTTCACTGGCTTTCATTTGAGCCAACAGCGGTGATCCTAGGCCCCATAGTTTTCGAGAAAAATATGAAAAACTACAGTGTGCCCACACCGTGTCGTGACTGTAGGATGGTTTCCTGCCTTCCTCTTAGCTACTGCATGTATTTCACCAATTCCTTGTACACTAGATATGCATACTATATTCTCATGATTCACTGTCACTATTTTTATAGTTGAATACTCACATTTGGTGCAGGATAGAGGCAGTGTAGTTGATTAAAAACAGTAGCACAATCTTTGTTGGGCCAATGGCTGAAAATGACCAGGAATGCTTCACAAACACCAAATTTCCCATTGCAAACACCAACTCTAATCACAACAGAGCCCAAACAATACACACAAGCATTATTGGTATAGTGAAATATGTTGCATGGCTGAGACGGGGGTAAGAGTTGATATTTAAAGGACCAAACAGCACAGTACCTCCCCCACTCAGTGCTCATTTGGTACTGAATTACCTGTTCACTCTCTTGCCAGTACTGGGACCCACAGTTTCCAACTCATTCCTTCTGATGAGCAGCAGATAAGCTATGACGCCTTCAAAAATGACCCCGAGCGGCCGAAAACTTTTTATCTGACGAAAGTTTTTACGCCTGAATGATGACAAAAGTGTCAATGAGTGTGGGTGCAGCCACACCCTAATGACAATAAACGCGTCAGTGCATATGAAGGGGTTAATAACATTAGATTTACACCGGTTCATCTTTAGCCCTACTTTGAGACTTTCTCTGTTCAGGTTTTTTTTTACATTTCTTGGAATGTCTGTGCTGTTTCTGAGATTAGGACAATGTCATCTGCAAATTGTTTAGCTTTTCTCCACCTATGTTTACTCCATTGTTTTCCCAGTCTAGCCTTCTCAAAATACTTTCTAATCATGCTGTAAATAGTTTTTATGATATTGTATCTGCCTAACACATGCCCTTCTCAATCTTAATTTTTCCAAGACTTTATGTAAATTACATTAATACTCGGAAAAATTATGACTGAGAACGGCAGTTCCCTCTTCATATATATGTTTTCATGCAGTTTTACACTGATCTCCTTTACTCTTTTTTCTCGCTGTGAAATTCCTGTTATGCTAGGTGATTTACGGTCAGCTTCCAATCCCTCTAACGCCAAGTGCGTAGCTTGATTTCCTTTCTAGACCGGAGCTTAGACAAATAAGAGAGAGGCAGGACACAAAAACTCAAGGCAACGACCTTACAGGCGTATTGGCAAATTCTACAAAAGGAACAGGTAGATGTTACAAGGGTAGGTAATCGGGGCAATTTTAAGTCCTAGGTATTGATCGTCGGTGGCAGTATCACGCAGGATAATATTTGGGACAAGATTTGGCATAAAGTGAATAGTACACTAATCAGCACTGGGAGTCATAGGGCAGGGGAATCAACCACTGTCACTCATGGGAAGTCTAGATCATGCTTGGGGTGAGCAGCGCAGTTTACTGGTTTAGGTGGAAGTCACCTTACAAGGGCCGAGGCACTATTATCACTCTTGGGCTGCCTACTTTAATTCACTGTTTCACTGGTAAATAGTACAGTTGCCTCAAAGAGTTCCAATACCCCCTGTGTTACCTCCTGTCAAGATGTGGCAACATCGCAGTAGTAGCGTAACTATCTATGAATGAACGGCCATTGGTCTTGTCAGAACGGACGTGAGTGGTGGGTATGTATTCCAGACGCCATAATGGCAGTTTATATTATGTAAATAGGGGAATGATTATAATATGACCAGAAACAACATTTATTTGGCTCATGTTAATAAGGAATACCAATACGAATATAAATGCAGCCAAAATGACAAAAGATATATTGAAAGTTGTCGCAGTTATAGTTATCATACATCAGCCACCCTAAGTATACCTTTACGAGTGAAACATTAGCTGTGTCTCATGGATCTCGGTGTAGAACAGCTTCAATGCCTTTATAAATCACTGAAAATATGGAATCGCGAGACGCAGAAATTAATATAGACTCTTATCGTTATCAGCGCCCCTATCACTATCCCCCACTATCTCGCACTTATACTTCTCCCGACCCAACCGGCCCCTCTCTTTACATCAGTAAACAAGCTTGGCAAAGGGCCGGTCGGTGTATGTCGTCACTCAGAACGCCAGTATAATAATAATAATAATAGGTATTATTATTATTATTATTATTATTATTATTGTTATTATTATTATTATCTATATTAATATTAATAACAATAATAATTATACTAAAACAGAATTTTGTTTCGCATACGTGAGGTTCACAGCTTGGCCAGCTGGATTCAGTAGGAACAGTCTTTTAGGATTCGGAGCAATGAAGCACACTTGGTGACAAACCACAGGGTATGATGAATTATGAAATACACCAATATGTTATGGAATATACATCATCCATAAAATGGAAACATATATGGATAGATATTCTGATAAACAATGGAACATGAGAGATGTGATGATGTGATATGAAAGAGAGAGAGAGAGAGAGAGAGAGAGAGACTGGGGTGGTGTATACTGAGTCATTGCCAGGGCTGGTCGCCGACATCCCTGTCATTTTGGCTGCATTTATATTCGTATTGGTATTCCTTATTAACATGAGCCAAATAAATGTTGTTTCTGGTCATATTATAATCACTCCCCTATTTACATAATATAAACTGCCATTATGGCGTCTGGAATACATACCCACCACTCACGTCCGTTCTGACAAGACCAATGGCCGTTCATTCATAGATAGTTACGCTACTACTGCAATGTTGCCACATTTTGACAGGAGGTAACACAGGGGGTATAGGAACTCTTTGAGGCAACTGTACCTTGGGTATGGGAGCCCTGATTGATCTCGGTGCCGGGCTATGATGCTTAAATCAAGTTATGCTAGTATCAATAGACACTCAATTCCTGCTCGGCCATTTTCACTGTTGCACTGGTACACTGCTTATTCCACCTCTCTTTATATTAACACTATCAGGCCTTATTCTAGGCTCCCTGAGCACAGCATAGTTCACTGCCCAGCCCTAGTGTCACTGTATCACTGTTGCCCTAGTGTCACTGTGTCATTGTTGCCCTAGTGTCACTGTATCACTGTTACTGTACTTTCAATGTCATTCACTATCAGGACTGGGTGTGATGGTGGCAAGGGTAAAGGGGTGGCAGGAAACTGCTCAGCCCAGCTACTGACGG
Source organism: Coenobita brevimanus (assembly GCF_032717465.1). Taxonomy (NCBI): domain Eukaryota; kingdom Metazoa; phylum Arthropoda; class Malacostraca; order Decapoda; family Coenobitidae; genus Coenobita; species Coenobita brevimanus. The sequence goes on from NC_137009.1 coordinate 20,133,532, forward strand.
GGCTGAGTTCCACCAGGGGCCTCCGTATCCAGGGACCATGGAATCACTCGTAGGGGCGTCCTGTCTCATCCAGGGCTGTGTGTGGCGAAGGGCCCCGCACTGTTGAGGCTTGGAACTGGAGTCTGGTCCTCCGGACTGGGGCCGAAGAGCTGCCTGAAATGCTCACTCAGGCGCCTGATGGAGGATGAGGGTCTCCGGCATCGGGATGTGGGGATGTCCTAGGGGCGGTCACGGGGTCCCATGGGCTGCGGTCTCCGGTGGTCGGGGACACCACCAGGAACTGGCTGCGGCATCGGCCTTCGTTGGGGTCCGTCCAGCGGGGCACCTCAGGGACTGGTTAAAGGGAGAAGAGCTCAGTAGGAGCTATGGGGCCTCTCCAGCAATCCTCGGGGCTGGAACCTCCCTCCTGAAGGTCATCTCTTGGTGGGGGTGTGACTACCGGCTGTCTCCTGCCGTAGGGCCTGGATACTGGCCGTGGCCTTCTAGGGCATGGCTACCGGCCATCGCAGGGGCCCGGCTACTGGCCATGGCCTGTGTGTGGGAGCGGCTGCAGGCCATCTCCTGAAGAGGAAATGAGTGGCTACCAGCTGTCTCAAGGGAACCTTCCGAGTGGCTACCGGCTGTCTCCTGACGAAGGTGGGAGCGGCTACCAGCCGTCTCCTGAACGAGGTTTGAGCGGCTACTGGCCATCTTGGGGGCACCTTCTGAGTGGCTACTGGCCATCTCCTGATGAAAACGGAAGCGGCTACCAGCCGTCTCCTGGTTGCCTCCGGAATGACTACCGGCCATCTCCTGAAGGAGGGTCGAGTGACTATAGGCCGTCTCAAGGGCACCTTCCGAGCAGGTACTGGCTGTCTCCTGAAGGAGGGTTGAGCAGCTACAGGCCGTCTGTAGGGCACATTCAGAGTGGCTACTGGCCATCTCCTGTTTGCTTCCTGAGCCATCTCCTGAAGGAGGTTTGAGCAGCTACAGGCTGACTCGCAAAGGGCGTGGCTACCGGCCGTAGCAGGGGTGCTGCCTTGAGCTATAGGAGTAGCTCCACCCCGATCCTGTCGGGGGTTAGCTCGCCAGAAAGGTAGTCTCTTTTACCTGCTTTGGTGGTGGCAGGCGAGTTCCGGGTCATAGGGACGCACGGCCCAGGCAGACTTATGTCCCTGTTACCCAGAGTCGGGTCGCATTCTATTTGCCCCTCCGTAGGCTCCTCCTGGGGGAGTTGAGATGCCCTTGACAATGATGTTCAGCATTTTGCCACCGTCGTTGGGGAAAAAGTCACGTCCCCGTGACTAGAGGTGATAGACTTTGGTGTCATAGGTGTGGTACACTGGTTGCAGGTGTGGCCGTACTTTTTCCCATTAACTATCATCAGCCAAAACGTCAATTGCCTCAGAGAGGGAAGAATGTTACAATGGACGAGTGGTTTTGGTTACGCAAATATTTAATAAGTAAGACTAACTGACTTCTGGTATATTTTACAACACATTTTAAAATGGTATGATACAATGGGGTCAGACACTGGAGATATGATAATGGAATGTTGTGGGTAACTGGGGGAGTGATAAGGTAACCCTGTCAGCATCGAGGAGGACCACCCACCACCTTTCCTATCGCCCTGTGCCAGCTGCCCTACAATAATATGTGGTAAAGTGACAATGGTGAATGTTTTACTAGAGATCTGGTGTTTTTGCCTGAATTACCCTGCAGAGTTAAAGGCTATGTTCAAACTAATGTATTATAATCCGCTATTGCACTGCATATCTGATTGAATAACATTTAGAAAGTAAGGACTTATTGTGTACCGATCATTAAATGCCTAATTGCCATATTGTTAAACTATAAATATCACTGTTACATGGCGCAGTGGACAATATTGTAATGCACACTTCATGCTGATAATAAAGACGTGTTTATGAGCATTGGTGGAAAACACATACACACACACACACACACACACACACACACAAGGCACCGAGGAGAGCAAACGTGGCTCGTCACCACTCCAAACCTGGTCAACTTGGCCAGTGGCATTACCTAAGTTAGTATCTTTATATGAGTCAAGCTCTCTACCAGCTTAGACTAAATGGTGTTCTAATATAAAAAGAAAAAAAAAAGAAGCAGTTTTAAGCAGAACTTGTTCAAACAGGCCTTTGGTTCCTTCTTCCTCACATAAAAAAAAAAAAAACAGAAAAGAAATCAAAGTAGTGAGAGAATGTGCACAATCAGCTGATCGTTTGTTTAGTCTACAACTGCCCAGAGAATGTAAGTACTATATGTGCTTTTAGTACTGCAAAATGACCACATACTTTAGTAAAGCAAATTTGGAAAAGAAAAGGGATAAAGGTAGAAAGCAGGATGATGATTTCTACCAAGAACTGGTTTAAATGGAGACTCACAATAAACTGGTGGAACGAGTCCACAGACTAGAGTTGGCTTTTCAAAATGAGATTGATGAAATTAAGAAACAGATGCACTTTCAAAAGGAAGAAATAGAAAAATTAGGAAAGGTCATCAACAAGAAAGACACAACCATAGATGTATTAAGTATAGAAGTGTGAACACTTAGGAGGAAAATTAGTGAAATGGCAAGTACAGTAGTCAACCACGAGAGTATTATGGAAGAGTTCAAAAATGATACAGAGACAATTAGGCAAGTAAGCAGTCTGATAGACCAGAGCAGTGATACTGAGGAGAAGATAACACAGGTGAATGAAGCGCTGCAAAGGTACAAAAAAGATGTGGAAACCACTTATGATGAAATGGTGAAAGTAAAAAAGGACTTAGAAACAAGGGTGGAAGAAAAAAGCATTAAAAAGGAAGTGAAAAGAATAATCCAAAACAATCCTAAGTTGGAGATTCAGTAGATATCAACAAATCTATAGTAATCACTGGTATAGAAGACAAGTAAAAAACAAGATCTCAAGAGACAAAAAGATCGCAAATGTAATGAGCATATTGAAAGAAGTATCAGAGGAAATCTGTAGTAAAGACATAGAGGAACACAAAAGGTTAGGGAAATACGAAAGAAGCAAGTCAAGACCCCTAAAGGTAACCTTCCAGAGTGTAAACACCGTGGAGGAGATACTAAACAATGCAAAGAATCTTATGGAGAAAGAGGAATTCAAAAAGTTATGGATAAAAAGATGCCTAACTCAAGGGGAACTGGAATTACTGAAAGAGAAGAGGGAGGAAGCAAAAACAAAAAAATGAAGGAAGATCAGAGGAGAAGAAGAATACATTTTTTTTTTACAAAGTAATAGGATTGGAGGTACGAAAGTGGTACATAAACAGGAGGGAATAAAAAGGAGGAAGGTAGTAGAACCAAGTCATGACAAGTTTATAAACAAATTGATTAATTTGATGTACTCAAATGTGGATGGAATGGTATCCAAATTATTAGAGATGAATGATTATGTCAGAGAAAATGAACCACATATAATATGCCTAACTGAAACAAAATTAACACCAAGGATATCAAATGACATCCTAAACTTAGAGGAATATAATATATGGAGAAGAGATAGGAACTTAAAAAAAAGAGGAGGAATTATAATATTAACTAAGAAGAATCTAAAAGTCAAAGAAATAAAACTAGATATACCCTCACAAGTAGAATTGATTGCACTAGAAATCAATACATCTGAAGGGAAAGTAATTGTAGCCAAGTTGTAAATGCCACACAGATCAAACACATGGGAAAGAGATGAATATGACGACCTGGCAGAGAATACAATTAAGAGTTTAAGAGCATTACTACATAAAATGGAAGAGAAATCGGAAAGAATTATACTAAATGGAGATTTTAATACAAATATAAATTGGAATCCTCTAGATATAATAAGCCAAGAAAGCTGTTGGGACCAAAAGCTCCTGGATCTCGTGCAAGGTTTTTTCCTAACGCAACATGTAATGGAAAGCACCAGAAAAAGAGGACTCGATGTACCCTCAATGCTAGATCTCATATTTACTAGGCAAGAAAACGATATTGACAGTTTAATATATTACCCTCCGTACGGCAAAAACGACCATGTTGTACTAAATTGCAACTTCTGGATAACATATGACATAGTTAACAGCTATGAAAGTTACAAAAAGAGCCTAAACTATAAAAAGGGAAATTATCATGACCTAAAGAAGTACTTCTTAGAAATTAATTGAGAAAAGAAGCTTAGAGGACAAGATTTAAATGCTATATGTAAAAAATTATGTGAACTTTATGAAACAGGAGTCCAGAACTACATCCCACAGCACAAAGAAGCAGAAAAGAAAAGAAAGAAATGGTTCAATATAGAATGTAAAAAATCAAAAGAAACAAGAGATTTGTTGTGGAATAGATACAGAAGACACAATAGTGAAAGGGCATATAATAATTACAAACAGGCAAGAAACGGTTATACAAGAAAAAGGAGGGAAGCCCAAAAACAGTTTGAGGAGGATATCATAAATAAAAGAAGTGATCAACCGAAGCTATTTTACAGCTACATAAGAAGCAAAACCAAAGTAAAAGATAAAATACAATCCACTACGGACGAGGGAATCACCTATACACAAGAGAAGGATATTTGTGAAGCACTAAACAAGAATTTCCAATCAGTTTTTAAAGAGGAAAAACATTTTGAAAGGGATTATGTGGATCATGCATGCCCACACATACTACCAGATATACAAACATCAGAAAAAGTAATACAGGGCGAGCTAAGTATATTAGACAAAGGAAAAGCAAGTGGTCCTGATGAAATTTCATGTTGGGTGCTACGTGAATGTGCAAAGGAGTTAAGTAAACCATTATTTTTAATTTTCAAGAAATCCTTGAGTCAAGGTAAACTACCTGATATTTGGAAGAAAGCAAACATTGTTCCCTTATTCAAGAAAGGGAATAGACAAAATCCACTCAACTACAGACCAGTATCACTAACCAGTGTTGTAAGTAAGGTATTAGAAAAGCTTATAAGAAAAGCTTGGGTGAATCATCTAGAAGAATACAATATGATAACAGAAAGACAGTTTGGTTTCAGAAAAGGAAAGTCATGTGTTACTAATCTGTTGAGCTACTATTACAGAGTAACACACATTACAGGAAAGAGAAGGATGGGTGGACAGTATCTATTTAGATTTCAAGAAAGCATTTGACACAGCACCACACCAAAGACTTTTAGGAAACTGTACCTTCAAGGAGGAATTCGAGGCAAACTGTAATGTTGGATGCAAGATTTTCTCATAAAAAGAGAAATGAGAACAGTACTCAGGGGATATTACTCATCATGGAAAGAAGTGACTAGTGGAGTACCAAAGGGCTCAGTGCTGACACCAATCATGTTTTTAGTGTATATAAATGATATAAACAGTAACACTGGAAATGAAAGCTATCTAAATATGTTTGCAGATGATGCAAAAATACAAAGGAGAATTACTAACACAGACTCTTGTATAGAGCTACAAGAAGAATTAAATAAACTTCATGAATGAAGTAATACATGGCAAATGGAATTCTATGTGGGCAAGTGTCATGTAATCAAGTTTGGTAAAAGTAGAAAAAGACCTGATTGGGATTAAACGTTAGGAAATAAAACCCTACACACATCAAAAAGAGAGAAGGACCTAGGTGTGATTATCAATAACAGACTATCTCCGGCTGACCACATCAGTGAGAAGGTATGGAACATGTATACACTGCTTGCAAATATGAGAATAGCATTCACATACATAAATGAGGACATGCTAAGAAAGATAATAGCATCATTCATCCGACCAACCCTGGAGTATGCATCAGTAGTCTGGAGTCCTCATCTCAAAAAATACATAGACAAGATTGAAAAAGTTCAAAGGACCACTACAAGATGTGTACCAAGTTTAAGGGATCTAAACTCCGAAGAAAGGCTAAATAAACTGAATCTACCAACACTACAGGAGAGAAGAAAAAGAGGTGACATGATTATGCTATATAAATGCATATCAAGGAAGGAGAAAATAGACATAAATGATTACTTAACCTATGGGGAAGCATCAACAAGAGGACACTGCAAAAAACTGCATAAGAAGGGAAGTGATAAAGACGTAAGGAAAATTAGTTTTCCAAATAGAGCAATTAATCAGTGGAATTCACTACCGAATGAAATAGTGTGTGCCAAAACAATTCACAAATTTAAGGATATGTATGATAAATATAGTTTAAGACACGGGACAGTACGACCTTGACTCATTCCTGTAAAGATACAATTAGGTAAGAACAATTAGGTAAGAACACACACACACACACACCAGGCGCCGAGCAAAGTGGACGGACGTCAACATCACTCCTTACCTGGCCAAGCCTGGCCTTTGGTTATACCTAAATTAGTATCTTTATATGAGTCAAGCTCTGTAGCAGGTGAGACTAAACTGTGTCCTAATGTAATAAGAAGTTATAAGTAAATCTGTTGTTCAGATAGTAAAGAAAACAAAGTAAACAGAAAGGCACAAGATCAGCTGATCAGTTGTTTAGTCTGCAACTCTGCGCCAGGGAATGTTCTGTAGATAGAATGTGTGCTCTTAGTACTGCATGATCGCCTACTTCAGTAAAGCAAATTTAGAAAAGAAAAGGGATAAAGCTAGAAAGCAGGATGACGATTTCTACCAAAAACTTGTTGAAATGGAGACTTGCAATAAACTGGTGGAATGAGTAAGTACATTAGAGATGGCTTTTCGGAATGAAACTGATGAAATTAAGAAACAGTTGCACTGGCAGAAGGAAGAAATTGAAAAATTAGGAAAAGAAGTCAACAAGAAAGACACAACAATAGATGAGCTGACAGTAGAGGTGGGTTCACTTAGGAGGAAAATTAGTGAAATGGCAAGTACAGTACTCAACCACGAGAGTATTATGGAAGAGTTTAGAAATGATACAGAGACAATTAGGCATCCAAGCAATCCGATAGATGAAAGCAGTGATTTTGAGGAGAAGATAACACAGGTGAATGAAGCTGTGCAAAGCTACAAAAATGATGTGGAAACCACATATGCTGAAATGGTGAAAGTAAAGAAACACTTAGAAACAAGGGTGGAAGAAAAAAGCATTAAAAAGGAAGTGAAAAGAATAATCCAAAACAACCCTAAATTGGTCAGAGATTCAGTAGATATCAACAAATCTATAGTAATCACTGGTATAGAAGAGGAAGAAATAAGAAACAAGATTCAAGAGACAAAAAAGAGATGGCAAATGTAATGAGCATATTGAAGGAAGTATCAGAGGAAATCTGTAATAAAGACATAGAGGAACACAAAAGGTTAGGGAAATACGAGAGAAATAAGTCAAGGCCCCTAAAGGTAACCTTCCAGAGTGTAAACACTGTGGAGGAGATACTAAAAAATACAAAGCAACTCATGGAAAAAGAGGATTTCAAAAATGTATGGATAAAAAAAATGTCTAACTCAAGAAGAGCTGGAATTACTAGAAGAGAAGAGGGAGGAAGCAAAAACAAAGAACGAGGGAAGATCAGAGGAGGAGAAGTTTAACTTTTTTTTACAAAGTAATCGGACTGCAGGTTCGAAAGTGGTACATAAACAGGAGGGAATAAAATGATGGAAGGTATGAGAACCAAGTCATGACTAACTTTCGCTCTGTTGAGCACCACCTCTCCTTCTCTAAACCTCATCTTTTTCTAACTGCAACTCAGCTGTCTGAGGCAACTGACAGCAGAACTTTTTCTGTTTCCTCCTGCATCCTCTCTACTCATTTCAAAGCCAAAGGTGGCTGTTGTGTATATATATGCAACAACTTATCTTGCTGTCATGATCCTGAACTCGATTCTTCTGAATTCTCTACGCTCTGGCTTCGGCTTTCCTGTCATTCTCAGACTAAATATATGAGCACTGTTTACTTATCTCCTAATTCTACTATCAAAAATTCTTTGACTATCTTACTTCTACGATGGAACACATTCCATCCATTTCTCCTTTCTCTAAAAACTTCATTCTAGGAGATTTCAATGTTCATCACCACATTTGGCTCTCCTATCCTTTTTCTGATCCACCTGGTGAACAAGTCTACATCTTTTCTATCCTTAATGACCTAGAGCAGCTTATACAGCACCCTACCCTTATCCCTGACCTCTTCCTTACAACTAATTCTTCTGCTTACACTGTTAATCATTTCTCTCCATTGGGCTCCTCCGACCACAACCATATCACCTTAACCTGTCCTATCACTCCGGTACGGCCTGTGGACCCTCCAAAGGAAAGGCGCCTGTGGCACTTTGGAGCTGTAGATTGGGAGGCCCTCAGGCAGTACTGCTTTGATTTTCCCTGGGATGATTATTCCATGGCCAGGAGCCATCTGAGTGTGCCTTGCGCATTACGGAGGTTATTTGGGCATGGAAGCATACATTCCTTTCTCATATCTTCTGGCTAATGCGAAAAAGCCTTGGTTTAATCACGCTTGTTCTAATGCTGGCCGCAACAAGGAGAGGGTCTATAAAAGGTACCGGAGCCAACCCATCCCTGAATCACATCTTTTGTACGTTTCTGCCCAGAATCATGCTAAGTCTGTTCTTCACACTGCTAAGAATAATTTCATCCGTACTAAATGCTCTCAACTCTCCAACTCGAATTCTTCTTGCTCCTTCTGGCACCTTGCCAAAAACCTTTACAACAACTTTACCTCATCATTCTTCCCTCCTCATTTCTACTCTGATGGCTCTGTAGCAATTTCGTCTACTGATAAAGCAGATCCCTTCACTCAGACTTTCTCCTCCAATTCCACCTTAGACGATTCCAGTGCTGTTTCTCCATCACTTTCTCCCTCTGACTTTCTCAGGGCTGACATTAAAATTTCTTCAGCTGATGTATTTTCTCCCATTACAGGCCTCAGTACTAATAAGGCATATGGGCCTGACAGAGTCCCTCTTGTTGTTCTCAAGAACTGTGCTTCTGTCCATACACCCTGCCTAGGCAAACTCTCACCTTTGTCTGTCAACTTGTACCTTTCCTTCTTACTGGAAGTTTGCTCCCATTCAGCCACTCCCAAAGAAGGGTGACCAATCCCAACTCTCCAATATCCTGTATCTCAAAAGTTTTTGAGTCAATTCTAAATAGAAAAAATTTAAAGCATCTTTCCTATCACAACCTTCTTTCTGATCGTCAGTATGGGTTCCATCAGGGATGCTCCACAGGCGAGCTTCTCATCTACCTTTCAGACTCCTGGTCATCCTTCTGTCGGGACTGGCGAAAGCTTTGCCATTGCACTTGACATCTCAAAGGCTTTTGATCGAGTCTGGCATAAATCTTTAATTTCCAAACCGCCCTCTTACGGTTTCTATCGTTCTATCTGTGCCTTCATCTCTAGCTTCCTTTCTGGTCGTTCTGCAGCCGCTGTTGTAGACGGCCATCGTTCTTCTCCTAGATCTATCAATAGTGGTGTTCCTCAGGGCTCTGTCCTATCACCATTTATTCATCAGTGACCTTCTAAGCTGTACATCTAACCCTATCCACTCATACACTGATGACTCCACCCTTCACCTTTCTATTCAGTTCCCGCAACGTCCATCTCAGCAGTTACTTCAACGAACAAGGGATGAGGCTATGGTACACCTAATGTATGACTTGGCTCATATCTCTGACTGGGGTAAAAATAAACTAGTTTTTTTTTAATGCATCAAAGACTCATTTTTTACACCTATCAACCCGACAAAATCTTCAGTTATACGTAATAATGTTTAATACTATTCAGCTTAATCCTGCATCATCCTTGAACATGCTTGGGGTTTCATTTACTCAGGACTTATCTTGGAAAGATCATATAACATGTCATGTAAAATCTGCTTCTAAGAGATTAGGTGTGCTAAGCCGACTCCATTCCTTCTTTACCCCTGCACAATTTTTGACTCTATACAGGGGTTTTATCCGCAACTGTGTGCAGTACAACTCTCATGTGTGGGGAGGCTCCCCATGTACAGCTCTTCTCAATAGGGTGGAGTCAAAGGCTTTTCGTCTTATTCCTCCTTTTACTGACTCCCTTCAACCTCTGTCTCTTCGTCACACTGTTGCATCTTTATCTCTTTTCTATCGCTACTTCAATGGTCACTGCTCCTCCGAACTGTCTGCATGCATCCTCCACCTCAACGACGGGCACGTAGCACCCGTCTAGCAGCAAACTATCATCTCTTTTCTGTCCAACTCTATAATGCAAGAGTTAACCGTTACTCCCAGTCCTTCATTTAAGCAACAGGTCAACTCTGGAACAATCTCCATCTGTCTGTATTTCCTGCTTCCTATGACCTCCAGTATTTCAAACGCAGTGTGTCCAGGCATCTCCAAATGATCGGATCTTGAATTTGGCTCTCTCTTGTATTTTGTTTTTCTCTTGGAAGGAACAATAATTACGGGCTCGCGGCCTTTGGTTCCTTCTTCCTCGCATGAAAAAAGTATGTAAATAAGATGATTAAGTTGATGTACTAAAATGTGGATGGAATGGTATCTAAATTATTAAACATGAATGATTATAGCAGAGAAAATGAACCACATATAATATACCTAACTGAAACAAAATTAACACCAACAATATCAAATGACACTCTAAACTTAGAGGATCTGGCAGCGAGTACAATTCAGGGTTTAAGAGTATTACCACATAGAATGGAGGAGAAATTGGAAAGAATTATACTAACTGGAGATTTTAATACAAATATAAATTGGAATATTCTAGCTATAATAAGCCAAGAAAGCTGTTGGGACCAAAAGCTCTTGGATGTCATGCAGTTTTTCCTAACGCAACATGTAAGGGAAAGCACCAGAAAAAGAGGACTGGATGCACCCTCAGTGCTAGATATTATATTTACTAGGCAAGAAAATGATATTGACAATTTAATGTATCACCCTCCATTTGGCAAAAGCGACCAAGCAGTACTAAATTGCAACTTCAGGATTGCACATGACATAGTTAACAGCAATGAAAGTTACAAAAAGAGCCTAAATTATAAAAAGGGAAACTATTATGACCTAAAGAAGTACTTACTAGAAAGTGATTGGGAAAAGGAGCTTAAAGGACAAGATTTAAATGCTATATATAAAAAATTCCGTGAACTTTATGAAATAGAAGTACAGAAGTACATTACACAGCACAAAGAAGCAGAAAAGAAAAGAAAGAAATGGTTCAATTCAGAATAATAAAAAATCAAAAGAAAAAAGGGATTTGTTGTGGAATAGATACAGAAGACACAATAGTGAAAGGGCATATAACAACTATAAACAGGTAAGAAACGATGATACAAGAATAAAGAGGGAAGCCCCAAAACAGTTTGAGGAGGATATCATAAATAAAAGTAGTGATCAACCGAAGCTATTTTACAGCTACATCAGAAACAAAACCAAGATAAAAGATAAAATACAATCCATTACGGATGAGGGGATCACCTATACACAAGAGAAAGATATTTGTGAAGCACTAAACAAGAATTTCCAGTCAGTTTTTACAGAAGAAAATAATTTTGAGAGGGGTGATATGGAACAGGCATGCCCACACATATTCCCAGATATACAAATATCAGAAAAAGAAATACAGGTGGAGCTAGGTAAATTAGTCAAAGGAAAAGAAAATGGTCCTGATGAAATTTCATGCTGGGTGCTACATGAATGTGCGAAGGAGTTAAGTAAACCATTATTTTTAATTTTCAAGGAATCCTTGGGACAAGGTAAACTACCTGATATTTGGAAGAAAGCAAACATTGTTCCCTTATTCAAGAAAGGAAATAGACAAAATCCACTCAGCTACCGACCAGTATCACTAACCAGTGTTGTAAGCAAGGTATTAGAAAAGCTGATAAGAAAAGCTTGGGTAAATCATCTAGAACACAGTATGATAACAGAAAGACGGTTTGGTTTCAGAAAAGGAAAATCTTGTGTTACTAATCTGTTGAGCTACTATGACACAGTAACAGAAACATTACAGAAAAGAGAAAGATGAGTGGATAGCATTTATTTAGATTTTAAGAAAGCATTTGTCAGAGTTCAGCACCAAAGACTTTTATGGAAACTGCACCATCAAGGAGGAAATCGAAGCAAAGTGTATTGTTGGATGCAAGATTTTCTCAAAAAAAAAAAAAAAGAAATGAGATCAGTACTAAGGGGAAATTACTCATCATGAAGAGAAGTGACTAGCAGAGTTCCACAGCGCTCAGTGCTGGCACCAATCATGTTTTTAGTGTATATAAATGATATAGATAGCAACATTGGAAATGAAAGCTATCTAAATATGTTTGCCAGTGATGCAAAAATACAAAGGTCAATTACTAACGCAGACTCTTGTAAAGAGCTACAAGAAGAATTAAATAAAATTCATGAATGGAGCAATTCATGGCAAATGGAATTCAATGTGGACAAGTGTCACGTAATTGAGTTTGGTAAAAGTGGAAAAAGACCTGAGTGAGATTATAAGTTAGGAAATAAAACCCTACACACACCAGAAAGAGAGAAGGACCTAGGTGTGATTATTAATAATAGACTATCTCCGGCTGACCACATCAGTGAGAAGGTATGGAACATGTATACACTGCTTGCAAATATGAGAATAGCGTTCACATACATAAATGAAGACATGCTAAGAAAGATAATAGCATCATTCATCCGACCAACCCTGGAGTATGCATCAGTATTCTGGAGTCCTCATCTAAAAAAACAAATAGATAAGATTGAAAAAGTTCAAAGGGCCGCTACAAGATGGGTACCATGCTTAAGAGATTTAAGCTACGAAGAAAGACTAGAAAAACTGATATCTGCCTACACTACAGGAGAGAAGGAAAAGAGGAAACATAACTATGATATATAAATGCATATCGGAGAAGGAGAAAATGGACATAAGTGGTTACATAACCTATGGAGATACATCAGCAAGAGAACACTGCAAAAGACTGCATAAAAAGAGAGGCGATAAAGACGTAAGGAAATTCGGTATCCTAAATAGAGCAATTGATCAGTGGAATGCACTACCGAATGAAATAGTGTGTGTCAAAAAATTCATAAATTTAATTATATGTACGATAAATATGGTTTAAGACACTGGAGAGTACGAGTTTGACCCATTCTTGTAGAGATAGTTAGGTAAGAACAATTAGGTAAGAATACACTATCCACCACGGGCCCATCTCCCTCTCCCCATGCCCCCACCACAACGTGTGACGGCCAGCTACCCCCTCCACACACCACCGACCACTAAAAACATTTACTTATAGCTTCTGACTGTTTAATGTTACACAGTTACTGGATACTACCGTCAGAATGATAAATTGTATGATTACAGACCTCACTATCATATCTATGTATCTATTGCCAGACCCCTCAATCCCGTTTGGGGTGGCCACAAACAAATCGCCTCCAAGTCGCCCTGTCCCCCGCCATTTCACTGACCTGCTCCCAACTCACACCTCCCTTTCTCTCATACCTCTCCACCCCATCCCTCCATGTCATCCTCGGCCTCCCCCTCCCTCTTCCCCCCTCCACCTCACTCACATACACTCTCTTCGTCAGTCTTTCACCCGCCATCCTCTCCACATGGCTAAACCACCTCAGTGTGTTCCTCATAACGCTTCTTATCACATCCACATCCATACCACAACGTTCCTTTATATCCTCATTCGTCAGCCTGTCTCTCCATGTAACTCCACAGGCTCCTCTTAAATAACTCATTTCCACTGCTCTCACTCTTGGCTTGTGTCCTTCCAACAACGTCCAAGCTTCACTTCCGTACGTTAGAGTTGGTATCATAATACTGTCATGAAGTCACTTTTTCACTTCCATGCTCACTTCCCTGTTTCTTATCACTGCTTTCAAAGAACCAGCAACCTTTCTTCCCTGCTGTACCCATTCAAGCACTTCACCCTCCAAACCTCAATCCTTACTCATCACACTACCCAAGTACTTAAACGTACTCACATTTTCCAATTCCTCACCATCCAACCTCGTTGTACATTCACTGACTTCACCTCTCTCAAAGACAAACACTTTACTCTTCCCTACATTCACCTTTAGATTCTGTTTCTTACACACTCTCCCAAACTCATCCACCAAGCCTTGCAGCTCCCTTCGTCTTCACTCAACAACACAGTTTCATCTGCAAACAACAGTACAGGGAGTTTCAAAACACTATCCTCTCTCATCAGGGCCACTCCAACATCCACTACCCTACCTTGTACCTCTTTTATTACCCCATCCATGCACAGATTGAACAACCATGGAGACATGACACATCCCTGTTTCAACCCAACTTTCAAAGAGAAAAATTCACTTAGTTCACCATCCACATGCACTGCAGCCTTCGCACCATCGTACATACTCTTCACAGCATTCAACAACTTCCCATCTACTCCATATATTCTTAACACTTTCCACAATCCTTGTCTATCCACCCTGTCATATGCTTTCTCCAAATCCATGAAAGCCGCATACAACTTCTTTCCCTTCTCTAGAAACTTTTCCACTAAAGATCTAAGAATGAATATCAGATCTACACAACCTCTTCCCTTCCTAAAGCCTCCCTGTTCTTTTCCAACTAATTTCTCTGTTCTTTCTCTAACTCTGTCAATAAGTATCCTAACAAACACTTTTCCTATTATACTAAGAAGACAAATACCCCTATGATTTCCACACACTTCTTTTTCCCCTTTTCCTTTGTACAAGGGAATAATTATACCTGACTTCCAATCCTCCGGGACTCTACCTTCCTCCCAGGCCAATCTGCACAGCTTGCACATCCATTCTACTACTATTTCTCCCCCATGCTTCAGCATTTCACCACACACTTCATCAATTCCTGGGGGTTTCCATGATTTAACTTCCTTAATTGCTTCCACAACTTCTATCCTACTGATTTCTTCCTGTCTTCTCACCTCCCTCCTTCTCCCAGCCATTCCCCAGCCACTTATACTCGCATTACTTCCATCCTCTATGGTACATTTCCTTAAAGTGTTCTCTCCATCTGCTCACTTTTTCTCCCTTCTCCACAAGTAATCTACCATTTTTATCTTTCACATCACCCTGCGTTCAGATCGTGGTGTATAAATCACAGTACTGTAAAGTAAAACAGTGTAATGTTTTTTATTCGTTATCATAACAAAACCATTATTTCCCAAGACAAACGGATGACGGATGAGTGGTTGAGACAATGCGTGTAGGACTTACTCTCTTGCCCTTGGATGTGGAGAGGGTGGAGAGTAGACGAATGAATGAAAATGAGGGAGGGGGGGGGGTTGAAACTGGGAGTGCAGCGGTGCCAAATATACCGAAATGCTCGTCGAGCCGGTCGCTCAATTTTTGCTGAAGACTGTACAGTACCTTTCCTTCTTGTTGGAACTTTGCTCTCATTCAACCTATCCCCCAAAAAGGTGACCATTTTCGCCCCTTTAACTATCGTCCAGCTACTCTAATATCTGTATTTCTGAAATTTTTGAATACATTCTTTGAAAAAAAATAAAACACTTTTCTATCATAACCTTCTTATCGCTCACCAGTATGGCGTCCGCAAGGGACGCTCCACTGGCGAGTTTCTCACCTTCCTTTCAGACTCCCAGTCATCCTTCTTCTTGATTTTGGCAAAGGCTTTGTCATTGCACCTCATATATCTTCAAGGCTTTCGACTGAGTCTGGCATAAGTCTTCAGTTTCCAAACTGTGCTCTTATGGTTTCTATCGTCCTGTCAGTGGATTCATTTCTATTTTCCTTTTTGGTCGTTCTATAGGCACTGCTGTAGACAGACACCGTTCTTCTCTTGGAGCTATCAATACTTGTGTTCCTCAGGAATCTGTCCTGTCACTCCATCTTTGAACATACTTTGTCATTCATTCTCTAGGTATTATGATTTGCAAGATCATACTACCTCTCTTGAGTGAGAAGGCGACTCCTTGCCATCTTTACTCCTGCAGAGTTATTGACTTTATACACGGGTTTTATTCAGCCCTGTGTGGAGTAAACTGTCATATGTGGGGATGCTCCCCACATACAGGTCTTCTCAACAAGGCAGAGGCATAGGTATTTCGTCTCATTAACTCTCCTCCTCTCACTGATTACCTTCAGTTTCCATTTCTTTGCCACACTATTGCATCTTTATCACTTTTCTATCGCTATTTCGGTGAATACTGCTCCACTGACCTGTCTGCTTGCTTCCTCCCAGTCTACGGCGGTTGCATTGCATCCGTCTACCTGCAAATTCTCTAGTCCAAGAGTTAACCGTTATTCTCAGTCCTTCATGTATGTAACACATAAATTGTAGAATTGTCGTTCTCTATCTGTAATTCCTACTATCTATGACCTCCAGCCTCTAACGCAGTGTGTCCAGGCAACTCAAAATAAATGGCTCATGAAATTGGTTATCAGATATGTATTTATATTCTTGGAGGGAACAATCTTGCAGGCTTCTGGCATTTGGTTCCTACTTCCTTGCATAAAAAAGAAAAAAAATAGAATTTCGCCATGTTTTATAAGTGTTAGAGGGACGACTTAGACTGTGGATGTGCTACCAGGTTTAGGAAATGAATATGTGATGAGGGATATACACTGATAACTCTGAGAGAGCCGTCCCCTCAGCATATGAGAAAATTTCCAGCAATGGCTAGTAAACTGAGAGAAAATAAAAGATATAGTCTTTCAGTGAAAATTATATTTTCCTGAGGTGTGATGGTAGGTTATGCGATCTTTAATTGTTCCATATATCATGTGACCTTTACCTACATCTTCAGTCATATGATCTTTAATTGCACCCTCCGTCATGTGATCCTAAATTGCACCCTCCGTCATGTGATCTCTCA
Organism: Coenobita brevimanus; assembly: GCF_032717465.1. Classification (NCBI taxonomy): domain Eukaryota; kingdom Metazoa; phylum Arthropoda; class Malacostraca; order Decapoda; family Coenobitidae; genus Coenobita; species Coenobita brevimanus. The sequence continues at coordinate 20,150,292 of NC_137009.1, forward strand.
CTGCACTCTGACAGAACCAGAAAATGTACCGATCACCTTGAACTCCAAAACATTAACCGATTTTAATACAGGGACACCCCCCCCCCTATAAACAACCATACCACCGGCCAATACAGAACCCTCATACCAACACTCCAAACACTGCCTCAGAAAACAACCTACAGACAGCGACTATATGCACACATAGCTAACCGCACGAGTCCACGCCAAGCTGACAGCTATATATACAGTTTATATATATATATATATATATATATATATATATATATATAGTATATATAATATATATATATTATATATAATATATATTGTTACGGAACAGAGAAAGATAATGTACACTTTAAGTGAGAATACTAAAAATCACTACTGTCCCGTAAAGTTCCAGGTTCAAAACAAAGAGTTAGGTAAAATTACAAGTTGAAGTTTAATGCTCAAACTAACAACAAAACATTCAGGACTCATAAGGATAATGTAATGGCAAAAAACAGGTTAAATATATGGTTAACTGCAATAGCCTCTATTAACACGAAATTAGCAAGAGTAAATTTACCTAAGTCAGCCCTGATAAAATGAAAATACACTGGGTAATGCTCAGTTAATACCAGATATATTATTACAGATACAAAATATTATTAATGATGGCTGACAATAAGAACCTTTACATAAATTACAAAAACTTCACTAGGCCTACAAATTAAACTTATGCTATACAGTACAAGAACAAAATGCAACAACACTTACACTCAAATTACACAGCTGCTAGATGGTTGGAGACTTCCTGAGCACTCAATAATAACTGTACAGGGGAGGACAGAGATGTGAACAAAATGAGGAGCAGATCTAAGTGGCAACGATGCAGAGACTGAGCTCATTATATAGGGGCCAGCAGAGCTTGATACAACTTGTAAGAAGGACGCGCAAATGAAGCCATGGGGACAAAGAGCTGATCCTGCTCTGAACAACAGAAAGGACGACTTACTCTACTATAACGGTAGAAGGGGGGGACTGAGGCAGAACACGCTCGTGATCAAACAGGCAGCACACTGTACGTTAGAATTACACAAAGGATTATGAAATCATAGGCTATGTAACACCTCCCCACAAAGAAAAAGAAATTTACAAAGGAAATTTCTTATTACTCTAAAACAATCTGTCTCAAGTCTAGATAAGCAATCTGCAATAACATTTTCTTTCCCCTTGACATGTATGTCTAATGAATACTCCTGAAGAAGTAGACTCCATCTTGTCAATCTCTGATTTTTATCTTTAAACTCACTAAGGAATTTCAGTGGGTTATGATCGGTATAAATGACTATGGGGTCAAAACCAGAACACAAATAAAATGAAAAATGCTGTAAACCCAAAATCAAGGCCAAAAGCTCTTTTCTCAATAGTTGAGTAGTTCTTTTGAGGTGGAGTGAACTTCTTACTGTAATAAGATACAGGGTGTTCAATACCCTGATCATCCTCTTGCAGCAAAACAGCCCCAGCTCCTGTGTCACTTGCAACAACAGCCATCTTAAAAGGCTTAGCAAAATTTGGAGTAGCGAGCACTGGCTGACTTAATAGGACAGCTTTAAGTTTGTCGAAAGAGGATTCACAGTTATCGGTCCAGACAAATTTAACTCCCTTTTTCAGTAGGTCTGTAAGTGGTGATACAAGAATAGAAAAGTTAAGAACAAATCTCCTGTAATAACCTACCATTCCCAAAAATCTTTGTAGCTCTTTCCTACTTTTAGGTCTGTGAAGATCACTTATAACCTGAATTTTAGCTCCTGGTGGTGCAACATGTCCATCACCAATTACATACCCAAGGTACTGAACTTTAGCTTGACCAAACTCACACTTTGATAAATTAGCTACAAGATTAGCCTGAACAAAACGCTCAAGAAATTTACTGACATGGCATAGGTGATCTTTCCATTTGTCACTGAAGATTAATACATCATCAATATAAACAACACACCCTGCCAAACCCTCTGTTACAACATTCATGAGCTTCTGAAATGTGGCTGGTGCATTCTTCATACCATACGGCATTACAGAACATGCAAAAGCCTTTCCTAGTGTTACAAAACATGAGATCTCCCTAGCACGTACAGTCATAGGTACTTGCCAGTATCCCTTTAACAAATCAAACTTACTTATGTACCTAGCCTTTCCGATCTTGTCTATGCAATCTTCCACACGAGGGAGAGGGTAAGTGTCTGTTTTGGTTATCTGATTAACACGTCTGTAGTCGATGCAAAGCCGCTGTGACCCACCTGGCTTAGGGACTAGAGTGACAGGAGAACTCCACTCGCTCTGACGGCTCAATCATCTTGTGGTCCAACAGGTAGCCAAGCTCCTTCTGGATGAGAGGAACTTTCACTGGGTTCACACGGTAAGGAGGCAATTTAATTGGCTTTGCATCTCCAACATCGACATCATGCATCAACACAGTGGTTCTTCCTGGAGTGGCACGGAACACTTGTGGGTACTCCCGCAATAATGCCGAAAACTCCTGCCTTTCCTCGGGAGGTAGATGAGAAAGCTTAGTCTGGAGATCATTCATGATATCAGGATTCTTCCCTAAACTATCACTCAGGCTCATACTGCATGGGAGAGCTTCACTTGCAGACTCGGGTGGAACAGCTACAGTGCAGACTGGATTATTTTCGTCCCGCCTGTGATATAACTTTAGCATGTTGATGTGACATAGTTGCTTGCTCTTTCTACGATCTGGTGTGGCGATGACATAGTTGACATCACTGAGTTTCTTCTCCACGAAATAAGGACCACTAAACTTGGCTTGAAGAGGTTGCCCATGCACTGGTAGCAGAATCAAAACCTGATCTCCTGGCTGAAAGTGGCAAAACCTGGACTTCTTATCATACCAAGTCTTCATTTTCTCCTGAGCAGCTCCTAAATTCTCTCTCGCCAGCTGCAAAGCAGCAGACAGCCGTTCTCTGAACTTCATCACACACTCCAGCAGGCCGACGTCATCTTCCTCCGACAGCCAGCATTCCTTGAGTAACTTAAAGGGTCCTCCCACTTCATGGCCAAACAGCAGTTCAAAAGGTGAGAAGCCCAGTGATTCATTTGGAGATTCTCCCGCGGCAAACACAACGAATGGGAGATCCCCATCCCAGTCTTTCCGATGTTCCAAACAGTATTTCTTGAGCATCGACCCAAGTGTTTGATGATATCTCTCCAACGCTCCCCGAGTCTGGGGATGGTAAGCTGAAGACGTGATCTGGGTGATGCCCAACTCTTTCAGAGACTGCTTGAAAACATTCGACATGAAATTACTTCCCCGGTCTGACTGTACCTCCTTGGGCAGACGAAACTTTGTGAAGAACCCTAGCATTTCCTTAACCACGTTCTTTGCTGAGATATTTCTAAGTGGAATGGCTTCAGGATAACGAGTAGCCATATCAATCAGGGTCAACACATAAGAAAATCCTGAAGAAGTCTTAGGAAGAGGGCCCACAATGTCCACCAACACACAGGTGAAAGGCGCCTCAAAAGGAGGAATGGGAACTGGAGGTGCAACCTTTTCGGTCTGATTACACTTCCCCACAACTTGACAGGTGTGACAAGACTTACAATACCAGGAAACATCCCTGAAGATACCTGGCCAGTAGAAGTGTTTCAAAATGCGTGCCACAGTCTTCCTCACTCCAAGGTGTCCTGCCAAACTGGAATCATGAGCCACTCTAATGATATCCTGCCTACAAACACGAGGGATGACAACTTGATGTACAACCTCCCATTCACAGTCGGCTGATGCTGTTGGGGGTCTCCACTTCCTCATAAGTACTCCTGACTTTACATAATAACAAGTAGAAGCACCGGCTGACTCTTCTTCACTGTAAGCAGAGTTAGCTAGAACTTTCAACTCAGGGTCAGCAACCTGCAACTCAACCAACTCTTGACGAGACAAGTTATCAACACTACGGGGTACTGCCTCATCTGGTGAGTGGTCCAAATTAGCAAGAAAAGTGTCAGCTAGGACAACATCATCATCATCATTATCCTCGAAATCACCAGTAACTTTAGACTTAGCCCTAGTGACAGCACATGCAGGGAACACATCAGGAACATCACAATCCTGGGACGCAGCCACTGGCTCACTAGACAACTGAGGAGCTGGACACACTTGACTTCCACCAATATCATTTCCAAGTAAGAAAGTTACACCTGACATTGGGAGTGTCTCATCCAACCCAACCATAACGGAACCATTAACAAAACCAGATTCTAAATTTACTCTGCACAGAGGGACAGAGAAGTAATTATTCCCTACACCTTGTAAGATTACAGTTTCATCAGAGGAATTAACATTAGAGCCTAGAACACTGGTCAGCATAAGGGATTGGCAAGCACCTGTATCACGATATATTTTAACTGATTTCCTGTCATTACTGTCCAGAGGACTGGCAAAACCATCAGACAGGAAATTAGCACATGAACTCTTGAGAGTGTCACCCACGTTACTGCTCAAAAGAGGAGCTCCATCATGAGAATTTAAGTTACCCCTCAAAGCAGGTTCAGTTAACTCAGTTAAAGAATTCTGGGAACTCTCAAGAGTGGACACTAGACCAATTGATTGAATATTTAAAGACTCCTTTTTGTTCACATCACGCTGTCTCCTGAAACATTTCTCCGTAGTATGACCAAGCTTACTACAATAAGTACATTTACTTTTTTGAAATCTAGAGGTGAAGCTGGTATTTACCTCCTGAGAAACATCATCTTTATTCTCTTTCCTGTTACCTGTACTCTGAGTAGAGGCAACGTACTTACTCTCAGCTTTCCTTTTTTCTCTAGAATATCTCTTGTGAGTGAGAACATATTCATCAGCTAAAACTGCAGCATCAGACAAATTATCTCTTCTTCTCTCATCAATATATAGGCTTACATCTTTATAAATACACCTCTTGAAGTCCTCCAGCAAAATCATCTGCTTAAATTTACCAAAATCAGAATCCACATTCTTAGAATTTAACCACTGCTCTAACAGATCTTCTTTGATTTTTGCATACTCAACATGGGATTGCTTATCTTGCTTGTAAGTTGTCCTAAATTTTACTCTATAGGCTTCAGGAACAAGCTCATAGGCTTTAAGAATCAAGCTCTTAACTACATCATAATTATCAGATTGATCCTGAGGCAAAGATGCATAAGTTACTTGAGCTTTACTGGTGAGAACAGTTTGAAGGAGTACTGGCCAATACTCCTTGGGCCAATTAAAACCTGTAGCTACCCTCTCAAACAACTGAAAATACTTAGTTAAATCAGATTCATTAAAAGGAGGGACAAGTTTAACATTTTTAGCCACATCAAAATCATCAGAGCTAGATGATCCAGTTCCACATTGTTTCATGCGATACTCATGGTCTGCCTGAATTCTAGCAAGTTCAACTTGTGCCTCAACCTCCTTAGAATGGGCCTGAAATTCAGCCTCCTTAACACAAGCCTCCTTAGCCTGAGACTCAGCCTCTTTAGCTCGTGCTTGAAATTCAGCTTCCTTCACACGAGCCTCCTGCAGGGCTAGCTGTAACTTAGCTAATTCAATCTGCGTTTGCTCATTTGGAGGAGTTACATTAAACAAGCTTTCATTAATCATGCCAACAATTTGATCTTTAGAATGATGAGAGCGAACAACAATTCCCAATTGTTGAGCAACAATCTTAAGTTCATTCTTTGTTCTGTTTTCTACATCACACACTATTTGCACATTTGACAAAAAATCTTTGGCTTCATCAAGTGTAGTAATAGTAGACATCATGAATAAGTAACAGTCACAAAATGTCAAGCAATATCCTTATGATAATATCCTGAATATCCTGGCGAGGTCGCCAAATTTATGTTATGGAACAGAGAAAGATAATGTACACTTTAAGTGAGAATACTAAAAATCACTACTGTCCCGTAAAGTTCCAGGTTCAAAACAAAGAGTTAGGTAAAATTACAAGTTAAAGTTTAATGCTCAAACTAACAACAAAACATTCAGGACTCATAAGGATAATGTAATGGCAAAAAACAGGTTAAATATATGGTTAACTGCAATAGCCTCTATTAATAAGAAATTAGCAAGAGTAAATTTACCTAAGTCAGCCCTGATAAAATGAAAATACACTGCGTAATGCTCAGTTAATGCCAGATATATTATTACAGATACAAAATATTATTAATGATGGCTGACAATAAGAACCTTTACATAAATTACAAAAATTTCACTAGGCCTACAAATTAAACTTATGCTATACAGTACAAGAACAAAATGCAACAACACTTATACTCAAATTACACAGCTGCTAGATGGTTGGAGACTTCCTGAGCACTCAATAATAACTGTACAGGGGAGGACAGAGATGTGAACAAAATGAGGAGCAGATCTAAGTGGCAATGATGCAGAGACTGAGCTCATTATATAGGGGCCAGCAGAGCTTGATACAACTTGTAAGAAGGACGCGCAAATGAAGCCATGGGACAAAGAGCTGAAAATCCTGCTCTGAACAACAGAAAGGACGACTTACTCTACTATAACGGTAGAAGGGGGGGACTGAGGTAGAACACGCTCGTGATCAAACAGGCAGCACACTGTACGTTAGAATTACACAAAGGATGATGAAATCATAGGCTATGTAACAATATATATATATATATATATATATATATATATATATATATATATATATATATATATATATATATATATATATATATATATATATGTGTGTGTGTGTGTGTGTGTGTGTGTTTTATGACTAATGGTTAAAAATTATTATTCAGTTTAATCTACATACAAAGTTTAAGTAAAATCCAACTAATGATTTAAGGACGGTTTGAGGACAGATGCACAGACACACATATAGAAGGGCAACTGTCACTCGAATTTGTCTGAGGATGTTTCCTTTTAAGACTACAGTTTGTGCACACGTTACTAAACTTATCAGAAATATAGCGAAAATTCTAAAGTCTTCATTTCTAAGACAAAGAATCCTCATTAAAAGTCAGAGATGTCTTAAAATATTTCCTCTATATTTACTGTAGAACTGTATGAGTATGACAAACCTGCAGTCCATGTAACAATGAAATTTTGAGAGGCAATTTTTCTTCACTTTACTGTGAAATTGACAGGAAAAAGAAAATGCTTTCATAACCAGGATTTACTGATACACTGTCTCTTTCCTGCCAGACTTTTCTTAATCTAAAGCACGTATTGCTGGTGGGCTGCTGCTGTTGGTCATGGACGTGATCACTAACTTCCACAGCTCAACTGGAAAACTGTGAATTCACTTACATTTTGTCACTTTGTCCAGGTTAAACCAGCAGTGCCACACAACTGGGGACCTGGATGTAAACCTGATTGTTGCTGGTCATGTTTGTGGGGAAGGCTGCTGTAATGACTCTCGTGCAGATGATAGCCATTAATCTAAGCCTTCATCAAGCATTGGCTGATCATGTCATAAATGAAACTTAGCCGATAATTTTACCAGTTTCTTTTTAATGAAAAATATGCGAATTATAACCGAGATGATTTGAACTGTGTGTTGATTTCATGGTGGTGTCAGTTGTTCAAAAGGAAGAATTGTTTTTATATACTGGCCTTGTTCTCTTATGAAGAGATGGAGCTGCTTTCGAAGGACACCTTCACGTGGTGACACCGATATAGCCAGGTGGCTCAACTACCTTACACCAACATCCCTCAGCTACTTTCCTAACCTCAGAAAGGAGGATGGTAGACTGGAAGAGAAAGGTAAATTAAACCTGCAGCCCACCAAGCTCATGTTTCAGATGAGCCTAGGGTCAAACCAACAAGATGGAATATTTTAGGCCAGCTTTTGAACAGGAGTAGTATTCATCCAACGCTCTAAAATCTCTCTCAAATACAACTTTCACAACTACGAGAATATAATGACAAGACTGTGACCTCCATACATAACTTGCTTGGATATTTTCTTCACAGTCCATAATTTAGGGATGAACTGTCATGAACCTGATAGCAAATAAATATATGTGAAGTGACTTAGTTTCTTTTATTTTCAAGACCAGATAATCTTTCAATTCGATGACATCATATTTTATTATATTCTTGCCACTTCCAAACAATTTTATTCAACTTTTGAAGGACTTCACCACAACACACACACACACACACACACACACACACACACACACACACACACACACACTGCCCTGTGTGTATGTAACTCCCCTTTGAAAAAATAAATGTATTGGAGGCAGGCCGACGAGAATCGGTGTCCGGCCTGCACAGAAAGTTTGTGCTGGGTTGTGGTGAGAAAAAGCCAGCATTATACTTGGAAGCATGCCATAAAACCATAAATGGAGGCATTCTAGGTGCAGTAAAAAAAGTCACTTCATAATCCCCACCCCCCCAGTGTGCAACCAATCTTATCAATTTTTGTGTGACTTTGGCCTTCAGAATTTGATTTCCTGAAGGTCCATGAAGGAGTTAAAACTCGAGACAAAGTATAAAATACAAAAGGTTCCTCGCCCTCCAACATGGTGGGTTGGACATAATTAGATCTGACACTGAAGGTCAAACAAGATCATAATAATGAATAAAGTCTGAGTTTGCCAATAGCAAAAAATGGATGTAGAGAGGTTGTGTGTGTCAAATGCATCTGTTCCGACAGTAGCCATTATCATTATTGATACAAATTGAGCTAGACTTGTTTCAGGCATTAATCACTTTTTGACTGATCAGACTAAAGACAAAATTTATTCATTATGTGCTAAGGTGGTACACCATCAACTTGTACTGTCTGGCCATCAGCAACAACAACAACAAAAATTATAATCATGAAGTGAATCTTTGAAAATTTTGATTTTCTCACAAAATTTTCTAAGAAAGTTACTATTATCGTAGGGGACAGTTTAATTTGCAAGTTTTGTTTTTAACTTTTGGCAATTACGAGTAGAATAAGAGTAGTGATGCGAGCGCTGTTCAGCCTCCAGGTTCCACACATGAAATGTGTGGGTCCTAATTCTGTTAAAATAAAATCCCACTACGTCTTCCCGCTCCTTTATGCAAATTTTGACGCAATCCTTTTGACGGTAACTCCTCCAGATTAACCGGCTCCCCACAATTATCTCATCTTCTATTATTACCACTTACTGACGATTTTATTCTATTCCTGAACGATCGCTTGGTTTCAAGAAGTCCATCAGGACCATATCAAAGTACTTAAGTTGAGAGAAAAAAATGTCTTAAGCTAATTTACATCTCTTGGAGGTAGCTAGAATAAAATATAGGAGATGCCTTTAGCCTGAGTTGCTTAAGCCAAATCTCCTAAGCCTTGTTACAGTGTATATCACCAAGCGACTGAAATATAAATATAAATTAGTAAATACAATGGCTAAATAAATAAATAAATATTATTCCATGGACCAGTTTACTGTAGAATCCATGTACAGTGTTATGTGGTATGTTCAGATAAGCAAATACATTATGATTTAATTTGTACACGTATTATTAGTTAAATTGAATGTACAATCTCTCTCTCTCTCTCTCTCTCTCTCCTTGCAAACAAACTCGGACAATGGAACTAGGAAACTGTCCAATCAGAGTTGCAGTGTGCATGACGTAATGAAGGGGGCGGCTCTCTCTCCCCAGCTACGTATACGAGTATTTAATGCGGGTCGTGGCCAGCCACTCCACAGACACCAGCCATTTCCTGAGGACATTTCTGTACCGTAAGTCCATGGTTCGTTTTCTCATCGATTTTACTCTGAATATCCATTTTGCACTTCATCCCTGCTATCTAAACACGATTTTTTTTTCTCTTGGGAGAGACATACCAAACGGAACGGGTTAGGGTCAGCCTTCTTTAATCCCGCCACTAATATTGGGTTTTACTAAGCTGAATAAAATTGCATTGTAACAGAAAGATGGATAGGTATGAAGGCATAGTGATTCCGACAGTGCTGTATGGCTGCGAGGAATGAACCCTAATCGCTATAACCCGGAATGGTTTTAAGTGTTGCAAATGAGGTGCTTAAGGTTTCATTGGGGTGTTAGATGGTTTGACAGTGTGAGAAATAACACTGCAAGTTAGAATGTGAAAGCAGACTTGGCTTAAAGGAAAGAGCAGATTATGGTTTGTGAAAGAGGTACAGTCATATGGGAAAATATGGGTGCCGAGAGAATGATCGAGAAAATCTACATATAAAACCTGGATGAGTGAGAAGAGGGAGGCCCTGGGGAAGGTGGAATGATAGTGCAAGACTTGCTGTTAATTTTACAGAGGTTTGAACATTCAGATAAGGGTAACTGATGCCAATGGAATACTGTATACTAAATCAAAATGAAATGGTTTGTGAAGGAATAACCAGCTGTCAATGATATATAACATAGGAAATGAAGAGACTCGGATAAACAGTAATTTGCTGGCAATGATGATGATGATGGGTAGAAATTGTTTTGGTGTCGACCATCACATATGACAGCTGAGAGACTGAATGTGAGTTCATGGGATATATTTGTCTTGTTTTCGACCGCCACTCCGCAGCAGCAGATAGTGAACATATGTTTTTAAAGAGTACCATGACGCAGAGTGATGTAAGGGACTTCCTACCACCTCCGCCTGGTGTTTTAATCCCTGATTCTGATGATTTACCCAATAAATGCTATATATAAGCCCTCAAGTTCGAATAGTTTCTCCCTGGCAAAATAGTATGATATCAAGAACAATAAAAAATGGGGGGCTTCTCTCATGTGCAGAATTCTCGTCGGCTTAGGAGCTTTCTTCCATTTCTGTCCTTGCGAAACAGGTGTCATACTGACAGAGTTCTTGTTGACTCCGGAGGTTCTCGTACCGGTATAATGAGCATATAGCCTACTGATCTGTTCCACTCTTTGCATCCATGCCTCCACCATTACGGAAGGCACGCACCACCCATCTAGAGCCACACTTAGCCCATTTCTCTCCAACCCTGATTCGAAGAGTTAACCACTACACCAGGTATTTCGTATATGCAACTGTCTTCTTCAGTCTGTTTTTCCCCGTGCCAGTGATTTTCAGTCTGTTAAATGTAATTTGCATATGCGTCTGAAATTTTGCGAGTCCTGAATTTGGATTTCCAGCTTCATTTGGGAATGGCAAGTTTTGCTGAATCTTGGGATCTTTCTTTTCTGCATAAGAAAATATTCTACCTTAATATCATCTAGAATATAGCGAGTGTTATCTTCATTTTCACATAATACATCAATGACACACATGAAGATAATGAATTTTTTCATTTTGATGTCTCTTAATGATCATAATCTTGGTATACGCAGATGATTTGATCTAACTGAGGAGAGACTTATCATAATGTCCGGGGTTAATATGCAGCCTGTATCTAACTCCCCCACTTCAAAAAGTCTCTGCTAAGTTAAATGAAAGAAAAAAAATGTTGCTTCAGATCTGCGAGGCTATTCGTTCAGGAGGTTTTAAAAATATCGTCCTAAATCCTCTTTTACTTCAGATGTTTAACATGTTCAGTCATTCCTTCAATACTCTCATTATTGTATTATATCTATATTTACACGATTTTCTTTTTTTTTTTGGGGGGGGGCTACTCAGATTTAAGGAGTAAGATCTATACCCACATTAACGTCACCATCATTATTCATTTTCACCCATCATTATTTTCATCACCGCCATCATTGCCCATTATCACCATCATCATTATCATCGTTATCGTCATCACCATTATCCAGCATCATCCATCATGATCATCATCCTCATTATTTTAACTACCACCACCATCATCACCATTCATTATCAATATCATTTTCACCATATCTGCCACCATCACCAACACTATCATCCTCGGTACCATCATCAAAGAAAAAGAAGATGGGTTTATATCAAGAGAGCCGTGGTTGATTAGTAGACCAGTGATCGAAAGGACGCAAGATCGATCCTCTCTTGTGGCAAAGTACAGTTCGGGAATTTAAATTTCGCTAAATGTTAGTAACCCACTGACTTCGATGCCAAGTTTTTCACTTTAATCAGGCTGCCTTCACACGATCTTTTCAGCTTCAGCACTCACTTTAGTGATAAGGGTAAAAGCATCTATATTTTAACCTTCCTGTACATTATATATTGTTTATGCTGCTGTGAAGGTGACGGACAGGGACGCCTTCACGTGGTGACATCGATATGAGCTGAGGGCGGAATTGCCTGGTTATACGAACGTCCCTCAGTCCCCTCCCTATCCTCCGAAAGTAGGATGGTGGCCTGCAAAGGAAGGACAGTTGTAGTCTGCAGTCCACCGGGTTCAAGTTCAGATGAACCTGATATTGCAACGACTATTAAATCCTACCGCCATTATAGTTTCAGACAGACTATTGGACAGAAAGGGTTAAAGATATTCTTCAGTTAACCCAGTTTGCCCAAGGATGTCATGTTCGTTTTAACCATCCTATTTCCATATGATTATATTCGGGTTAGAGAGCAGTTTTCGAGGTGGAAGTTTGAGATAATGCGTTCATTAGTTTTTTCAGTGTGTGAGACCTTCCTTAAAGATAAACCTTCAGGAGGTAACAATGAATATTCTAAACTGTTTTGTCATCATAATTTCAAGAGGTTAACCTCCCTATGTCGCATATAGTTTTAATTCTTACTGCCATCAGATGTTTATATTTAAGAGAGCCTCGTATTGAAAGGTTTAGAAACAATTTTCGTTTAATCCGGTCCGTATGATGACGTCTGTATATTATACCGTGTTCTTGCTACGGCTAGAGGTAATTTCATCAGGCTTCTGGGAGACAACTTCCAGTGTAGGCGTTAATGAAGACAATATCTGACCCATTCAGTGGAAAAGTATCCCCTAAGCTTAGAAAACTGTCTGGTGATTAACACCTGTACGATGTCGTCATTTGTATTGTATTATTGTTACTACCAGTGTGAGGCCCTAAGACGCTATTGGTAACTTAACGAAAAACATATATATTATATTAAAATGATTGTTATGATGCTGGTATAGAACAGTCCAGAAAAAGTGATCACACACACACACACACACACACGAGGCACCGAGCGGAGCAGACGCACGTCGCCACCACTCGATACCTGGCCAACTTGGCCAATGGCATTACCTGAATTGGTATCTTTATATGAGTCAAGTTCTGTACCAGGTTAGACTAAATAGTGTTCTAATATAAAATACCGGTAACAAGTTTTAAGTAAGACTGTTGTTCAAACAGTAAAGAAAACAAAGTAGCGCAAGAATGCGCAAAATCAGCTGATAAATTGTTTAGTCTACAACTGCACCAGGGAATGTAAGTACCATATGTGCTTTTAGTACTACAACATGGCCACATAATTTAGTAATGCAAATTTGGAAAAGAAAAAGGATAAAGGTAGAAAACAGGATGATGATTTCTACCAAGAACTGGTTGATATGGAGACTCACAATAAACTGGTGGAACAAGTACACAGACTAGAGATGGCTTTTCAGAATGAGATTGATGAAATTAAGAAACAGATGCACTTGCAAAAGGAAGAAATAGAAAAATTAGGAAAGGAAGTCAACAAGAAAGAGAATAATAGATGAACTGACAGTAGAAATGGATTCACTTAGGAGGAAAATTAGTGAAATGGCAAGTACAGTAGTCAACCACGAGAGTATTATGAAAGAGTTAAAAAATGATACAGAGACAATTAGACAAGTAGGCAATCTGATAGATCAGAGCAGTGATATTGACGAGAAGATATCACAAGTGATTGCAGCTGTGCAAAGCTACAAAAATGATGTGGAAACCACTTATGCTGAAATGGTGAAAGTAAAGAAAGACTTAAAAACAAGGGTGGAAGAAAAAAGCATTAAAAAGGAAGTGAAAAGAAAAAATCCAAAACAATCCTAAATTAGTCAGAGATTCAGCAGATATCAACAAATCTATAGTAATCACTGGTATAGAAGAGGAAGAAGTAAGAAACAAGATCTCAAGAGACAAAAAGGAGATGGCAAATGTAATGAGCATATTGAAGGAAGTATCAGAGCAAATATGTAGTAGAGACATAGAGGAATACAAAAGTTTGGGGAAATACGAGAGAAACAAATCAAGGCACTCTAAAGGTAACCTTCCAGAGTGTAAACACTGTGGAGGAGATACTAAAAAATGCAAAGAATCTTATGGAAAAAGAGCAATTTAAAAGTGTATGGATAAAAAGATGCCTGACACTAGAGGAACTGGAAATGCTGAAAGAGAAGAGGGAGGAAGCAATTACTAAAAATGAGGGAAGATCAGAGGAGGAGAAGAATACATTTTTTTACAAAGTAATAGGATTGCAGGTACGAAAGTGATACATAAACAGGAGGGAATAAAAAGGAGGGAGATAATAGAACCAAGTCATGACAAGTATAAAAACAAGATGATTAAGTTGATGTACTCAGATGTAGATGGAATGGTATCTAAATTATTAGAGATGAATGATTATATCAGAGAAAATGAACCACATATAATATGCCTACCTGAAACAAAATTAACGCCAAGGATATCAAATGACATCCTAAACTCAGAGGTAAACAATATATGGAGAAGAGATAGGAACTTAAAAAAAGGAGGAAGAATTATAATATTAACTAAGAAAAATCTAAAAGTCAAAGAAATAGAACTAGATCTACCCTTACAAGTAGATCTGATTGCAGTAGAGATCAATACATCTGAAGGGAAAGTAACTGTAGCCAATTTGTACATGCCACCCAGATCAAACACATGGGAAACAGGCGAATATGAGGACCTGGCAGAGAGTACAATTCAGAGTTTGAGAGCATTACTACATAGAATGGAAGAGAAATCGGAAAGAATTATACTAACTAGAGATTTTAATACAAATAGAAATTGGAATACTCTAGATATAATAAGCCAAGAAAGCTGTTGGGACCAAAAGCTATTGGATCTCGTGCAGGAGTTTAACAGCAATGAAAGGTACAAAAAGAGCCTAAACTATAAAAATGGAAACTATCATGACCTAAAGAAGTACTTCTTAGAAACTGATTGGGAAAAGGAGCTTATAGGTCAAGATTTAAATGCTATATATAAAAAATTCTGTGAACTTTATGAAACAGGAGTCTAGAACTACATTCCACAACACAAAGAATCAGAAAATAAAATAAGAAATGGTTCAACACGGAATGTAAAAAATCAAAAGAAAAAAAGAGATTTGTTGTGGAATAGATACAGAAAACACAATAGTGAAAGGGCATATAACAATAATAAACAGGCAAGAAACGATTATACAAGAATAAGGAGGGCAGCCCAAAAACAGTTTGAGGAGGATATCATAAATAAAAGTAGTGATCAACCGAAGCTATTTTACATCTACATCAGAAGCAAAACCAAAGTAAAAGACAAACTACAATCCATTACGGACGAGAGCATCACCTATACACAAGAGAAGGATGTTTGTGAAGCACTAAATAAGAATTTTCAATCAGTTTATACAGAAGAAAAAAATTTTGAGAGGGATTATGTGGAACATTCATGCCCACAAATAGTACCAGACATACAAATATCAAAAAAAGAAATACAGGAGGAGTTAAGTAAACTAGACAGGGGAAAAGGAAATGGTCCTGATGAAATTTCATGTTGGGTGCTACGTGAATGTCCAGAAGAGTTAAATAAACCATTATCTTTAATTTTTCAAGAAATCCTTGAGACAAGGTACAGTACCTGATATTTGGAAGAAAGCAAACATTGTTCCCTTATTCAAGAAAGGGAATAGACAAAATCCACCCAACTACCGACCATTATCACTAACCAGTGTTTTAAGCAAAGTATTAGAAAAGCTTATTAGAAAAGCGTGGGTAAATCGTCTAGAAGAGCACAATATGATAACAGAAAGACAGTTTGTTTTCAGAAAACGAAAATCATGTGTTACTAATCTGTTGAGCTGCTATGACAGAGTAACAGACACATTACAGAAAAGAAAAGGATGGTTGGACAGTATCTATTTAGATATCAAGAAAGCATTTGACAGAGTACCACACCAAAGACTTTTATGGAAACTGTACCATCAAGGAGGAATCCGAGGCAAACTGTATTGTTGGATGCAAGATTTACTCATAAACAGAGCAATAAGAACAGTACTAAGGAGAAATTACTCTTCATGGAGAGAAGTGACTAGCGGAGTTCCACAGGGCTTAGTGCTGGCACCAATCAGGTTTTTAGTATATATAAATGATATAGAGAGTAACACTGGAAATTAAAGCTATCTAAATATGTTTGCAGATGATGCAAAAATACAAAGGAGAATTACTAACACAGACTCTTGTAAAGACCTACAAGATGAATTAAATAAACTTCATGAATAGAATAATACATGGCAAATGGAATTCAATGTGGACAAGTGTCATGTAATCAAGTTTATTAAAAGTGGAAAAAAAACTGAGTGGGATTATAAGTTAGGAGATAAAACCCTACACACACCAGAAAGAGAGTAGGACCTGGGTGTGATTATCAATTACAAACTATCTCCGGCTGACCACATCAGTGAGAAGGTACGGAACATGTATACACTGCTTCCAAATATGAGAATAGCGTTCACATACATAAATGAAGACATGCTAAGAAAGATAATAAGATCATTCATCAGACCAACCCTGGAGTATGCATTAGTAGTCTGGAGTCCCCATCTCAAAAAACACATAGACAAGATTGAAAAAGTTCAAAGGGCCGCTACAAGATGGGTACCAAGCTTAATGGATCTAAGCTACAAAGACTAAAAAAAAACTGAATCTACCAACACTACAGGACAGAAGGAAAAGAGATGACATTATTCTATCTATCTATCTATCTATCTATTGCCAGACGCCTCAATCCCGTTTGGGGTGGCCACAAACAATTCGCCTCCAAGTCGCCCTGTCCCCCGCCATTTCACTGCCCTGCTCCCAACTCACACACCCCTCTCTCATATACCTCTCCACCCCATCCCTCCATCTCATCCTCGGCCTCCCCCTCCCTCTTCCCCCCTCCACCTCACTCACATACACTCTCTTCGTCAGTCTTTCACCCTCCATCCTCTCCACATGGCCAAACCACCTCAGTGTGTTTCTTATAACGCTTCCTATCACATCCACATCCACACCACAACGCTCCTTTATATCTTCATTCGTCAGCCTGTCTCTCCACGTGACTCCACAGGCCCCTCTTAAATAACTCATTTCCACTGCTATCACTCTTGACTTGTGTCTTTCCAACAATGTCCAAGCGTCACTTCCGTACGTTAGAGTTGCTATCACAATACTGTCATGTAGTAACTGTGTTGCTGTTTGCTGATGATACAGTATTGTTGAGTGAAGATGAATGGGAGCGTCAAGGTTTGGTGAATGAATTTGGGACAGTGTGTAGGAGGAGGAATCTGAAAGTTAATGTAAACAAAAGTAAAGTTATGGTGTTTGAGAGGAATGAAGTCACAGAGTGTGCAGCGAGGTTGGATGGTGAGGATATGGAGAATGTGAGTGCATTCAAGTACTTGGGTAGTGTGATGAGTAAGGATGGAACTTTGGGGGATGAAGTATGTGAAAGGGTACAGCAGGCAAGAAAGGTTGTTGGTACACTGAAAGCAGTGATGAGAAATAGGGAGGTGAGTATGGAAGTTAAGAAGTCACTGCATGATGGTATTGTGATCCCTACCCTGATGTATGGAAGCGAGGCGTGGACCTTGCAAGAGGGGAACAAGTCAAGAGTGAGAGCAGTGGAAATGAGTTACTTGAGAGGAGCATGTGGAGTGACAGGTTGACGAATGAAGAAGTGAAGGAACGTTGTGGGGTAGATGTGGATGTGGTTGAAAAGATTAGGAGAAATACACTGAGGTGGTTTGGACATGTGGAGAGAATGGAGATTGAAAGACTGACTAAAAGGGTGTATGTAGGTGAGGTGGAGGGAGGGAGAGGGAGGGGTAGACCGAGGATGAGGTGGAGGGATGGAATTGAGAGGTATATGAGGGAGGGGGGGGTGAGTTGGGGGGAGGGGAGTCAAATGGTGGATGACAGAGTGACTTGGAGGCGTTTTGTCTGTGGCCACCCTTTGCGGGATTAGGGCGTCGGGCTATAGATAGATAGATAGATAGATAGTAACTTTTTCCCTTCCATGCTCACTTCCCTGTTTCTTATCACTGCTTTCAAAGAACCAGCAACCTTTCTTCCCTGCTGTACCCTTTCAAGCACTTCACCCTCCAAACCTCCATCCTTACTCATCACACTACCCAAGTACTTAAACGTACTCACATTTTCCAATTCCTCACCACCCAACCTCGCTGTACATTCACTAACTTCACCTCTCTCAAAGACCATCACTTTACTCTTCCCTACATTCACCTTTAGATTCCGTTTCTTACACACTCTCCCAAACTCATCCACCAAGCCTTGCAGCTCCCCTTCGTCTTCACTCAACAACACAGTATCATCTGCAAACAACAGTACAGGGAGTTTCCAAACACTATCCTCTCTCACCAGGGCTACTCCAACATCCACTACCCTACCTTGTACCTCTTTTATTACCCCATCCATGTACAGATTGAACAGCCATGGAGACATGACAAATCCCTGTTTCAAACCAACTTTCAAAGAGAAAAATTCACTTAGTTCACCATCCACACGCACTGCAGCCTTCGCACCATCGTACATACTCTTCACAGCATTCAACAAATTCCCATCTACTCCATATATTCTTAACACTTTCCACAATCCTTGTCTATCCACCCTGTCATATGCTTTCTCGAAATCCATGAAAGCCACATACAATTTCTTTCCCTTCTCTAGAAACTTTTCCACTAAAGATCTAAGAATGAATATCTGATCTACACAACCTCTTCCCTTCCTAAAGCCTCCCTGTTCTTCTCCAACTAATTTCTCTGTTCTTTCTCTAACTCTGTCTATAAGTATCCTACCATACACTTTTCCTATTATACTAAGAAAACAAAGCCCCTATGATTACCACACACTTCTTTTTCCCCTTTTCCTTTGTACAAGGGAATAATTATACCTGACTTCCAATCCTCCGCGACTCTACCTTCCTCCCAGGCCAATCTGCAAATCTTCCACATCCATTCTACTACTATCTCTCCCCCATGTTTCAGCATTTCACCACACACTGCATCAATTCCTGGGGCTTTCCCCGATTTAACTTTCTTCAGTGCTTCCACAACTTCTATCCTATTGATTTCTTCCTGTCCTCTCACCTCCCTCCTTCTCCCAGCCATTCCCCAGCCACTTATACTCGCATTACTTCCATCCTCTACATTCAACAATTCCTTAAAGTGTTCTCTCCATCTGTTCACTTTTTCTCCCTTCTCCAATAGTAATCTACCATTTTTATCTTTCACTCCCCTGCTTACTTCACTTCCACCCTGTCTTACTCTTTTCACTTCTCTCCAGAACATTTTCTTACAGTCCCTCCACTTTACACTCAAATTCCTTCCAAATTCCTCATCCACTCTCTTCTTACTCTCTCTTACTAATCTTTTCACCTCTCTCTTTCTTTCCACATATAACTCTCTCTTCCGCCTCTCAACTTCTTCCACGCCCCTATATCTCATCCATTCATTGTATGCTTTCTTCTTTTGTGCCACAGCCTGTTTCACCTCTTCAGTCCACCACGCTGTTCCTTGCACCCCCCTTCGTCTTCTCTTCCTTCCACACACAAAATCACATGCTGCACATATTTCCTCTGTAAATATCTTACACACACCTTCCACGTCTCCCATCTGGTCCAAATCATATTTGCCCAATCGTTCCTCCACTTCTCTCTTATACTCTGCCTTTTTCTCATCCTCTTGTAACCTTTCCACTCTCCTTGCAACTACTTCTTCCTCTCGTCTTTCCCCTCTTCTATTCCTCCATCTTACTTGCATTCTAATTCTGGCCACCACCAAGTAGTGGTCAGAAAGTCCACTCCCCCAACCTCTATACAATCTTGCATCCTTTTCACATCTTCACATCCTTTCATCCACACACACATAATCAATCATTGCCTTCCTTTCATTCAGTTCACCACCCACCCTTCTCATCACTCGCCATGTATACCTGTGGATCATTTTATGCCTGAAGAGGGTATTGGCTATCACCAACCCCCTCCCAGCACAAATGTCCACTAACGCACTCCCATTCTCATCTATCTCAGCAGGCACACCCCACTCACCAACTATTCCATCCACCTTCACACTCCCAACTTTACCATTCATATCACCAATCAAAAACACTCTCTCATTCCTTCCAAACTTTTCCATGCACACTTCCACATTTGTCCAGAACTCTTCTCTCACTCTTGTAGCACGATCTTGCGTTGGCGCATACACACACACAATCGCCCACATTTGTATTCCAACTTTCAACTTTACCCACACAATCCTTGACCCAACTGATCCATACTGTCTTATGCTACTCTTCCATCTTTTACTCACAACTATACATACTCCTTCCTGTGCCCTCTCTTCTCACCTACTCCTGCACATATACTCCATCCATACTCCCATTCTCTCACACTTTCTCCTCTCCATTTTGTTTCCGTTATTCCACATACATCCACTTTCGCACCCTCAAGCACCTGGACAATCTCTCTCTCTTTCACCTCATCATTCGCTCCTCTTACATTCCATGTACTCATTACCAAGTCCTTTGTCCGGTCCTGGGTCGTCATGGTTTGGTCAGTCCTTGTCCGAGGCTTCTTGTTTGTTTTTTTTAGTTTGTTGTTTTCCGGGGAGGGGCACTAACCCTCCGCCAACCCTTTAAGTCGCCTTTTAATATACCTAACTGAAACAAAATTAACACCAACGATATCAAATGACACTCTAAACTTAGAGGAATACAATATATGGAGAAGAGATTGGAACTTAAAAAAGGAGGAGGAATTATAATACTAACAAAGAAAAATATAAAAGTCAAAGAAATAGAACTAGATATACCCTCACAAGTAGAACTGATTGCAGTAGAGATCAATACATCTGAAGGGAAAGTAATTTAGCCAATTTGTACATGCCACCCAGATCAAACACATGGGAAGAAGGCGAATATGAGGATCTGGCAGCGAGTACAATTCAGGGTTTAAGAGTATTACTACATAGAATGGAGGAGAAATTGGAAAGAATTATACTAACTGGAGATTTTAATACAAATAGAAATTGGAATACTCTAGCTATAATAAGCCAAGAAAGCTGTTGGGACCAAAAGCTCTTGGATGTCATGCAGTTTTTCCTAACACAACATGTAAGGGAAAGCACCAGAAAAAGAGGATTGGATGCACCCTCATTGCTAGATATTATATTTACTAGGCAAGAAAATGTTATTGACAATTTAATGTATCACCCTCCATTTGGCAAAAGCGACCATGCAGTACTAAATCGCAACTTCAGGATTGCATATGACAAAGTTAACAGCAATGAAAGTTACAAAAAGAGCCTAAATTATAAAAAGGGAAACTATTATGACCTAAAGAAGTACTTCCTAGAAAGTGATTGGGAAAAGGAGCTTAAAGGACAAGGTTTAAATGCTATATATAAAAAATTCCGTGAACTTTATCAAATAGAAGTCCAGAAGTACATTACACAGCACAAAGAAGCAGAAAAGAAAAGAAAGAAATGGTTCAATTCAGAATATTAAAAAATTAAAAGAAAAAAGAGATTTGTTATGGAATAGATACGGAAGACACAATAGTGAGAGGGCATATGACAACTATAAAGAGGTAAGAAATGACGATACAAGAATAAAGAGGGAAGCCCAAAAACAGTTTGAGGAGGATATCATAAATAAAAGTAGTGATCAACCGAAGCTATTTTACAGCTACATCAGAAGCAAAACCAAGATAAAAGATAAAATTCAATCCATTACGGATAAGGGGATCACCTATACACAAGATAAAGATATTTGTGAAGCACTAAACAAGAATTTCCAGTCAGTTTTTACAGAAGAAAATAATTTTGAGAGGGGTGATATGGAACAGGCATGCCCACACATATTCCCAGATATACAAATATCAGAAAAAGAAATACAGGTGGAGCTAGGTAAATTAGTCAAAGGAAAAGCAAATGGTCCTGATGAAATTTCATGCTGGGTGCTACATGAATGTGCAAAGGAGTTAAGTAAACCATTATTTTTTATTTTCAAGGAATCCTTGGGACAAGGTAAACTACCTGATATTTGGAAGAAAGCAAACATTGTTCCCTTATTCAAGAAAGGAAATAGACAAAATCCACTCAGCTACCGCCCAGTATCACTAACCAGTGTTGTAAGCAAGGTATTAGAAAAGCTGATAAGAAAAGCTTGGGTAAATCATCTAGAACACAGTATGATATCAGAAAAACGGTTTGGTTTCAGAAAAGGAGAATCTTGTGTTACTAATCTGTTGAGCTACTATGACAGAGTAACTGAAACATTACAGAAAAGAGAAGGATGAGTGGATAGCATCTATTTAGATTTTAAGAAAGCATTTGTCAGAGTTAAGCACCAAAGACTTTTATGGAAACTGTACCATCAAGGAGGAAATCGAAGCAAAGTGTATTGTTGGATGCAAGATTTTCTTCAAAAAAGAGAAATGAGATCAGTACCAAGGGGAAATTACTCATCATGGAGAGAAGTGACTAGCAGAGTTCCACAGCGCTCAGTGCTGGCACCAATCATGTTTTTAGTGTATATAAATGATATAGATAGCACCATTGGAAATGAAAGCTATCTAAATATGTTTGCCAATGATGCAAAAATACAAAGGTCAATTACTAAAGCAGACTCTTGTAAAGAGCTACAAGAAGAATTAAAGAAAATTCATGAATGGAGCAATACATGGCAAATGGAATTCAATGTGGACAAGTGTCACGTAATTGAGTTTGGTAAAAGTGGAAAAAGACCTAATTGGGATTAAAAGTTAGGAAATAAAACCCTACACACACCAGAAAGAGAGAAGGACCTAGGTGTGATTATTAATAATAGACTATCTCCGGCTGACCACATCAGTGAGAAGGTATGGAACATGTATACACTGCTTGCAAATATGAGAATAGCGTTCACATACATAAAAGAAGACATGCTAAGAAAGATAATAGCATCATTCATCCGACCAACCCTGGAGTATGCATCAGTATTCTGCAGTCCTCATCTCAAAAAACAAATAGATAAGATTGAAAAAGTTCAAAGGGCCGCTACAAGATGGGTACCAAGCTTAAGAGATTTAAGCTACGAAGAAAGACTAGAAAAACTGATATCTGCCTACACTACAGGAGAGAAGGAAAAGAGGAGACATGACTATGATATATAAATGCATATCAGAGAAAGAGAAAATAGACATAAATAATTACATAACCTATGGAGATACATCAGCAAGAGGACACTGCAAAAGACTGCATAAAAAGAGAGGCGATAAAGACGTAAGAAAATTCGGTATCCCAAATAGAGCAATTGATCAGTGGAATGCACTACCGAATGAAATAGTGTGTGTCAAAACAATTCATAAATTTAATTATATGTACGATAAATATGGTTTAAGACACTGGACAGTACGAGTTTGACTCATTCCTGTAAAGATAGTTAGGTAAGAACAATTAGGTAAGAATACACTATCCACCACGGGCCCATCTCCCTCTCCCCATGCCCCCACCACAACGCGTGACGGCCAGCTACCCCCTCCACACACCACCGACCACTAAAAACATTTACTTATAGCTTCTGACTGTTTAATGTTACACAGTGACTGGATACTACCGTCAGAATGATAAATTGTATGATTACAGACCTCACTATCATATCTATGTATCTATTGCCAGACGCCTCAATCCCGTTTGGGGTAGCCACAAACAAATCGCCTCCAAGTCGCCCTGTCCCCCGCCATTTCACTGCCCTGCCCCCAACTCACACACCCCTTTCTCATATACCTCTCCAACCCATCCCTCCATCTCATCCTCGGCCTCCCTCTCCCTCTTCCCCCCTCCACCTCACTCACATACACTCTCTTCGTCAGTCTTTCACCCTCCATCCTCTCCACATGGCCAAACCACCTCAGTGTGTTCCTCATAACGCTTCCCATCACATCCACATCCACACCACAACGTTCCTTTATATCCTCATTCGTCAGCCTGTCTCTCCATGTAACTCCACAGGCTCCTCTTAAATAACTCATTTCCACTGCTCTCACTCTTGGCTTGTGTCCTTCCACCAACATCCAAGCTTCACTTCCGTAAATTAGAGTTGGTATCATAATACTGTCATGTAGTAACTTTTTCACTTCCATGCTCACTTCCCTGTTTCTTATCACTGCTTTCAAAGAACCAGCAACCTTTCTTCCCTGCTGTACCCTTTCAAGCACTTCACCCTCCAAACCTCCATCCTTACTCATCACACTACCCAAGTACTTAAACGTACTCACATTTTCCAATTCCTTACCATCCAACCTCGCTGTACATTCACTGACTTCACCTCTCTCAAAGACCATCACTTTACTCTTCCCTACATTCACCTTTAGATTCCGTTTCTTACACACTCTCCCAAACTCATCCACCAAGCCTTGAAGCTCCCCTTCGTCTTCACTCAACAACACAGTTTCAGCTGCAAACAACAGTACAGGGAGTTTCCAAACACTATCCTCTCTCACCAGGGCCACTCCAACATCCACTACCCTAAATGTACCTCTTTTATTACCCCATCCATGTACAGATTGAACAACCATGGAGACATGACAAATCCCTGTTTCAAACCAACTTTCAAAGAGAAAAATTCACTTAGTTCACCATCCACACGCACTGCAGCCTTCGCACCATCGTACATACTCTTCACAGCATTCAACAATTTCCCATCTACTCCATATATTCTTAACACTTTTCACAATCCTTGTCTATCCACCCTGTCATATGCTTTCTCCAAATCCATGAAAGCCGCATACAACTTCTTTCACTTCTCTAGAAACTTTTCCACTAAAGATCTAAGAACGAATATCTGATCTACACAACCTCTTCCCTTCCTAAAGCCTCCCTGTTCTTCTCGAATTAATTTCTCTGTTCTTTCCCTAAATCTGTCAATAAGTATCCTACCATACACTTTTCCTATTATACTAAGAAGACAAATGCCCCTATGATTACCACACACTTCTTTTTCCCCTTTTCCTTTGTACAAGGGAATAATTATACCTGACTTCCAATCGTCCGGGACTCTACCTTCCTCCCAGGCCAATCTGCACATCTTCCACATCCATTCTACTACTATCTCTCCCCCATGCTTCAGCATTTCACCACACACTTCATCAATTCCTGGGGGTTTCCATGATTTAACATCCTTCATTGCTTCCACAACTTCTATCCTACTGATTTCTTCCTGTCTTCTCACCTCCCTCCTTCTCCCAGCCATTCCCCAGCCACTTATACTCGCATTACTTCCATCCTCTATGGTACATTTCCTTAAAGTGTTCTCTCCATCTGCTCACTTTTTCTCCTTTCTCCACAAGTAATCTACCATTTTTATCTTTCACATCTCCCTGCGTTCAGATCGTGGTGTATAAATCACAATACTATGAAGAAAAACACTGTGTAATATTTTTTATTCGTTATCATAACAAAACCATTATTTCCCAAGACAAACGGATGATGGATGAGTGGTTGAGACAATGCGTGTAGGACTTACTCTCTTGCCCTTGGATGTGGGGAGGGTGGAGGGTAGACGAATGAATGAAAATGAGGGAGGGGGGGGGTTGAAACTGGGAGTGCAGCGGTGCCACATATACCGAAATGCTCGTCAAGCCGGTCGCTCAATTTTTGCTGGAGACTGTACAGTACCTTTCCTTCTTGTTGGAACTTTGCTCTCATTCAACCTGTCCCCAAAAAAGGTGACCATTTTCGCCCCTTTAACTATCGTCCAGCTACTCTAATATCTGTATTTCTGAAATTTTTGAATACATTCTTTGAAAAAAAAAAAAAACACTTTTCTATCATAACCTTCTTATCGCTCAACAGTATGGCGTCCGCGAGGGACGCTCCACTGGCGAGTTTCTCACCCTCCTTTCAGACTCCCAGTCGTCCTCCTTCGCGATTTTGGCAAAGGCTTTGTCATTGCACTTCATATATCTTCAAAGCTTTTGACTGAGTCTGGCATAAATTTTCAATTTCCAAACTGTCCTCTTATGGTTTCTATCGTCCTGTCAGTGCATTCATTTCTAGTTTCCATTTTGGCCGTTCTATAGGCACTGCTGTAGACAGACACCGTTCTTCTCCTGGAGCTATCAATAGTTGTGTTCCTCAGGAATCTGTCCTATCTCACCATCTTATTTGAACATACTTTGTCATTCATTCTCTAGGTATTATGATTTGCAAGATCATACTACCTCTCTTGAGTGAGAAGGCGACTCCTTGCCATCTTTACCCCTGCACAGTTATTGACCTTATACATGGGTTTTATTCAGCCCTGTGTGGAGTAAACTGTCATATGTAGGGATGCTCCCCACATACAGGTCTTCTCAACAAGGCAGAGGCATAGATATTTCGTCTCATTAACTCTCCTCCCCTCACTGATTACCTTCAGTTTCCGTTTCTATGCCACACTGTTCCATCTTCATCTCTTTTCTATCGCTATTTCAGTGAATGCTGCTCCACTGACCTGTCAGCTTGCTTCCTCCCAGTCTACGGCGGTTGCATTGCATCTGTCTAGCTGCAAATTCTCTAGTCCAAGAGTTAACCGTTATTCTCAGTCCTTCATGTATGTAACACATAAATTGTAGAATTGTCGTCCTCTGTCTGTAATTCCTACTGTCTATGACCTCCAGTCTCTAACGCAGTGTGTCCAGGCAACTCGTAATAAACGGCTCTTGAAATTGGTTCTCAGATATGTATTTATATTCTTGGAGGGAACAATCTTGCAGGCTTCTGGCATTTGGTTCCTTCTTCCTTGCATAAAAAAGAAAAAAAATAGAAATTCGCCATGTTTCATAAGTGTTAGAGGGACGACTTAGACTGTGGATGTGGTAACAGGTTTAGGAAATGACTAAGTGATACGGGATATACACTGATAACGCTGAGAAAGCCGTCCCCTCAGCACATGAGAAAATTTCCAGCAATGGCTAGTAAACTGAGAGAAAATAAAAGATATAGTCTTTCAGTGAAAATTATATTTTCCTGAGGTGTGATGGTAGGTAATGCGATCTTTAATTGTTCCATATATCCTGTGACCTTTACCTACACCTTCAGTCATATGATCTTTAATTGCACCCTCCGCCATGTGATCCTAAATTGCACCCTCCGTCATGTGATCTCTCACTGCACACTGACAGAACCAGAAAATGTACCGATCACCTTGAACTCCAAAACATTAACCGATTTTAATACAGGTACACACACCCCTATAAACAACCATACCACCGGCCAATACAGAACCCTCATACCAACACTTCAAACACTGCCTCAGAAAACAACCTACAGACAACGACTATATGCACACATAGCTAACCACACGACTCCACGCCAAGCAGACAGCTATATATATATATATATATATATATATATATATATATATATATATATATATATATATATATATATATATATATATATATATGTGTGTGTGTGTGTGTGTGTGTGTGTGTGTGTGTGTGTGTGTGTGTGTGTGTGTGTGTGTGTGTGAGTGTGTGGGTGTGTTTTATGACTAATGGTTAAAAATTAATATTCAATTTAATCTACATACAAAGTTAAAGTAAAATCCAACTAATGATTTAAGGACGGTTTGAGGACAGATGCACAGACACACATATAGAAGGGCAACTGTCACTCGAATTTGTCTGAGGATGTTTCCTTTTAAGACTACAGTTTGTGCACACGTTACTAAACTTATCAGAAATATAGCGAAAATTCTAAAGTCTTCATTTCTAAGACAAAGAATCCTCATTAAAAGTCAGAGATGTCTTAAAATATTTCCTCTATATTTACTGTAGAACTGTATGAGTATGACAAACCTGCAGTCCATGTAACAATGAAATTTTGAGAGGCAATTTTTCTTCACTTTACTGTGAAATTGACAGGAAAAAGAAAATGCTTTCATAACCAGGATTTACTGATACACTGTCTCTTTCCTGCCAGACTTTTCTTAATCTAAAGCACGTATTGCTGGTGGGCTGCTGCTGTTGGTCATGGACGTGATCACTAACTTCCACAGCTCAACTGGAAAACTGTGAATTCACTTACATTTTGTCACTTTGTCCAGGTTAAACCAGCAGTGCCACACAACTGGGGACCTGTATGTAAAGCTGATTGTTTCTGGTCATGTCCGTGTGGAAGGCTGCTGTAATGACCCTCGTGCAGATGATAGCCATTAATCTAAGCCTTCATCAAGCATTGGCTGATCATGTCATAAATGAAACGTAGCTGGTAATTTTACCAGTTTCTTTTTAATGAATAATACGCGAATTATAACAGAGATGATTTGAACTTTCTGTTGATTTCATGGTGCTGGCAGTTGTTCAAAAGGAAGAATTGTTTTTATATACTGGTCTTGTTCTCTTATGAAGAGATGGAGCTGCTTTCGAAGGACACCTTCACGTGGTGACACCGATATAGCCAGGTGGCTCAACTACCTTACACCAACATCCCTCAGCTACTTTCCTAACCTCAGAAAGGAGGATGGTAGACTGGAAGAGAAAGGTAAATTAAACCTGCAGCCCACCAAGCTCATGTTTCAGATGAGCCTAGGGTTAAACCAACAAGATGGAATATTTTAGGCTAGCTTTTGAACAGGAGTAGTATTCATCCAACGCTCTAAAATGTCTCTCAGAAACAACTTTCACAACTACGAGAATATAATGACAAGACTGTGACCTCCATACATAACTTCCTAGGATATTTTCTTCACAGTCCATAATTTAGGGATGAACTGTCATGAACCTGATAGCAAATAAATATATGTGAAGTGACTTAGTTTCTTTTATTTTCAAGACCAGATAATCTTTCAATTCGATGACATCATATTTTATTATATTCTTGCCACTTCCAAACAATTTTATTCATCTTTTGAAGGACTTCGCCACAACACACACACACACACACACACACACACACACACACACACACACACACACACACACACACACACACACACACACTGCCCTGTGTGTATATAACTCCCCTTTGAAAAAATAAATGTATTGGAGGCAGGCCGACGAGAACCGGTGTCCGGCCTGCACAGAAAGTTTGTGCTGGGTTGCGGTGAGAAAAAGCCAGCATTATACTTGGAAGCATGCCATAAAACCATAAATGGAGGCATTCTAGGTACAGTAAAAAAAGTCACTTCATAATCCCCCCCCCCTAGTGTGCAACCAATCTTATCAATTTTTGTGTGACTTTGGCCTTCAGAATTTGATTTCCTGAAGGTCCATGAAGGAGTTAAAACTCGACACAAGGTATAAAATACAAAAGGTTCCTCGCCCTCCAACATGGTGGGTTGGACATAATTACATCTGATACTGAAGGTCAAACAAGGTCATAATAATGAATATAGTCTGAGTTTGCCAATAGCAAAAAATGGATGTAGAGAGGTTGTGTGTGTCAAATGCATCTGTTCCGACAGTAGCCATTATCATTATTGATACGAATTGAGCTACGCTTGTTTCAGGCATTAATCACTTTTTGACTGATCAGAGGAAAGACAAAAATTATTTATTATGTGCTAAGGTGGTACACCATCAATTTGTACTGTCTGGCCATCAACAACAACAACAACAACAAAAATTATAATCATGAAGTGAATCTTTGAAAATTTTGATTTTCTCACAAAATTTTCTACGAAGGTCACTACTATTATAGGGGACAGTTTAATTTGCAAGTTTTGTTTTTAACTTTTGGCAATTACGAGAAGAATAAGAGTAGTGATGCGAGCGCTGTCCAGCCTCCAGGTTCCACACATGAAATGTGTGGGTCCTAATTCTGTTCAAATAACATCCCACTACGTCTTCCCGCTCCTTTATGCAAATTTTGACGCAACCCTTTTGACGGTAACTCCTCCAGATTAACCGGCTCTCCACAATTATCTCATCTTCTATTATTACCACTTACTGACGATTTTATTCTATTCCTGAACGATCGCTTGGTTTCAAGAAGTTCATCAGGACCATATCAAAGTACTTAAGTTGAGAGAAAAAAATGTCTTAAGCTAATTTACATCTCTTGGAGGTAGCTAGAACAAAATATAGGAGATGCCTTTAGCCTGAGTTGCTTAAGCCATCTCTCCTAAGCCTTGTTACAGTGTATATCACCAAGCGACTGAAATATAAATATAAATTAGTAAATACAATGGCTAAATAAATAAATAAATATTATTCCATGGACCAGTTTACTGTAGAATCCATGTACAGTGTTATGTGGTATGTTCAGATAAGCAAATACATTATGATTTAATTTGTACACGTATTATTAGTTAAATTGAATGTACAATCTCTCTCTCTCTCTCTCTCTCTCTCTCTCTCTCTCTCTCTCTCTCTCTCTCTCTCTCTCCTTGCAAACAAACTCGGACAATGGAGCTAGGAAACTGTCCAATCAGAATTGCAGTGTGCATGACGTAATGAAGGGGGCGGCTCTCTCTCCCCAGCTACGTATACGAGTATTTAATGCGGGTCGTGGCCAGCCACTCCACAGACACCAGCCATTTCCTGAGGACATTTCTGTACCGTAAGTCCATGGTTCGTTTTCTCATCGATTTTACTCTAAATATCCATTTTGCACTTCATCCCTGCTATCTAAACACGATTTTTTTTTCTCTCAGTTGGGAGAGACATACCAAATGAGACGGGTTATAGGGCCAGCCTTCTTTAATCCCGCCACTAATATTGGGTTTTATTAAGCTGGATAAAATCGCATTGTAGTAGAAAGACGGATGGATATGAAGGCATAGGGATTCCGACAGTGCTGTATGGCTGCGAGGCATGAACCCTAATCGCTAAAACCCGGAATGGTTTTCATTGTTGCAAATGAGGTGCTTAAGGTTTCATTGGGGTGTTAGATGGTTTGACAGTGTGAGAAATAACACTGCAAGTTAGAATGTGAAAGCAGACTTGGCATAAAGGTAAGAGCAGATTAAGGTTTGTGAAAGAGGTACAGTCATATGGGAAAAAATGGGTGACGAGAGAGTGAGAGAAAATCTACATATAAAACCTGGATGAGTGAGAAGAGGGAGGCCCTGGGGAAGGTGGAATGATAGTGCAAGACTTGCTGTTAATTTTACAGAGGTTTGAACATTCCGATAAGGGTAACTGATGCCAGTGGAATACTGTATACTAAATCAAAATGAAATGGTTTGTGAAGGAATAACCAGCTGTCAATGATATATAACATAGGAAATGAAGAGACTCGGATAAACAGTAATTAGCAGGCAATGATGATGATGATGGGTAGAAATTGTTTTGGTGTCGACCATCACATATGACAGCTGAGAGAGTGCATTCAAGTACTTTGGTAGTGTGATGAGTAAGGATGGAACTTTGGGGGATGAAGTACGTGAAAGGGTACAGCAGGCAAGAAAGGTTGTTGGTACACTGAAAGCAGTGATGAGAAATAGGGAGGTGAGTATGGAAGTTAAGAAGTCACTGCATGATGGTATTGTGATCCCTACCCTGATGTATGGAAGCGAGGCCTGGACCTTGCAAGAGGAGAACAAGTCAAGAGTGAGAGCAGTGGAAATGAGTTACTTGAGAGGAGCATGTGGAGTGACGTGGAGGGACAGGTTGACGAATGAAGAAGTGAAGGAACGTTGTGGGGTAGATGTGGATGTGGTTGAAAAGATTAGGAGAAATACACTGAGGTGGTTTGGACATGTGGAGAGAATGGAGAATGAAAGACTGACTAAGAGGGTGTATGTAGGTGAAGTGGAGGGAGGGAGAGGGAGGGGTAGACCGAGGATGAGGTGGAGGGATGGAATTGAGAGGTATATGAGGGAGGGGGGGGGAGTTTGGGGGGAGGGGAGTCAAATGGTGGGTGACAGAGTGACTTGGAGGCGTTTTGTCTGTGGCCACCCTTTGCGGGATTAGGGCGTCGGGCTATAGATAGATAGATAGATAGATAGTAACTTTTTCACTTCCATGCTCACTTCCCTGTTTCTTATCACTGCTTTGAAAGAACCAGCAACCTTTCTTCCCTGCTGTACCCTTTCAAGCACTTCACCCTCCAAACCTCCATCCTTACTCATCACACTACCCAAGTACTTAAACGTACTCACATTTTCCAATTCCTCACCACCCAACCTCGCTGTACATTCACTAACTTCACCTCTCTCAAAGACCATCACTTTACTCTTCCCTACATTCACCTTTAGATTCCGTTTCTTACACACTCTCCCAAACTCATCCACCAAGCCTTGCAGCTCCCCTTCGTCTTCACTCAACAACACAGTATCATCTGCAAACAACAGTACAGGGAGTTTCCAAACACTATCCTCTCTCACCAGGGCTACTCCAACATCCACTACCCTACCTTGTACCTCTTTTATTATCCCATCCATGTACAGATTGAACAGCCATGGAGACATGACAAATCCCTGTTTCAAACCAACTTTCAAAGAGAAAAATTCACTTAGTTCACCATCCACACGCACTGCAGCCTTCGCACCATCGTACATACTCTTCACAGCATTCAACAAATTCCCATCTACTCCATATATTCTTAACACTTTCCACAATCCTTGTCTATCCACCCTGTCATATGCTTTCTCCAAATCCATGAAAGCCGCATACAATTTCTTTCCCTTCTCTAGAAACTTTTCCACTAAAGATCTAAGAATGAATATCTGATCTACACAACCTCTTCCCTTCCTAAAGCCTCCCTGTTCTTCTCCAACTAATTTCTCTGTTCTCTCTCTAACTCTGTCTATAAGTATCCTACCATACACTTTTCCTATTATACTAAGAAAACAAATGCCCCTATGATTACCACACACTTCTTTTTCCCCTTTTCCTTTGTACAAGGGAATAATTATACCTGACTTCCAATCCTCCGCGACTCTACCTTCCTCCCAGGCCAATCTGCAAATCTTCCACATCCATTCTACTACTATCTCTCCCCCATGCTTCAGCATTTCACCACACACTCCATCAATTCCTGGGGCTTTCCCCGATTTAACTTTCTTCAGTGCTTCCACAACTTCTATCCTATTGATTTCTTCCTGTCCTCTCACCTCCCTCCTTCTCCCAGCCATTCCCCAGCCACTTATACTCGCATTACTTCCATCATTTACATTCAACAATTCCTTAAAGTGTTCTCTCCATCTGTTCACTTTTTCTCCCTTCTCCAATAGTAATCTACCATTTTTATCTTTCACTCCCCTGCTTACTTCACTTCCACCCTGTCTTACTCTTTTCACTTCTCTCCAGAACATTTTCTTACAGTCCCTCCACTTTACACTCAAATTCCTTCCAAATTCCTCATCCACTCTCTTCTTACTCTCTCTTACTAATCTTTTCACCTCTCTCTTTCTTTCCACATATAACTCTCTCTTCCGCCTCTCAACTTCTTCCACGCCCCTATATCTCATCCATTCATTGTATGCTTTCTTCTTTTGTGCCACAGCCTGTTTCACCTCTTCAGTCCACCACGCTGTTCCTTGCACCCCCCTTCGTCTTCTCTTCCTTCCACACACAAAATCACGTGCTGCACATATTTCTTCTGTAAATATCTTACACACACCTTCCACGTCTCCCATCTGGTCCAAATCATATTTGCCCAATCGTTCCCCCACTTCTCTCTTATACTCTGCCTTTTTCTCATCCTCTTGTAACCTTTCCACTCTCCTTGCAACTACTTCTTCCTCTCGTCTTTCCCCTCTTCTATTCCTCCATCTTACTTGCATTCTAATTCTGGCCACCACCAAGTAGTGGTCAGAAAGTCCACTCCCCCAACCTCTATACAATCTTGCATCCTTTTCACATCTTCGCATCCTTTCATCCACACACACATAATCAATCATTGCCTTCCTTTCATTCAGTTCACCACCCACCCTTCTCATCACTCGCCATGTATACCTGTGGATCATTTTATGCCTGAAGAGGGTATTGGCTATCACCAACCCCCTCCCAGCACAAATGTCCACTAACGCACTCCCATTCTCATCTATCTCAGCAGGCACACCCCACTCACCAACTATTCCATCCACCTTCACACTCCCAACTTTACCATTCATATCACCAATCAAAAACACTCTCTCATTCCTTCCAAACTTTTCCATGCACACTTCCACATTTGTCCAGAACTCTTCTCTCACTCTTGTAGCACGATCTTGCGTTGGCGCATACACACACACAATCGCCCACATTTGTATTCCAACTTTCAACTTTACCCACACAATCCTTGACCCAACTGTTCCATACTGTCTTATGCTCCTCTTCCATCTTTTACTCACAACTATACATACTCCTTCCTGTGCCCTCTCATTCTCACCTACTCCTGCACATATATTCCATCCATACTCCCATTCTCTCACACTTTCTCCTCTCCATTTTGTTTCCGTTATTCCACATACATCCACTTTCGCACCCTCAAGCACCTGGACAATCTCTCTCTCTTTCACCTCATCATTCGCTCCTCTTACATTCCATGTACTCATTACCAAGTCCTTTGTCCGGTCCTGGGTCGTCATCGTTTGGTCAGTCCTTGTCCGAGGCTTCTTGTTTGTTTTTTTAGTTTGTTGTTTTCCGGGGAGGGGCACTAACCCTCCGCCAACCCTTTAAGTCGCCTTTTAATATACCTAACTGAAACAAAATTAACACCAACGATATCAAATGACACTCTAAACTTAGAGGAATACAATATATGGAGAAGAGATTGGAACTTAAAAAAGGAGGAGGAATTATAATACTAACAAAGAAAAATATAAAAGTCAAAGAAATAGAACTAGATATACCCTCACAAGTAGAACTGATTGCAGTAGAGATCAATACATCTGAAGGGAAAGTAATTTAGCCAATTTGTACATGCCACCCAGATCAAACACATGGGAAAAAGGCGAATATGAGGATCTGGCAGCGAGTACAATTCAGGGTTTAAGAGTATTACTACATAGAATGGAGGAGAAATTGGAAAGAATTATACTAACTGGAGATTTTAATACAAATAGAAATTGGAATACTCTAGCTATAATAAGCCAAGAAAGCTGTTGGGATCAAAAGCTCTTGGATGTCATGCAGTTTTTCCTAACACAACATGTAAGGGAAAGCACCAGAAAAAGAGGACTGGATGCACCCTCAGTGCTAGATATTATATTTACTAGGCAAGAAAATGTTATTGACAATTTAATGTATCACCCTCCATTTGGCAAAAGCGACCATGCAGTACTAAATTGCAACTTCAGGATTGCATATGACATAGTTAACAGCAATGAAAGTTACAAAAAGAGCCTAAATTATAAAAAGGGAAACTATTATGACCTAAAGAAGTACTTCCTAGAAAGTGATTGGGAAAAGGAGCTTAAAGGACAAGGTTTAAATGCTATATATAAAAAATTCCGTGAACTTTATCAAATAGAAGTCCAGAAGTACATTACACAGCACAAAGAAGCAGAAAAGAAAAGAAAGAAATGGTTCAATTCAGAATATTAAAAAATCAAAAGAAAAAAGAGATTTGTTGTGGAATAGATACGGAAGACACAATAGTGAGAGGGCATATGACAACTATAAAGAGGTAAGAAATGACGATACAAGAATAAAGAGGGAAGCCCAAAAACAGTTTGAGGAGGATATCATAAATAAAAGTAGTGATCAACCGAAGCTATTTTACAGCTACATCAGAAGCAAAACCAAGATAAAAGATAAAATTCAATCCAATCCGGATAAGGGGATCACCTATACACAAGAGAAAGATATTTGTGAAGCACTAAACAAGAATTTCCAGTCAGTTTTTACAGAAGAAAATAATTTTGAGAGGGGTGATATGGAACAGGCATGCCCACACATATTCCCAGATATACAAATATCAGAAAAAGAAATACAGGTGGAGCTAGGTAAATTAGTCAAAGGAAAAGCAAATGGTCCTGATGAAATTTCATGCTGGGTGCTACATGAATGTGCAAAGGAGTTAAGTAAACCATTATTTTTTATTTTCAAGGAATCCTTGGGACAAGGTAAACTACCTGATATTTGAAAGAAAGCAAACATTGTTCCCTTATTCAAGAAAGGAAATAGACAAAATCCACTCAGCTACCGACCAGTATCACTAACCAGTGTTGTAAGCAAGGTATTAGAAAAGCTGATAAGAAAAGCTTGGGTAAATCATCTAGAACACAGTATGATAACAGAAAGACGGTTTGGTTTCAGAAAAGGAGAATCTTGTGTTACTAATCTGTTGAGCTACTATGACAGAGTAACAGAAACATTACAGAAAAGAGAAGGATGAGTGGATAGCATCTATTTAGATTTTAAGAAAGCATTTGTCAGAGTTAAGCACCAAAGACTTTTATGGAAACTGTACCATCAAGGAGGAAATCGAAGCAAAGTGTATTGTTGGATGCAAGATTTTCTCCAAAAAAGAGAAATGAGATCAGTACCAAGGGGAAATTACTCATCATGGAGAGAAGTGACTAGCAGAGTTCCACAGCGCTCAGTGCTGGCACCAATCATGTTTTTAGTGTATATAAATGATATAGATAGCAACATTGGAAAGGAAAGCTATCTAAATATGTTTGCCAATGATGCAAAAATACAAAGGTCAATTACTAAAGCAGACTCTTGTAAAGAGCTACAAGAAGAATTAAATAAAATTCATGAATGGAGCAATACATGGCAAATGGAATTCAATGTGGACAAGTGTCACGTAATTGAGTTTGGTAAAAGTGGAAAAAGACCTAATTGGGATTAAAAGTTAGGAAATAAAACCCTACACACACCAGAAAGAGAGAAGGACCTAGGTGTGATTATTAATAATAGACTATCTCCGGCTGACCACATCAGTGAGAAGGTATGGAACATGTATACACTGCTTGCAAATATGAAAATAGCGTTCACATACATAAAAGAAGACATGCTAAGAAAGATAATAGCATCATTCATCCGACCAACCCTGGAGTATGCATCAGTATTCTGCAGTCCTCATCTCAAAAAACAAATAGATAAGATTGAAAAAGTTCAAAAGGCCGCTAGAAGATGGGTACCAAGCTTAAGAGATTTAAGCTACGAAGAAAGACTAGAAAAACTGATATCTGCCTACACTACAGGAGAGAAGGAAAAGAGGAGACATGACTATGATATATAAATGCATATCAGAGAAGGAGAAAATAGACATAAATGATTACATAACCTATGGAGATACATCAGCAAGAGGACACTGCAAAAGACTGCATAAAAAGAGAGGCGATAAAGACGTAATAAAATTCGGTATCCCAAATAGAGCAATTGATCAGTGGAATGCACTGCCGAATGAAATAGTGTGTGTCAAAACAATTCATAAATTTAATTATATGTACGATAAATATGGTTTAAGACACTGGACAGTACGAGTTTGACTCATTCCTGTAAAGATAGTTAGGTAAGAACAATTAGGTAAGAATACACTATCCACCACGGGCCCATCTCCCTCTCCCCATGCCCCCACCACAACGTGTGACGGCCAGCTACCCCCTCCACACACCACCGACCACTAAAAACATTTACTTATAGCTTCTGACTGTTTAATGTTACACAGTGACTGGATACTACCGTCAGAATGATAAATTGTATGATTACAGACCTCACTATCATATCTATGTATCTATTGCCAGACGCCTCAATCCCGTTTGGGGTAGCCACAAACAAATCGCCTCCAAGTCGCCCTGTCCCCCGCCATTTCACTGCCCTGCCCCCAACTCACACACCCCTTTCTCATATACCTCTCCAACCCATCCCTCCATCTCATCCTCGGCCTCCCTCTCCCTCTTCCCCCCTCCACCTCACTCACATGCACTCTCTTCGTCAGTCTTTCACCCTCCATCCTCTCCACATGGCCAAACCACCTCAGTGTGTTCCTCATAACGCTTCCTGTCACATCCACATCCACACCACAACGTTCCTTTATATCCTCATTCGTCAGCCTGTCTCTCCATGTAACTCCACAGGCTCCTCTTAAATAACTCATTTCCACTGCTCTCACTCTTGGCTTGTGTCCTTCCACCAACATCCAAGCTTCACTTCCCTACATTAGAGTTGGTATCATAATACTGTCATGTAGTAACTGTTTCACTTCCATGCTCACTTCCCTGTTTCTTATCACTGCTTTCAAAGAACCAGCAACCTTTCTTTCCTGCTGTACCCTTTCAAGCACTTCACCCTCCAAACCTCCATCCTTACTCATCACACTACCCAAGTACTTAAACGTACTCACATTTTCCAATTCCTTACCATCCAACCTCGCTGTACATTCACTGACTTCACCTCTCTCAAAGACCATCACTTTACTCTTCCCTACATTCACCTTTAGATTCCGTTTCTTACACACTCTCCCAAACTCATCCACCAAGCCTTGAAGCTCCCCTTCGTCTTCACTCAACAACACAGTTTCAGCTGCAAACAACAGTACAGGGACTTTCCAAACACTATCCTCTCTCACCAGGGCCACTCCAACATCCACTACCCTAAATGTACCTCTTTTATTACCCCATCCATGTACAGATTGAACAACCATGGAGACATGACAAATCCCTGTTTCAACCCAACTTTCAAAGAGAAAAATTCACTTAGTTCACCATCCACACGCACTGCAGCCTTCGCACCATCGTACATACTCTTCACAGCATTCAACAATTTCCCATCTACTCCATATATTCTTAACAATTTTCACAATCCTTGTCTATCCACCCTGTCATATGCTTTCTCCAAATCCATGAAAGCCGCATACAACTTCTTTCACTTCTCTAGAAACTTTTCCACTAAAGATCTAAGAACGAATATCTGATCTACACAACCTCTTCCCTTCCTAAAGCCTCCCTGTTCTTCTCCAATTAATTTCTCTGTTCTTTCCCTAAATCTGTCAATAAGTATCCTACCATACACTTTTCCTATTATACTAAGAAGACAAATGCCCCTATGATTACCACACACATCTTTTTCCCCTTTTCCTTTGTACAAGGGAATAATTATACCTGACTTCCAATCGTCCGGGACTCTACCTTCCTCCCAGGCCAATCTGCACATCTTCCACATCCATTCTACTACTATCTCTCCCCCATGCTTCAGCATTTCACCACACACTTCATCAATTCCTGGGGGTTTCCATGATTTAACATCCTTCATTGCTTCCACAACTTCTATCCTACTGATTTCTTCCTGTCTTCTCACCTCCCTCCTTCTCCCAGCCATTCCCCAGCCACTTATACTCGCATTACTTCCATCCTCTATGGTACATTTCCTTAAAGTGTTCTCTCCATCTGCTCACTTTTTCTCCCTTCTCCACAAGTAATCTACCATTTTTATCTTTCACATCTCCCAGCGTTCAGATCGTGGTGTATAAATCACAATACTATGAAGAAAAACACTGTGTAATATTTTTTATTCGTTATCATAACAAAACTATTATTTCCCAAGACAAACGGATGATGGATGAGTGGTTGAGACAATGCGTGTAGGACTTACTCTCTTGCCCTTGAATGTGGGGAGGGTGGAGGGTAGACGAATGAATGAAAATGAGGGAGGGGGGGGTGAAACTGGGAGTGCAGCGGTGCCACATATACCGAAATGCTCGTCAAGCCGGACGCTCAATTTTTGCTGGAGACTGTACAGTACCTTTCCTTCTTGTTGGAACTTTGCTCTCATTCAACCTGTCCCCAAAAAAGGTGACCATTTTCGCCCCTTTAACTATCGTCCAGCTACTCTAATATCTCTTTTTCTAAAATTTTTGAATACATTCTTTGAAAAAAAAAAAAAAACACTTTTCTATCATAACCTTCTTATCGCTCAACAGTATGGCGTCCGCGAGGGACGCTCCACTGGCGAGTTTCTCACCCTCCTTTCAGACTCCCAGTCGTCCTCCTTCGCGATTTTGGCAAAGGCTTTGTCATTGCACTTCATATATCTTCAAAGCTTTTGACTGAGTCTGGCATAAATTTTCAATTTCCAAACTGTCCTCTTATGGTTTCTATCGTCCTGTCAGTGCATTCATTTCTAGTTTCCATTTTGGCCTTTCTATAGGCACTGCTGTAGACAGACACCGTTCTTCTCCTGGAGCTATCAATAGTTGTGTTCCTCAGGAATCTGTCCTGTCTCTCCATCATATTTGAACATACTTTGTCATTCATTCTCTAGGTATTATGATTTGCAAGATCATACTACCTCTCTTGAGTGAGAAGGGGACTCCTTGCCATCTTTACCCCTGCACAGTTATTGACCTTATACATGGGTTTTATTCAGCCCTGTGTGGAGTAAACTGTCATATGTAGGGATGCTCCCCACATACAGGTCTTCTCAACAAGGCAGAGGCATAGATATTTCGTCTCATTAACTCTCCTCCCCTCACTGATTACCTTCAGTTTCCGTTTCTATGCCACACTGTTGCATCTTTATCTCTTTTCTATCGCTATTTCAGTGAATGCTGCTCCACTGACCTGTCAGCTTGCTTTCCCCCAGTCTACGGCGGTTGCATTGCATCTGTCTAGCTGCAAATTCTCTAGTCCAAGAGTTAACCGTTATTCTCAGTCCTTCATGTATGTAACACATAAATTGTAGAATTGTCGTCCTCTGTCTGTAATTCCTACTGTCTATGACCTCCAGTCTCTAACGCAGTGTGTCCAGGCAACTCGTAATAAACGGCTTTTGAAATTGGTTCTCAGATATGTATTTATATTCTTGGAGGGAACAATCTTGCAGGCTTCTGGCATTTGGTTCCTTCTTCCTTGCATAAAAAAGAAAAAAAATAGAAATTCGCCTTGTTTTATAAATGTTAGAGGGACGACTTAGACTGTGGATGTGCTAGCAGGTTTAGGAAATGAATATGTGATACGGGATATACACTGATAACGCTGAGAAAGCCGTCCCCTCAGCACATGAGAAAATTTCCAGCAATGGCTAGTAAACTGAGAGAAAATAAAAGATATAGTCTTTCAGTGAAAATTATATTTTCCTGAGGTGTGATGGTAGGTTATGCGATCTTTAATTGTTCCATACATCCTGTGACCTTTACCTACACCTTCAGTCATATGATCTTTAATTGCACCCTCCGCCATGTGATCCTAAATTGCACCCTCCGTCATGTGATCTCTCACTGCACACTGACAGAGCCAGGAAATGTACCGATCACCTTGAAGTCCAAAACATTAACCGATTTTAATACAGGTACACACACCCCTATAAACAACCATACCACCGGCCAATACAGAACCCTCATACCAACACTCCAAACACTGCCTCAGAAAACAACCTACAGACAACGACTATATGCACACATAGCTAACCACACGACTCCACGCCAAGCTGACAGCTATATATATATATATATATATATATATATATATATATATATATATATGTGTGTGTGTGTGTGTGTGTGTGTGTGTGAGTGTGTGGGTGTGTTTTATGACTAATGGTTAAAAATTAATATTTAATTTAATCTACATACAAAGTTAAAGTAAAATCAAACTAATGATTTAGGGAGGGTTTGAGGACAGATGCACAGACATACATATAGAAGGGCAACTGTCACTCGAATTTGTCTGAGGATGTTTCCTTTTAAGACTACAGTTTGTGCACACGTTACTAAACTTGTCAGAAATATAGCGAAAATTCTAAAGTCTTCATTTCTAAGACAAAGAATCCTCATTAAAAGTCAGACATGTCTTAAAATATTTCCTCTATATTTACTGTAGAACTGTATGAGTATGACAAACCTGCAATCCATGTAACAATGAAATTTTGAGAGGCAATTTTTCTTCACTTTACTGTGAAATTGACAGGAAAAAAAAATGCTTTCATAACCAGGATTTATTGATACACTGTCTCTTTCCTGCCAGACTTTTCTTAATCTAAAGCACGTATTGCTGGTGGGCTGCTGCTGTTGCTCATGGACGTGATCGCTAACTTCCACAGCTCAACTGGAAAACTGTGAATTCACTTACATTTTGTCACTTTGTCCGTGTTCAACAAGCAGTGCCACACAACTGGGGACCTGTATGTAAAGCTGATTGTTGCTGGTCATGTCCGTGTGGAAGGCTGCTGTAATGACCCTCGTGCAGATGATAGCCATTAATCTAAGCCTTCATCAAGCCTCGGCTGATCATGTCATAAATGAAACGTAGCTGGTAATTTTACCAGTTTCTTTTTAATGAATAATACGCGAATTATAACAGAGATGATTTGAACTTTCTGTTGATTTCATGGTGCTGGCAGTTGTTCAAAAGGAAGAATTGTTTTTATATACTGGTCTTGTTCTCTTATGAAGAGATGGAGCTGCTTTCGAAGGACACCTTCACGTGGTGACACCGATATAGCCAGGTGGCTCAACTACCTTACACCAACATCCCTCAGCTACTTTCCTAACCTCAGAAAGGAGGATGGTAGACTGGAAGAGAAAGGTAAATTAAACCTGCAGCCCACCAAGCTCATGTTTCAGATGAGCCTAGGGTCAAACCAACAAGATGGAATATTTTAGGCCAGCTTTTGAACAGGAGTAGTATTCATCCAACGCTCTAAAATGTCTCTCAGAAACAACTTTCACAACTACGAGAATATAATGACAAGATTGTAACCTCCATACATAACTTGCTTGGATATTTTCTTCACAGTACATAATTTAGGGATGAACTGTCATGAACCTGATAGCAAATAAATATATGTGAAGTGACTTAGTTTCTTTTATTTTCAAGACCAGATAATCTTTCAATTCGATGACATCATATTTTATTATATTCTTGCCACTTCCAAACAATATTATTCATCTTTTGAAGGACTTCACCACAACACACACACACACACACACACACACACACACACACACACACACACACACACACACACACACACACACACACACACACACACACACACACACACACACACACACTGCCCTGTGTGTATATAACTCCCCTTTGAAAAAATAAATGTATTGGAGGCAGGCCGACGAGAACCGGTGTCCGGCCTGCACAGAAAGTTTGTGCTGGGTTGTGGTGAGAAAAAGCCAGCATTATACTTGGAAGCATGCCATAAAACCATAAATGGAGGCATTCTAGGTACAGTAAAAAAAGTCACTTCATAATCCCCACCCCCCTAGTGTGCAACCAATCTTATCAATTTTTGTGTGACTTTGGCCTTCAGAATTTGATTTCCTGAAGGTCCATGAAGGAGTTAAAACTCGACACAAGGTATAAAATACAAAAGGTTCCTCGCCCTCCAACATGGTGTGTTGGACATAATTAGATCTGACACTGAAGGTCAAACAAGGTCATAATAATGAATAAAGTCTGAGTTTGCCAATAGCAAAAAATGGACGTAGAGAGGTTGTGTGTGTCAAATGCATCTGTTCCGACAGTAGCCATTATCATTACTGATACGAATTGAGCTACGCTTGTTTCAGGCATTAATCACTTTTTGGCTGATCAGAGCAAAGACAAAAATTATTTATTATGTGCTAAGGTGGTACACCATCAATTTGTACTGTCTGGCCATCAACAACAACAACAACAACAAAAATTATAATCATGAAGTGAATCTTTGAAAATTTTGATTTTCTCACAAAATTTTCTACGAAGGTCACTACTATTATAGGGGACAGTTTAATTTGCAAGTTTTGTTTTTAACTTTTGGCAATTACGAGTAGAATAAGAGTAGTGATGCGAGCGCTGTCCAGCCTCCAGGTTCCACACATGAAATGTGTGGGTCCTAATTCTGTTCAAATAACATCCCACTACGTCTTCCCGCTCCTTTATGCAAATTTTGACGCAACCCTTTTGACGGTAACTCCCCCAGATTAACCGGCTCTCCACAATTATCTCATCTTCTATTATTACCACTTACTGACGATTTTATTCTATTCCTGAACGATCGCTTGGTTTCAAGAAGTTCATCAGGACCATATCAAAGTACTTAAGTTGAGAGAAAAAAATGTCTTAAGCTAATTTACATCTCTTGGAGGTAGCTAGAACAAAATATAGGAGATGCCTTTAGCCTGAGTTGCTTAAGCCATCTCTCCTAAGCCTTGTTACAGTGTATATCACCAAGCGACTGAAATATAAATATAAATTAGTAAATACAATGGCTAAATAAATAAATAAATATTATTCCATGGACCAGTTTACTGTAGAATCCATGTACGGTGTTATGTGGTATGTTCAGATAAGCAAATACATTATGATTTAATTTGTACACGTATTATTAGTAAAATTGAATGTACAATCTCTCTCTCTCTCTCTCTCTCTCTCTCTCTCTCTCTCTCTCTCTCTCTCTCTCTCTCTCTCTCCTTGCAAACAAACTCGGACAATGGAACTAGGAAACTGTCCAATCAGAGTTGCAGTGTGCATGACGTAATGAAGGGGGCGGCTCTCTCTCCCCAGCTACGTTTACGAGTATTTAATGCGGGTCATGGCCAGCCACTCCACAGACACCAGCCATTTTCTGAGGACATTTCTGTACCGTAAGTCCATGGTTCGTTTTCTCATCGATTTTACTCTAAATATCCATTTTGCACTTCATCCC
Source organism: Coenobita brevimanus (assembly GCF_032717465.1). Classification (NCBI taxonomy): domain Eukaryota; kingdom Metazoa; phylum Arthropoda; class Malacostraca; order Decapoda; family Coenobitidae; genus Coenobita; species Coenobita brevimanus. Next base: position 20,194,870 of record NC_137009.1, read on the forward strand.
TGCTATCTAAACACGATTTTTTTTTCTCTCAGTTGGGAGAGACATACCAAATGAGACGGGTTATAGGGCCAGCCTTCTTTAATCCCGCCACTAATATTGGGTTTTATTAAGCTGGATAAAATCGCATTGTACTAGAAAGACGGATGGATATGAAGGCATAGGGATTCCGACAGTGCTGTATGGCTGCGAGGCATGAACCCTAATCGCTAAAACCCGGAATGGTTTTCAGTGTTGCAAATGAGGTGCTTAAGGTTTCAGTGGGGTGTTAGATGGTTTGACAGTGTGAGAAATAACACTGCAAGTTAGAATGTGAAAGCAGACTTGGCATAAAGGTAAGAGCAGATTAAGGTTTGTGAAAGAGGTACAGTGATATGGGAAAAAATGGGTGACGAGAGAGTGAGAGAAAATCTACATATAAAACCTGGATGAGTGAGAAGAGGGAGGCCCTGAGGAAGGTGGAATGATAGTGCAAGACTTGCTGTTAATTTTACAGAGGTTTGAACATTCAGATAAGTGTAACTGATGCCAATGGAATACTGTATACTAAATCAAAATGAAATGGTTCGTGAAGGAATAACCAGCTGTCAATGATATATAACATAGGAAATGAAGAGACTCGGATAAACAGTAATTAGCAGGCAATGATGATGATGATGGGTAGAAATTGTTTTGGTGTCGACCATCACATATGACAGCTGAGAGACTGAATGTGAGTTCATGGGATATATTTGTCTTGTTTTCGACCGCCACTCCGCAGCAGCAGATAGTGAACATATGTTTTTAAAGAGTACCATGACGCAGAGTGGTGTAAGAGACTTCCTACCACCTCCGCCTGGTGTTTTAATCCCTGATTCTGATGATTTACCCAATAAATGCTATATATAAGCCCTCAAGCTCGAATAGTTTCTCCCTGGCAAAATAGTATGATATCAAGAACAATAAAAAATGGGGGGCTTCTCTCATGTGCAGAATTCTCGTCGGCTTAGGAGCTTTCTTCCATTTCTGTCCTTGCGAAACAAGTGTCATACTGACAGAGTTCTTGTTGACTCCGGAGGTTCTCGTACCGGTATAATGAGCATATAGCCTACTGATCTGTTCATCTCTTTGCATCCGTGCCTCCACCATTACGGAAGGCACGCACCACCCATCTAGAGCCACACTTAGCCCATTTCTCTCCAACCCTGATTCGAAGAGTTAACCAGCACACCAGGTATTTCGTGTATGCAACTGTCTTCTTCAGTCTGTTTTTCCCCGTGCCAGTGATTTTCAGTCTGTTAAATGTAATTTGCATATGCGTCTGAAATTTTGCGAGTCCTGAACTTGGATTTCCAGCTTCATTTGGGAATGGCAAGTTTTGCTGAATCTTGGGATCTTTCTTTTCTGGATAAGAAAATATTCTACCTTAATATCATCTAGAATATAGCGAGTGTTATCTTCATATTCACATAATACATCAATGACACACATGAAGATAATGACTTTTTTCATTTTGATGGTCTCTTAATGATCATAATCTTGGTATACGCAGATGATTTGATCTAACTGAGGAGAGACTTATCATAATGTCCGGGGTTAATATGCAGCCTGTATCTAACTCCCCCACTTCAAAAAGTCTCTGCTAAGTTAAATGAAAGAAAAAAAATGTTGCTTCAGATCTGGGAGGCTATTCGTTCAGGAGGTTTTAAAAATATCGTCCTAAATCCTCTTTTACTTCAGATGTTTAACATGTTCAGTCATTCCTTCAATACTCTCATTATTGTATTATATCTATATTTACACCATCACCAGCACTATCATCCTCAAAAAAGAAAAAGAAGATGGGTTTATATCAAGAGAGCCGTGGTTGATTAGTAGACCAGTGATCGAAAGGACGCAAGATCGATCCTCGCTTGTGGCAAAGTACAGTTCGGGAATTTAAATTTCGCTAAATGTTAGTAACCCATTGACTTCGATGCCAAGTTTTTCACTTTAATCAGGCTGCCTTCACACGATCTTTTCAGCTTCAGCACTCACTTTACTGATAAGGGTAAAAGCAGCAATATTTAAACCTCCCTGTACATTATATATTGTTTATGCTGCTGTGAAGGTGATGGACAGGGACTCCTTAACGTGGTGGCACCGATAAAAGCGGACGGTGGAATTGTCTGGTTATACGAACGTCCCTCAGTCCCCTCCCTATCCCGCGATAGTAGGATGGTGGCCTGCAAAGGAAGGACAATTTAAGTCTGCAGTCCACAGGGTTCAAGTTCAGATGAACCTGATATTGCAACGACTATTAAATCCTACCGCCATTTTAGTTTCAGATAGACTGTTGGACGGAAAGGGTTAAAGATATTCTTCAGTTAACCCAGTTTGCCCAAGGATGTCATGTTCGTTTTAACCATCCTATTTCCATATGATTATATTCGGGTTAGAGAGCAGTTTTCGAGGTGGAAGTTAGAGATAATGCGTTCATTAGTTTTTTCAGTGTGTGAGACCTTCCTTAAATATAAATCTTCAGGAGGGAACAATGAATATTTTAAACTATTTTGGCATCATAATTTCAAGAGGTTAACCTCCTTATGTCGCATATAGTTTTAATTCTTACTGCCATCACATGTTTATATCTAAGAGAGCCTCGTATTGAAAGGTTTAGAAACAATTTTCGTTTAATCCGGTCTGTATGATGACGTCTGTATATTATACCGTGTTCTTGCTACGGCCAAAGGTAATTTTATCAGGCTTCTGGAAGACAACTTCCAGTGTAGGCGTTAATGAAGACAATATCTGACCCATTCAGTGGAAAAGTATCCCCTAAGCTGAGAAAACTGTCTGGTGATTAACACCTGTACGATGTCGTCATTTGTATTGTATTATTGTTACTACCAGTGTGAGGCCCTAAGACGCTACTGGTAACTTAACGAAAAACATATATATTATCTTAAAATTATTGTTATGATGCTGATATGGAAGAGTCCAGAAAAAGTGATCACACACACACACACACACACGAGGCACCGAGCGGAGCAGACGCACATCGCCACCACTCGATACTTGGCCAACTTGGGCATTACCTAAATTACTATCTTTATATGAGTCAAGTTCTGTACCAGGTTAGACTAAATAGTGTTCTAATATAAAAAAAAGAAGTTTTAAGTAATACTGTTGTTCAAACAGTAAAGAAAACAAAGTAGCGCAAGAATGCGCAAAATCAGCTGATAAATTGTTTAGTCTACAACTGAACCAGGGAATGTAAGTACCATATGTGCTTTTAGTACTACAACATGGCAACATAATTTAGTAAAGCAAATATGGAAAAGAAAAAGGATAAAGGTAGAAAGCAGGATGATGATTTCTACGAAGAACTGGTTGATGTGGAGACTCACAATAAACTGGTTGAACAAGTACACAGACTAGAGATGGCTTTTCAGAATGAGATTGATGAAATTAAGAAACAGATGCACTTGCAAAAGGAAGAAATAGAAAAATTAGGAAAGGAAGTCAACAAGAGAGAGAATAGTAGATGAACTGACAGTAGAAATGGATTCACTTAGGAGGATAATTAGTGAAATGGCAAGTACAGTAGTCAACCACGAGAGTATTATGGAAGAGTTCAAAAATGATACAGAGACAATTAGGCAAGTAAGCAATCTGATAGATCAGAGCAGTGATATTGAGGAGAAGATAACACAGGTGATTGAAGCTGTGCAAAGCTACAAAAATGATGTGGAAACCACTTATGCTGAAATGGCGAAAGTAAAGAAAGACTTAGGAAAAGGGTGGAAGAACAAAGCATTAAAAAGGAAGTGAAAAGAATAATCCAAAACAATCCTAAATTAGTCAGAGATTCAGCAGATATCAACAAATCTATAGTAATCACTGGTACAGAAGAGGAAGAAGTAAGAAACAAGATCTGAAGAGACAAAATGGAGATGGCAAATGTAATGAGCATATTGAAGGAAGTATCAGAGCAAATATGTAGTAGAGACATAGAGGAACACAAAAGTTTGGGGAAATACAAGAGAAACAAATCAAGGAACTCTAAAGGTAACCTTCCAGAGTGTAAACACTGTGGAGGAGATACTAAAAAATGCAAAGAATCTTATGGAAAAAGAGCAGTTTAAAAATGTATGGATAAAAAGATGCCTAACACTAGAGGAACTGGAAATGCTGAAAGAGAAGAGGGAGGAAGCAAAAACAAAAAATGAGGGAAGATCAGAGGAGAAGAAGAATACATTTTTTTTTACAAAGTAATAGGATTGCAGGTACGAAAGTGGTACATAAACAGGAGGGAATAAAAAGGAGGGAGATAATAGAACCAAGTCATGACAAGTATAAAATCAAGATGATTAAGTTGATGTACTCAGATGTAGATGGAATGGTATCTAAATTATTAGAGATGAATGATTATATCAGAGAAAATGAACCACATATAATATGCCTACCTGAAACAAAATTAACACCAAGGATATCAAATTACATCCTAAACTTAGAGGTAAACAATATATGGAGAAGAGACAGAAACTTTAAAAAAGGAGAATTATAATATTTACTAAGAAAAATCTAAAAGTCAAAGAAATAGAACTAGATATACCCTCACAAGTAGAACTGATTGCAGTAGAGATCAGTACATCTGAAGGGAAAGTAATTGTAGCCAATTTGTACATGCCACCCAGATCAAACACATGGGAAAGAGGCGAATATGAGGACCTGGCAGAGAGTACAATTCAGAGTTTGAGAGCATTACTACATAGAATGGAAGAGAAATCGGAAAGAATTATACTAACTAGAGATTTTAATACAAATAGAAATTGGAATACTCTAGATATAATAAGCCAAGAAAGCTGTTGGGAACAAAAACTCCTGGATCTCATGCAGGAGTTTAACAGCAATGAAAGGTACAAAAAGAGCCTAAACTATAAAAAGGGAAACTATCATGACTTAAAGAAGTACTTCTTAGAAACTGATTGGGAAAAGGAGCTTAGAGGTCAAGATTTAAATGCTATATATAAAAAATTCTGTGAACTTTATGAAATAGGAGTCTAGGACTACATTCCACAGCACAAAGAATCAGAAAATAAAATAAAAAATGGTTCAACACGGAATGTAAAAAATCAAAAGAAAAAAGAGATTTGTTGTGGAAGAATACAGAAGACACAATTGTGAAAGGGCGTATAACAACTATAAACAGGCAAGAAACGATTATACAAGAATAAGGAGGGAAGCCCAAAAACAGTTTCAGGAGGATATCATAAATAAAAGTAGTGATCAACCGAAGCTATTTTACAACTACATCAGAAGCAAAACCAAAGTAAAAGACAAACTACAATCCATTACGGACGAGAGAATCACCTATACACAAGAGAAGGATGTTTGTGAAGCACTAAATAAGACTTTCCAATCAGTTTATACAGAAGAACAAAATTTTGAGAGGGATTATGTGGAACATTCATGCCCACAAATAGTACCAGACATACAAATATCAAAAAAAGAAATACAGGAGGAGTTAAGTAAACTAGACAGGGGAAAAGGAAATGGTCCTGATGAAATTTCATGTTGGGTGCTACGTGAATGTCCAGAGGAGTTAAATAAACCATTATCTTTAATTTTTCAAGAAATCCTTGAGACAAGGTACATTACCTGATATTTGGAAGAAAGCAAACATTGTTCCCTTATTCAAGAAAGGGAATAGACAAAATCCACCCAACTACCGACCATTATCACTAACCAGTGTTTGAAGCATGGTATTAGAAAAGCATATAAGAAAAGCGTGGGTAAATCGTCTAGAAGAGCACAATATGATAACAGAAAGACAGTTTGTTTTCAGAAAACGAAAATCATGTGTTACTAATCTGTTGAGCTGCTATGACAGAGTAACAGACACATCACAGAAAAGAAAAGGATGGGTGGACAGTATCTATTTAGATTTTAAGAAAGCATTTGACAGAGTACCACACCAAAGACTTTTATGGAAACTGTACCATCAAGGAGGAATCCGAGGCAAACTGTATTGTTGGATGCAAGATTTTCTCATAAACAGAGCAATGAGAACAGTACTAAGGAGAAATTACTCGTCATGGAGAGAAGTGACTAGTGGAGTACCAAAGGGCTCAGTGCTGGCACCAATCATGTTTTTAGTATATATAAATGATATAGAGAGTAACACTGGAAATTAAAGCTATCTAAATATGTTTGCAGATGATGCAAAAATACAAAGGAGAATTACTAACACAGACTCTTGTAAAGACCTACAAGATGAATTAAATAAACTTCATGAATAGAATAATACATGGCAAATGGAATTCAATGTGGACAAGTGTCATGTAATCAAGTTTGGTAAAAGTGGAAAAAACCCTGAGTGGGATTATAAGTTAGGAAATAAAACCCTACACACATCAGAAAGAGAGAAGGACCTAGGTGTGTTTATGAATTACAGACTAGCTCCGGCTGACCACATCAGTGAGAAGGTACGGAACATGTATACACTGGTTGCAAATATGAGAATAGCGTTCACATACATAAATGAAGACATGCTAAGAAAGATAATAACATCATTCATCAGACCAAGCCTGGAGTATGCATAAGACATGCTAAGAAAGATAATAACATCATTCATCAGATCAACCCTGGAGTATGCATCAGTAGTCTGGAGTCATCTCAAAAAACACATAGACAAGATTGAAAAGTTCAAAGGGCCGCTACAAGATGAGTACCAAGCTTAATGGATCTAAGCTACGAAGAAAGACTAAAATAAACTGAATCTACCAACACTTCAGGACAGAAGGAAAAGAGGTGACATTATAATGCTATATAAATGCATATCAGGGAAGGAAAAAACGGACATAAATGATTGCATAACCTATGGGGATGCATCAGCAAGAGGTCACTGCAAAAAACTGCATAAAAAGAGAGGTGATATGGACGTAAGGAAATTTAGTTTCCCAAATAGAGCAGTTGATCAGTGGAATGCACTATCGAATGAAATAGTGTGTGCCAAAACAATTTACAAATTTAAGGATATGTACGATAAATATGATTTAAGACACGGGACAGTACGAGCTTGACTCATTCCTGTAAAGATACAATTAGATAAGAACAAATAGATAAGAACAGAAATAAGACAATTATTCAGGTGATTTCTACATTCCACCAGGTATAAACATTTTGTGAGTACAGTGCGGAATGTAATAACAAGCATAGAAATCGGAGCCTCCTCCCATCAGTGCTCTGCTCGTTTCTCGTCTCTGCATTTTTTTTTTTCCATCAGTACATCTTAACAACCATTTTAGACTATTTATATATGTGGTTTATGATCTTATCATCGAAGCTAGGTACCAAATGCACAATGCCTATAACACTACTTACAGCTGTGTAATAGTAGCTACCTCAATTACTGATACACACGTCTATCTATCTATCTATAGCCCGACGCCCTAATCCCGCAAAGGGTGGCCGCAGACAAAACGCCTCCAACTCGCTCTGTCACCCACAATTTGACTACCTTCCCCCCAACTCACCCCCCCTCCCTCATATACCTCTCAACTCCATCCCTCCACCTCATCCTCGGTCTACCCCTCCCTCTCCCTCCCTCCACCTCACCTACATACACCCTCTTAGTCAGTCGTTCATTCTCCATTCTCTCCATATGTCCAAACCACCTCAGTGTATTTCTCCTAATCTTCTCAACCACATCCACATCCACCCCACAACGTTCCTTCACTTCTTCATTCGTCAACCTGTCCCTTCATGTCACTCCACATGCTCTTCTCAAGTAACTCATTTCCACTGCTCTCACTCTTGACTTGTTCCCCTCTTGCAAGGTCCACGCCTCGCTTCCATACGTCAGGCTAGGGATCACAATACTATCATGCAGTGACTTCTTAACTTCCATACTCACCTCCCTATTTCTTATCACTGCTTTCAGTGAACCAACAACCTTCCTTCCCTGTTGTACCCTTTCACGCACTTCATCCCCCAAAGTTCCATCTTTACTCATCACATTACCCAAGTACTTGAATGCACTCACATTCTCCATATCCTCACCATCCAACCTCACTGTACATACTGTGACTTCATTCCTCTCAAACATCATAATTTTACTTTTGTTTACATTAACTTTCAGCTTCCTCCTCCTACACACTGTCCCAAATTCATTCACCAAACCTTGCAACTCCCATTCATCTTCACTCAACAATACTGTATCATCAGCAAACAGCAACACCGCAATCTTCCAAATCTCACCCTCATTCATTAGAACCACCCCCACATCCACTGCCCTACCTTGCACCTCCTTTACAACCCCATCCATGTATATATTAAACAGCCATGTTTCAGTCCCACATTGAGATCAAAGAACTCACTCAGCTCACCATCCACTCGCACCGTAGCCCTAGCTCCTTCGTACATACTCTTCACAGCACTCAACAATTTCCCCTCCACTCCATATATCCTTAATACCTTCCACATACCTTGCCTATCTATTCTGTCATAAGCTTTCTCCAAGTCCATGAAGGCAGCATACACTTTCTTTCCCTTCTCTAGATATTCCTCCATTAAACATCTTAGAACAAATATCTGATCTACACACCCTTTTCCCTTCCTAAATCCCCCTTGTTCTTCTCCAAACTAGCTCCTCTGTCATATGCCTAACCCTATCAATGAGTATTCTACCATATATTTTACCAGTCACACTAAGAAGGCAAATACCCCTATGGTTACCATATACTTCTCTCTCCCCTTTTCCTTTGTATAAAGGAACAATTATACCTGGTTTCCAGTCCTCTGAAACCCTTCCCTCTTCCCAAGCCAATCTACACAACTTCCATATCCACTCCACAACAATCTCACCCCCATACCTCAGCATTTCACCACACACTCCATCAATTCCTGGGGCCTTTCCCAACTTGATCTTCTTCATCGCTTCCACTACTTCCGACCTACTGATCTCATCCTCCTTCCTCTCATCTCTTCTTCTCCCAGCCATTCCCCAACCACTTATACTCGCACTGCTGCCACTCTCTATAATCAACAAATCCTCAAAGTGCTCCTTCCATCTCCTCAATTTCTCTCTCATCTCCACCAACAATCTATCATTCCTATCTTTCACTCCCCCACTATTTCCTCTTTCACACTGCCTTACTTTCTTTACCTCCTTCCAAAACGATATCTTACTCTCCTTCCATTTCACACTCAGATTTCTCCCAAACTCTTCATCCACTTTCTTCTTACTCTCCTTCACCAGTCTCTTCACCTCCCTTCTCCTGCTCACATATACCTCTCTCTTCTCTCTCTCATATTCTCCCCTACCTCTACTCGCTAACCATTCACTATATGCCTTCTTCTTTTGTTCCACAGCTCGTTTCACCTCATCATTCCACCATGGTGTCCCTTGCACACCCTTGCATCTCCTCCTCACTCCACAAACCACCTCACACGCTGCGCCTATCTCTTCCGTAAATATCTTACATACTTCTCCCACCCCTTCCATCTGCTCTAGCTCATACCTTCCCAATCTTCCTTCCACTGTGCTCTTATACTCTGCCACTTTCTCACTATCTTGCAAAATCTCTACTCTTCTCACAGGAGCTGTTTCCTCCTGCCTTCCCCTTCGTCTCCTCAACCATTTTCTTTGCACCTTTACCTTGGCCATCACTGGGTGATGGTCCGAGACTCCATTCCCCCACCCTCTCCACCCTCTTGCATCCAACACTTGTCTTCTCATTCGCTCATCCACACACACGTAGTCTATCATTGCCTTTCGCTCAACAAGTTCACCATCCATCCTTCTCATTACTCTCCATGTATACCAGTGGATCATCTTATGCCGAAAGTAGGTGTTGGCTATTGCCAACCCCTACCAGCACAGATGTCCACCAACGCACTACCATTCCCATCTACTTCAGCTGGCACACCCCACTGACCAACCACTCCATCCACTCGTACATTCCCAACTTTGCCATTCATGTCTCCAGTCAAAAGCACTTTCTAGCTCCTCTCAAATTTTTCCATACATGCTTCTACTCTTGCCCAAAACTCATCTTTCACTCTTGCCACTCGGTCCTCTGTCGGAGCATACACACACACAATCGCCCACGCTTGTATACCTACTTTCATCCTCACCCATACAATCCTTGCACCCACTGTTCCATACTCTCTTATATTCTCCCTCCACTTCTTGCTTATCATCAGACATACTCCCTCTCTTGCCCTCTCATTCTCATTAACTCCCGCACATATACCTAAACAATACTCCCATTCTCTCACCCTTTCACCTTCCCATTTAGTTTCAGCCAATCCACATATATCCACTCTTGCATCCTCAAGCACCTGAACACTCTCTCTGTCTTTCACTTCATCATTCACTCCTCTCACATTCCATGTTCCCACCCTCAAAATGTTCTTTGTCCATTCCTTAGTCGTCAACGTATGGTCCGTCCTGGTCTGAGGCATTTTATTCGCTTGTTTAGTTAGTTCTTTTTACGGGGTGGGGCAATAACCCATCACCAACCTTTTTAGTTGCCTCGTACGACAAGCAGGGATACTGGGAGAGTATTCTTGAAACCCTCCTACCCCCAGGGGGTAATATGTTAACCTTGAATGGGGCAACGCAAGTACGCGAAGTTTTAAATATTCTGAGAAGAGTTCTGATGGTACAGAATTATTTCAGGCTAAAACTTGCTATCTGTAGCTCAAATGCTGCTTAAAGTATACAAAATATTCCTGGTTCTTAAAAAGCGTTCTGGTTCGTATCACGCTCTTGCACGCCTCTTCGTTTTGGAGTTTTTACTGAAGAAGAAATACGAAAAACACAATCAATAATTTTTGTGTTTCGATTTCACAAATCCTTAAAGTTGCCGGAGATTTGGAAGTGTCTTTGCATTTAAATAGCGAAGGTCATTCCGTCTGTACTTAATGCTGGGCCCCGTGAGCATTATGGTGCGTGCACCGCCATATCTTATGTACGGGACGACATTTTAACCTGCGCTATCCCTGCATAGTAATCGCTACTACGATTACTGATACAGTATTTTATCCTGGTTAATAACAGATAATTATATTCATATAAATGCAACCCACGGTGAGATGAAGGACATTTATAATTATGATCTGCTTTTGGGTGAAGCATCAATCTCTTCATCTGTCCGCGTCATGTTTAATTTGCCTTGTCACCGCCAGAGTACTTGCGGTGATCTCACCGTCCTCAGCCAACACAATAACAACAATCTCTCCTTTGCACTTACCTCTGTATCCTATTCCTACTACCATGAAGGCAATGGATTTATTCTAGGAAAAACATCGCCAAGGGAAGGGCAATCTTGGCTTAAAATGTCCGGAAAATAGTGAAAAACTAACGTATTTCAATCATTCCATGTTAGTAAACATGAAACTGACATGTATCACGATCTATTTAGAGGGTTTTGTATCTATATTTGTATCAGTCCATAAAATTAACATATTAATGAGGCTCACTGATTGAACGGAATCTCTCCTCAGTGAGTATTACCGAAAAATTATCACTTCCCTACGAAGTATGAATGGGGAAGGGGCGTCTGTAGAAAGTGATGTAGCTTATGTGAATGTCAAAATGTTGCAATGGCTGTGCCTGTGTATGACTGAACCCAAATACTGTATACCACTGGGAGAAAGGACAGGATGAAAACACATGCAAGTATATGAAAGGGCATCCTCCCGACGCCCACTTTAAATGTCCACCACGGTTTTAGTTCGAACCCTACTGTCGGGGCAACCCATCAAGAAGCTATAGCTATTTCACCATAAGTTGTCCCAGATTTTCGTCATTTCACATACTTACAGTAATTGTCAGAATGAGACAGTGCTATGAACAAACATCCTTTCCATTGCACAGGTCGCATTCAAGCTGGAGAGATGGTAATCTTTGGCCATGTTAGGATAAAGAAATATCATTCACAACAGCTCTTGCCACCTCAGTTACAGAGGGTGCTGTTAACCCAAGTGTCCAAGGTTCCTCTGTGAGGGATTTGGCAGGAAGGGTACTAAGCTTACCAACCCCCTCCTACTGACTCATAGTTGCAAAGCACATAGGTCCGTATCATGAGGTTTCCTCTTTATTAACCCGCCCCGTCCCGACGACGTATGGGTACGTCACCACGATTTGCATTTGCCAGTCCCGGCGACGTACCAGTACGTCGTGCAATTGCAAGGTCGCTAATTTGCACAATTTTCAATTTTCGCACGTGATTTTTCGTATGTATACACGGGACACCTTCCTCTATTCCTGTACAAGATACCAAGCAAGGACAATGCCTTACACTGCATAACCTCCCCCCTCCCCCCCTCACGACATTGTCTTGGCAAAGGACCTGTTACCAGTGACCTGGCTAGTAAAGTTATTCAGGGCCAGAGTGATTCCCCAATCGATGACAATGTGGAGGACAATGTTTACATAGCATTAGAAGAAGAAACAGCCAGAAATAATGATCAGGTAGTGTGGCAAAAATAGGTCAGGTATGGTGATTAGTTAGTGAGTGAAACAATGCTTATAATGCCTTTATTACTGCTTGAAAACCAATATACTGTCATACTACATATACATTCGTACCAAGTAAATAAATAAGTACCGTTTATGAGTGGATAAAATAGTTACCCTCCCATAGAACTCGTTTTCTTTGGTGCCAGCATGTTAGAAAACCCACTCAGGTAAGGAGGAACTCCTACCTGGAATGGGCACTTTAAACCTCAGGTGAGCGATTTCTCTATGAATTTTCGATGTTTCTCACCAAAAGCGAAGGTTTTAGCCAAAAAAAAAAATTTCGAAAATACCTCGGGACTGGGGGATGTCGGAGGTGTGGAAAGCCTCGGGACGTGACGGGTTAATTTTCGAGAATGCCTAGTTCCGTCCATAATACTCATGGCACAAATGGGTTAACCATTAAAATATCTCCATTCCTTGTTGCCACAATACTCGTTTTTTTTTTTTCGTTCTTTTCACTTACAAGCATTGTATTCGTCAACTGCGTCTATATTTCCTAATACCTATTACAAATTATATGCAGCAGTGACAACAGGAAGCTCTCAACATACTTGTTGACATGACAACATATGTCACATACAAATTTAACTGAAAACCTTAAATACGTTACCTCTCCATGAACCCTTACACTATGATGATTGTCATCTCTATTCTTGCTGCATCAGTACGATTTTAATAAGCTCAAAAAGGATATATCACAGTGAAACGGCTGAGAATTTTTATTCTAGCTGATGACAGATAATGTTTTGTTCATCTAAAGGCAGATAATATTTTTATTTTATTTCATGTATATTTTGGTCATTCCAGCTAATTCCAGACAATACAGTTCAGGTCAGATGAACCCATAGTGGATCAGAGTTGACTACTATAGGGAAGACCTTTTGGATTTCAGGGCTTACCTCCAGCCATGTGTTGATGTATACTTTATTACATTTTTGCTCCTGTTAGACTATTTTCTTCAGTTTAGGAAAGCTATCAAGTGTTCAGTGAAATACAATTTCATTCAACCACTGCAACAAATCTGTTTAGTAACCCCCCTCCCCAAAATAAAATATATTTCCTCGGGTTTCAGGCATTAACTGTTGTAAGATGACAAGGCGAACTGTCAAAAGCCAACCGGTGACCTTACAAACTCGCTGCAAGATCGTGTGGCTGTGGCTGGAAGGGATGGGGGCGATGGATATAGCTATTCAGGTTGGCACTAGCCTCTCCACTGTCTACCGTTGGATCCATCGCTGGCAGAAAAGAAGATCCCTGGCCTCTCGATCCACAAGAGAAATCTGCTACTTCGCCAACCCTCTGATTGATAATGGAACTAAATATTTGGTTAATAATGCAAGGAGATTTCTCTCAAATGGTACAACGGGGTACATATCTAATAATAAAGTCAGAACTGTAATTGATAATACTACAGGACAACTGACTAATTCTGCAACTGTGGTAAAGAAATACATTCACCTTCAACAAAGATTTCCACGATTTCTATCTCCTTTTTCGTGTAACACATTGCGAAGCTGTAATCTCTCCCATAGCACCCATCCCCCAATCAGGAACGAAGGATATGAGGGCCTCACGCACCGTACAGTTCCAAGATACATTTCTTCATTTAGACAACAGTGGCCATCAGTACGTTTATATTTATCTTGAAGGGAAAGTTGACCAGTTCAGATCAGTGATGTCTATCGTAGCTTTCATACTATGACCATTTTATTTAACATGGAATGAATCTCATGTAAACAGGAGATGAATGAAGACCATTTTAACACCTAAAAGATTCACATAAATATGAAACTCGTCTGGAAAGAGCAAAAATACAATAGTTATTGTGTCTCACTAGAGTAGTTAACGACATTTGCGTCCTAGATACATTTATATTCTTGAAAAGAGATAAATGCTGATTTAATGTACATATTCGTACACAGCATACACAAAGATCAGTTGTAAATAACAACTTTTTGCGAATGAAATTGTGAAGTCTTCTCAGCCCAGTAAATACCAATAATTTTTTTAAAACTAGTTCATGCCAAGATGTAAATACGCAATAAACGTTATTTTTTCCTACTTTTTAATTACTGAACACTCTCCTCAGCATCAGGACTTCCTTTTGACCTGATTATATCTGTGATAGCATGACATTTCTAAATTTAAACCTTATCCACAGATTACATATATATATATATATATATATATATATATATATATATATATATATATATATATATATATATATATATATATATATATATATATATATAATCAGAAATAGGGGCTAATACCCATACAGCACCAGCCATGTGATGGATTTGTTTCTGTTCAGGAGTCATAAGATCCACTGGGGGTAAAGATGTAGTCAGTAAATATGTGTTGTTATAATGCACCAGAAACCTTGAAAGTGCTTTATGTAGAGAAACTGAAGTATCATTCTTCAACTGTCAGTAGGCTAATATGGATTTTTTTTTTTTAATACAAAATATTTTCATTAGGAACTTTCAGTATTAGATGCATGGTAGTTGGGCAGCCATCATCCAATCCATCTGTTGTGTTGCTTTCAAGCGACTAACATTGAGGGACAAGCCAAATGGCTTCTTATAGCCCAGGAGACTATTCACTGTGCTGGGCAATAAGCATGCGGCAAAACGAATATCTGGTGGTTTAACGGGTTAGGACACATCAAGTGGGTGTGGTTCATAAGTTCTAATATCCAAATGATGATTTACGTTTCTTGATCATATAGTGGCACTCAGTATGGAGAGACTGACCACTGGCTTTAAATATCCGAACTAAGCAGTCTGGCCCCGGACACTTTTTTTTGGGGGGTATGGTGGTGAGGGAGTATTATTAGTCATACAGTCATGT
Organism: Coenobita brevimanus; assembly: GCF_032717465.1. Lineage (NCBI taxonomy): Eukaryota > Metazoa > Arthropoda > Malacostraca > Decapoda > Coenobitidae > Coenobita > Coenobita brevimanus. Next base: position 20,210,216 of record NC_137009.1, read on the forward strand.
TGGCAATGCGGGATCAAGTGCCTGGAAAAAAGACTCGGCACCGTCGCACCTTCTTCATCTCCCCAAACGAAATAACGTATTATGATAGGTTAATGTTAGGTTAGGCCCAAGCTGGATAGGTATAGGTTAATTCAACATCAAACACGGCTTTTCTGGTGATGTTTTTGGTTTAATTGGCAGAATTATTTCACGTTTTCCCTCGCAAAGGTGCGACGTAGCCGAATCATTTCTCGCTGAGCTTGCTTCGACGTTCACAATATGACTGGATGATTAACTGTACCCAAAGAAAAAAATGTGTCCCGGACACCTATGTTCCTGATGGGACAATAAAGGATTTAAAAATGAACATAGCCTACAAAATCATATTTTTTTATATATATTTTAAAAGCATTTACGATAATTATAATCATGTTTTCGTTCATTTCATTGGTGATTTAAAAGCAGATCCTCTTCTGGCTTTCTATACAGAAACATCAATAATTATTATCAATGAACTCTGCATGCTCCACTTTTCAGTGCTGATATACGTCAGGAGATAAGGAAAAGGAAAGTGCTCTCACTTTTTCTCTGTATTTTCTTTTGTTGGCGATAGTATCAATACTGTCTTAGCGTGTGTCGGGCTTGCAACGATCATGTACTTGCCGCCCACCCAAATACGGCTGCTCCTGACGTCATCTCCACCTCTTACTCACACGGCCCCTTCAGACCGAGGCCTGGGTCGAGTGGGAGTAGAGGAGGAGAGGAGGAAGGCGGAGAAAGGAGGAGTGAAGAAGAAGACGGATGTGGGGCAGACGAATATGGAGCGAGGGACGATAGGACAATGGATCGCCAACGTCAGAAGTACCTGAAAGCAGCATATAAAACACTGCGACGTAAGCATGGTGCTGAGGTTTTGGCACGTGCCCAGCAGGAATGGAAAAGAGCACGGGGAACTGGCGGACAGCGAGGGCTGGAGAGAATTGCGGAGGAAAGGGAAGATGAAATACAAGAATAAACGAAGTGAATAAAGGAGTGATGGGAGAAGGAGGGTGACTACGTAAGGAGGGTGACTAGGTGGGTCAAAAACACACAGGATGCACATTAATAATAGCTTTTGAGGGTCCAGGGGTCAGAGGCTAATGCATTCGGGGTGCCCTGGGGGGTCCCGGGGGTTGTTGTCATCTGCGAACTCTCACTCGTGATGGTGTGCCAGTGGGTGAGAACAGAGGGTGTATACTGGGATAAACTATGGTGTATTAGTGACTCAATGTCCGTATGGGAGGTGTATATAAGCACGCTCATGAGAGAGATGGGGCTAGAGAAGGTTTGGCGGTCAGACAGAATTGTCTTGTGTTCAGCTGGGACAGACGGCCAGAACAGCCACGACCATGGGCTTCGCGATACTGGTGAGTAGAAGTAGTGAAGGATAGTCTTGCGGGAAAGTAAGGCAAGGTATATAAGTGCCGTTAGAGTAAAGTAACGTACCAGCAGTCTCTACTCGGAAAAACCAGCAATATTATTTGACGCGTGTGTTCCAGGTCGTGGCGAATAGAAATTAAGTAGTAAAGTTAACATAGAGTAAGACCTATAACGTTTAAGTGAACCTTTATCACTCACGGATGGTTGTCTAGTCTTTTGAATAAGTAGACTGAAGCCATATATGGCTATCAAGTCAAGTACTTGCTGTTAAGTCGTAAATAAGTGATTGAGACTTCCCTTGTGTCGAGATGAGACTCGGGATAATAAGTTAATGTTATAGCTGTGTAACTTGTTCTGAAGTAGTGTAAATACTCTGTAGCAGATTGTTAAAAATTAAATTAAAAATTGTTTCTGTGTTTTGTAACCTTAGTGTGGAACTGTTAATTTTTGGCAAGTCCAGGAGGGAGTCTGAGGCAGAAAGGGGTATTTAATATCTTGTTGTCCTAACCTACGAGGTTACAGGTCCCCTCTGGGCTTGTCTCCACACTCTCCGTTGCTACTGTCACACGCTACCAATACCCATTAGTGGCAGCCATTCACCGTACTTGGCGAGACTGAGTATGAAACATACCAAGGGTTAAGTAGAGAGTGGAGGATACGACACGTGTAAAGACTTTGAGGCTTTGCCAGACAACAGTCTGTTCCATTATATATCACTTATTATTAAATAATTCATAAATAAAGACAATGCAGAGTGTGCTGTAGGCTGTATGTTTCAAACTATTCATCATTTAACAAATATGAAAATCATGAACGAGAAGTAATCACATAAAAGTTGTAAACATAGTAATATATAGGATAATCCAGTGTAATTTGAATTATTTTAATATACCAGATATGACACCCAATGTTTTATGTTGTTTTATACACATTTAAACCACAGTGTCCCTTAACCTGTTCTTCCTTACGGAAAAATAAGACAAGATTTTAAATAGTTTTTATAGGTTTCAGAACAGTACACTACTCCTCTACCAGGAATGTGTTAATGAGAAAAGGTCTTCATATGATGCATGATAAAGCTCTGCAACGGATATACAGTGTTCCTTCTACAACCAATATAGCCACACCACAGCCATAACTGATACCACCCGCCATCGAATTACTTCGCACAGATGACACGGGCAAGACATCATACTGTAAGTGATTACGAAAATTCGCAACCCCCATCATCAATTGTAGTGTTCTTTAAAATATATACTGGTAGTAGTGGTCTAGTAGACCCATCATCATTAAATTGGTCATGAAAAATCCTTTTTTATTAACTGACATTTTTCATACAATTTAACATACAAAAATATCCCTTTTCAGGGGTATTCCACCATCCATTTATTATAGTAAAGCATATTCGTACATTTCAATATTTATTTAAAACAACATTGGAAAGACACACAGTGTAAGTGATTGTAACTTGTGCCACAGAAGACTGAGAAAAGTATCGTCTTTGATCAAAATAATTAAGAGGTTTACAGGTAAAGGGTAGCACAACACAATGTTACAGTAGCAAACCCAGAGACAATGGTGTGCATACAGTACATGAAAGAAATCACTAAAAATATTAAAATGGAACTGTGATCATATTTAATGTCTGATAACACTATGGCACTCACAATATCTAAGTACCAGTTTTAAAACTAAAACACATCAATGGGTAGAGTACTACACTTAGGTAAGTGAATTGTTTCAGTTTAACACACATCCCAGACCCACATGGTATGAGTGTACACCACATACTGGCTTCAGACAAGGTTAACACACATTTTTTGGTTTGTTGTATTCCTGTTTTGTGCACTTCACATACCTCTTCTTAAAGGCAGGGTCTGTATAAAGGCCTGTGTAGGTGCACATGACACCACATGACAGGTAACAGTTGGTGCATGGGACATATTGTTACTTTGTTGGAGGGACAGCAAAGCTCTTTGGTCTCTTATTCTGGCTAGATGGGTGGTTTGGTTGGGCCCGACTAGGTCAATCAGCTGATCATGCATTGGCTAGGGTCAAGTGCGCACTGGGGGGCCTGGCGGCTCCTATCGTCGTGGAGTCAGCCTTGCTCAAGTCCCCCGGTGGTTACCCAAGTACACTCTCCTGCCACCTCTGGGGTCGCCAGTGGTGATGTCCCTGGAATATTGTCTCCCCTTGTTGGGCTCCATGGTGGGTGGAGGGGTGGGGGAATAATGGTTTCTCCTTGTGTTGGAAGAAATTAATCATGAATAGGCCAGCCTTCCGATACCACGACCCTCTGGCATGTGTCAGGATTCTGTGAACGCTCCATCTCTTGGTGCCTTATGAGGCAGCCAGTGGATGTTGACCCCCATCTAAGGGGTCCCGTCCCCATCCCACGAGAGTTTTCCAGTCTCTGTTTGACCCAAGTACACAAAAAGAGTCATTTGTTAAGTTTTTGGTCGTGCTCTCCAAGGAATGGGTGGATTTGAGAAAGTGTGATGCGTTTGATATGCATTGAGTGATGATATGTGTTTGTGGTAAGTCCCGTAAGGTTGTTCCTCAGGCTGATGGTAGCTTGCTGGTTGAAGTGCTTGATGCAGATACCAGTACACGTATATTATCCCTGACCTTTGGGGGGATCATCCTGTATCCTGTTCTCACCATGCTTCATTAAACTCCTCTAGAGGTGTCGTTTATGCCAGAGATTTGATGATGTATGATGAGGCACGATTAACAACAGAGCTTGCCGACCAACATGTAGAAGTGGAGTGAAATAAGAATATGGGTGGTGACCTAGTTCCCACGCTGAGGTTGATCATTACATCTGACCTTCTCCATGTTCCTGAGATTTTGTCTACTGATTGGTATCGTTTTCGAGTTAAAAAGTATGTTCATATATGGCAAGGAGATTTCACACTCAATGATATGGTAACATTGGTCGGTCATACCGGTGTCTAGCTCTTGGGCTGCCTCCAGTGTGTAATTTATGCAGGATGGACATTCATGAAGTGAAAGATTGCACTAGTCCTGAGTCTTGTGTTAACTGTAGTGGTAGCCATGCAGCATCATCCAAGTTATGTGATCGGTTCAGATTTGAGAAGGAAGTTTTGTGCATATGTGCCAAGGAGAGGCTAAGTTTTCCTGAGGCTAAGGATTGTGTACAGTATATGTTTGTTCACCAAGATGTTACATTTGCTGCCACAGTCCCCAGATCGACTCCAAGCGTCTCCTCTAGGGATACGACTTCCAAGTCGCACTCAACATCATGTGCCTTTGTGTCTGACAATGGTTCTGTCCTTGAGCCATCCTCTTCGGCTATAGTTCCGGTTCATGCTGCTTGTGGTGAATCTCAAGAGTCTTCCAAGCCCTCAAATGTAGTGTCTTCTCCAGTCTTTGTTTGTGGTGCATCTTGCGAGTCTTGCCATCCCCCAAATGCAGTCTGCTCAGGTCCCTGTTTGATTTTAATGCAAGACATGTTTGTTACAGTTTGCAGTGACGCCCAATGGGCCCTTTTGGCCATTCAGGGTTATAACCCTACTCACCCATTGGTCCTTGCCTTCCTCAAGTGGCTTTACCTGATTGAGCGGCGAAGCCTCTTTCTTTTCATCTGAAGTTTTAAATTTCTTGAGGGAGTCAGGTCTCCTCCACCTCTTATAGTCCAGTGAAAATTTTGTCAGATTCCATTCTTTTTTATGTTCATTACCGTGTCCTGTGATACTGCTGTGTATGTATAATTTCAGTATGTATGCATTTTTATGCATATGTATTGTTATGAAGGAAGATTTGCCAGTTAGGTAGTCTCGTACCCTTGAGACGTTTCTCGTACCGTAAGTTCCGGTATGAGTCATCAGAGTTGCCAGTTAGCCTGCTGTTTGTGAAAGTAATTATTTCGTAAGTTATGCGTTAATTTTTGTGCTCCTTTTCTTTATAATGATTTATGTAAGTGATTGCTTGTTGAATTATGTAGTTTAAGTTCATATGGTAAATGATTTAGAGTGTTATGTAATGCAAGAAGACTCTGCATGTTTTGTTGTCTCTGACTTGGCAACTGTTGCCCGTCGAGAGTAAACATGAAGTTTCGAGAGTAATGCAAGCTTATATATGATGGGGTAGAGATTATTATAAGTTTAGTCGGATTTTAGTTCAGTGTAAGTGAAGTGCAGTCGGTTTTGGTGTAGTGTCAGTGCAATGCTGTTATTGAAGTTTGTGGAGAGTTGCTCTGCAAGCATTAAGTGTAATTACTGTCAGTGAAGATTATATATTTTTGGTACTTGTGAAAACAGTGGCAAACAGTGACAGGTTATTGAAGTTTGTATATTATTGGAACTTGAGAAAACAATGAAGTGTCAAGCATTAAGTGTAATAACTGTGAAGTGTTGCTAAGCATTAAGTGTAATAGCGGTTAGTTAAGTGTGTATAGCTCCAGTGCTTGTGAGAACAGTGAAGTTGGACAACATTAAGTGGAACTATTTGGAAAACAAAGATAGTGAACTTTAAGGAGCCAATGCTTATTTTCACCTCAGCTGATCTTGTGTATTGCACACCGAAAGGCTAACCATAGGAAGAACAACTCGCTTGGCAACATCCTTCATATACTGAACTACTGCTGTTGGAGCCTGTGGCAGTGTGTGGTGGGGACGTAACACTATATACATGTATTAACCCATCACGTCCCAAGGTTTTCTGCACCTCCGACATCCCCCAGTCCCGAGCCTCTTTGGAAACAATTTTTTTTGGCTCAAACTTCCGCTTAAGTTGAGAAACGAAGGTCTATAAGTGGTCAGAACAGGTGAGGTCCCCCGCACCAGGTATCGTATTCTTTTATGGACGTGTCAGGCGCTCACGTTTTCTATGGTAAGGAATACTGGGAGAAACAACACACAACACCTCTATATTTATTGAATTTGAACTAATAAACAATAACAGTAACAAAATAATGGATTTCAGACACATATATATATGAAAAATAAGCATTGTACCATCGCGCGAGCATAGCGAGTTAGGTCCGAGTCGTAACATGCTATATGCTAAGTTTCTGGTATGAGTCAACCTATCATTTTTTCTACTTGTATACTTCTGTTTCAATGACATTTTACCAATTTCAACTGTTTGTAAGTGTTTTCAGATGTTTTCATTCATTATGATGAAATGCAGCATAAGTTTAGCGCACATCAGCTTAGTAAGCGCACTCGCTATGACTCGTATTTCAACATACCCAATTGTTTTATCACTTTCCTATTATTTTTCCCTTTACATAGAACCTTTCCTCCACCACTGTAAATGTTTTCAATTATTTACATTCATTACGAGGGCATTTAGCGATATGCTAGCGCATATTCACGTAGCAACCACGATCTCAAACACTCGTGTTTCATCTTCTACTTTATTTATTCACTGCAATTATACTTTCCCACTTACATTACACACGTTTACACCCCTATACTGCACTGTACATACTTACTGGCATTATTTATTCAAGTGAGTGTCAGAATATCGCATGAAAATACCCTCGCAATGAATGTTTCGACCAACATAATACTCAAACACTTATATACTAATTCTTCACATATAGTACACACTTTACCACTTGCTGACTTCTATTTTCAATATTACGGGCCTTATTCATTTAACTGAGCGTCAGGATATCGCATCTCTATACACACGCTATGAATATTTGACTTAGAATATATTTCAGCACTTACAATAATTTGAACTTATATTATACCCGTAAGCATTTCCAATAATAATAATTATATAATTACGGGCCTTATTTATTGCACTGAGCGACAGAATATCGCATCATAAACCCCTTGCTATGTATGTTTCCACTTACAGCATATTTATACACTAACATACAATTTTTGCACTTATGTTATACCCGTATGCACTTTATACTAATATATGGAGATCAACATGACTGATATATTCACTCAGCGTCTGTCTGTCGCATTTACTTCATAGTTTCAGCGTCCTGTCGCATTCACACCATATCAGAATTGCATCAACGTGTGATATTCACTAAAACATGGGTGAATACAGAGACCCACGTCACACTCCACGCACTCATAGCGGGTGTCCTTCCTCTGTGTCGTGAGTCTCACCCGGGAATTGCTACACACGTGACACCTGTGTTGGGGCCTAGGTCTGTTTGGCTGGGGAGGGATAGGAGTGGGGAAATGGCGGCCGGATATTCTCAGGGGAGTTTGGCAATAGGGGCAGTGCGGGTGCGATGTTGGGGCCTTTCTACAGCATAAAGTGGAAACATCTCTCTCGTGAGCTCCCTTACAAACCCTTCAAAGGTTTCCTGAACTCCTGTTGTCATGGCGTGAAGGTGGTGGCAATTCAGAGCAGTGATGTCTAGCAAGTGAAAGAACAGTTTCTTATACCACTTCATCGTGGTCCTGGCACACTCTACCGTCGATATCATGGAGTATGACTGGTCCACCAGGCGCATGTTTATGTTATAGTCCATGACACACTGAGGTTGCCAAATGTGATGCCTGTTCTCGCTACGGTAATCAATGGAATCAGTACGGTGCATCAAGGGGCGGTGAAGTGTTGACAAGAGGCTTACTTCTCTATTGTAGTTCCACACAGTTGCAAGGATGTTGTTGGCTTTGAAGAAGACAACCTCATTCCTTGCAAGTTTCCGCCCTACCTTGGCCATGTGACGCCGGTTCACCTTCACGGTTCCACAGACTCCCGTTTCATGCGTGTGAAGATAACAAGCGAGAAGTGGGCTAGTGTACCAGTTGTCCAGGTAGAGGAGGTAGTCTTCTATCATCGTCTTTACCACTGCTCCCGACAGTCCAATACTTCGATCTTCTATTATGTCTGTCTGTGCACCGGTGTACAAGTCTATGTCTTGCACGTATCCAGTCCTACAGTTGCACATTAGAAAGTTCTTGAACCCAAAACGGTGCCTTTTGCTGGGTATATACTGCCTAAATGAAATATTGCCTCTCCACAACACGAGACTCTCGTCTATGACGAGGTCTCTATAGGGATAGAATGAGGAACGAAAGGTTTGCCTCAGGTGATCAAAGACCAACCTAATTCGCCTCATTTTATCAGTGTCGTTCGCATTTGCAGGATCATGAGCATCATAGAAATGGAGGCGACTTAGAATTTGTTGAAATCGATTACGGCTCATCACTTGCCCAAATATTGGGGTAAACATAACAGGGTCCCTTGTCCAGTAAGCAGGAATTCTGTTCTTTCTTATAATACCCATCAAAAGGACCAGGGCAAAAAATAGGAACATTTCTGAAAGGGAGACAGGGTAATCATATATGATAGAATGCCTACTCCTTGTTCCCAATCTTTCACTCTCAAGGCGCTGAGTGCTTGCAAAAAGGTTGGTTTGGTATACAATCTGCTCCGCAAATGCCTCACTAAAAAGCAGGTGGAAAAAATTCAACCTGGTGGAATTACGATGAATTCCGGGAGCAATGCAGCCAGAGCGCCCCTGTTCAGTGAAGGGGTGAATGAGGGGAGAAAAATCACTCCCATCCTCCCAATTCCATCCCACAAATCCCTCGTCCCCATCATCCCCATCACCGCCTTCGTCTGGGTGGGGAGGAGATCCTGGTGGGGGAGGTGGGGGAGAAGGAGTGCGGAGGGCCTCCCCACTGTCACTCCTCTTCCCTCTGCCTTTACCCTTTCCCTTTCCCTTACCCTTACGGCCTTGAGGATCATTAAGGGGCTGTGGGGATGAAGTAGTGGAATATTGGAGAGCAGAAAACGTGCTGGGGAGTGGTTCCTCCCCAACTTCCCCCTCCATGACAACACCACGTGCTTTCTCACGCACCCTAGCTCGACCACGGGTTAGGGGATATTGAGGAGCTTAAGACATGCTTGGGAGTGGTTCCTCCCCACCTTCCCCCTCCATCACAACCCCACGTGATACTGAACGCACCCGCACTCGCCCACGTGATACACTACGCCACCTCACACTACTTAGTGAGAGCAATGACTCACTCACGTCACTCTCACTTTCCCTAATCCTCCCTGTACTTTCCCTTTCACTCCCCATTCCCTCCACGGTACTTCCTAACTCCCCAAACAAAATACTAGGCCCATACCTGCTTGTCCGATGTGGTATGCGCTCTGGGCCACGATGAGTGATTACCTCACGTCCATACCACGTGGCAGCACGTCCCACGATTCCGTCCTCGTCCTCGTCCTCGTCCTCGTCATCAAAATCTGGTTCCAAATCACGTTGGGGATAGGCATAGGATGTTCCACGTGGTTTCTTGGCCTGCTGCCCCTCTCTAGCAGCACGGTAAGTCACGTACTGCCGCTTCCTGGGAGACGGGACTTCTTCGTCACTGCTGGTGGTTTCTTCCTCCTCTGACTGCACATAATCTTTATCCATAACCTCGTCGTCCAGTGGGGAATCACTGTCACCTGTAAAGGCGTCCAGGGCGGCTTGAATTTCGCCCTCTGAGAGACCTCTCTTAGCCATGTCTAAGCAGGACCGTTGCTACCAGGTGAGTGGACGAGTGGCAGGTTAGCGCGGGTCGCGCGGGGTCACCGAGTGTCCTCGCCTGGTGGCAGGTAGGGGAAGGTCATGCGAGGATACGTACTGCAAATCAAGCGCGAAATTTGAAAATTTTCGAAATTATGCACTTTGCAATTGCACGACGTACCGGTACGTCACCGGGACTGGCAAATGCAAATCGTTGCAACGTACCTATACGTCAACGGGACGGGGCGGGTTAACGTATTTTCGGCGCTTTTTGATTTGCGGTGCCATGCTTTTTTTTTTTTTTTAATTCAGTTCAATTCTTCATGGGCACTTATGTGGCAACATAGCAAATAATGTTTGTGCTGTCTTTATAATAGAGTGGGTATTCCTGTTTAAGGCATGAATCTTGTAACAAGCAGGTCGTTCTATATATTTTGTAAACATTAGTTCTCCCGTCATCAATATATAAAATTCCTCATGTTTTTCATGAACAGTGACACACAGTATGTTGTAAAATAATTATTTTATTGACTTTTCACGACAATGAATTTAATTCAGCTATATGTAATTAGTTAATTTTTACAGACTTGCTGGTAGGCTTTTATAAAAAAAATATTAAAGACATAATTGATTAACTTCCTAACTGTCCCACGGGGAAGACACTAGTCAGCTCGCCGGGACAGCTTATCTCTGTGGAGGTGATTGCTCCCTGCACCATTTTAAACACAGGGAAAGTGACCCTCCGGCAGTCACTATCATCTTCAAATTCCTGGGGACATCAAGAGCAATCCTGGGCTCCATACGTGGAACATATGCCTAGTTTGCTCCCAGCACATCACAAGAAATAATTAACCCGAGGCGTCCCATCGACGTATGGGTACGTTGCAACATTATTTTACTGCCAGTCCCAACGACGTACTGGTACATCACGCAATTGCAAGGTTCATAATTTGCACAATTTTCAATTTTCGTGCGTGATTTTTTGTATGTATACACGGGACACCTTCCTCTATTCCTCTACAAGATGTCAGGCAGGGACAATACCTTACACCACATAACCTCGGGCCCCCCGCACACCATTGTCTCGGCAATTCACCTGTTACCAGTGACCTGCCCAATAAAAACATTCAGGGCCAGAGTGATTCCCCAATCGATGACAATGTTGAGGACAAAGTTTACATAGCATTAGAGGAGGAAAGAGTCAGAAATGATGATCAGGTAATGTCACCAAAAAAGGTCAGGTATGTTGATGAGTTAGTGAGTGAAACAATGCTTATAATGCCTATATTACTGTTTGAAAACCAATATACTCTCGTACTACATATAAATTCGTACCAAATAAATAAATAAATACCGTTTATGATTAGTGTGGAATAGTTACCCTTCCATATAACTCGTTTTCTTTGGAGCCAGCCCGATAGAAAACCCAGTAAGGCAAGGAGGTACTGCTACCTATACCGAATATTTTAAACCTCAGGTGAGCCATGTCTCTATGAATTTTCGATGTTTCTCACCAAAAGTGGAGGTTTTACCCAAAAAAAAAAAAATCCAAAATAGTTTGGGATTGGGGGGTATCGGAGGTGCGAAATCAGTTGGGATGTAACGGGTTAAACGTGTGTATCTGTCTGGTTTATCTCATTCAAAGAATAGCTTCGCCTCACATGCACTGCACTCACAAATGGAAGACAATATTACGGCACAAAGATATGTGCAAAACATCAACAAACACTTCTACAACATCAATCATTTCCCCCCGATTCCCTTATAGTCACAACTCAACCTCATCACACAAAAACAACGCCTTCAACACGGATTCATACTGGATGAACACCACCTCGAACAGCCAAATTAACCCGTCATGTCCCGAGCTATTTCTCACCTCCGACACCCCCCAATCCTGAGGTTTTTCGATTTTTTTTTTTTTGGGGGGGGGCTAAAACCTGATAGAAAACCCTGTAAGGTAAGGAGGTACGCCTAACTGTATCGAGTATTTTAAACCTCAGGTGAGCGATTTCTCTATGAATTTGCGATGTTTCTCACCAAAAGCAGAGGTTTTAGCCAAAAAAAAAAAAAATCCAAAAATGGTCGAGACTGGGGGGTGTCGGAGGTGCGAAAGTGATCGGGACGTGACGGGTTAAACTGTTCCCTGCCCCAGTGGGGATTTGAACCTGGGTCCAGTAGGACTACAGGCCACCTCTCTACCGGTTGAGCCACCGCCTCCCCCACTTCATCCAGGCACTGATAAATATCAACTACTTTTCTTATGCACTTTGTAATAATTGGAAAAGTAGAACAGTCATCACTATACTCAAACTAAACACTGATCTAGCACACCCTTCTTCTTGTATACTTAACATTACTTTGTACACCACTGAAAATAAATGACCACCCGATTTTTATCAGAGCCACGCTTCACACTCCCTTTCCTCCTCACTACCTGGTGATAGAGCACTACACTTCACTAAAGCCATACTGACCAAGCTCACAACATGTATCTTACATCGTGAACTGCATGAGATCCATACACATTCGTTTCTTACAATATTAGGCATTGGAAATACGTTTATTCCATCGCCAATGGAAACCTATCGGCTATAACATAAACATGAAAAACAACAAATACTGGCTTGCCAACTATTTTTTGAGCAGACAAGGACATGTGGCAGTCTAGGAAAATCATCGCGAAGAAGAGAGTTCCTTATTAGGGTACCTCAAGGCTTTGTTCTTTCACTTATACTTTAAAATCTGTACTCCCAATATATTCTCCCATCACAACACCCACAAATCTTGTTTTACATGCAAATGTTGTTACAATACCAATAACATACCACTTCGCAGACACAGCATGTTCACTGCAACAAGATTATCTTTATACACTTCAGGCCTGGGTCACAGACAACATGATGACGATTGTTCCACCCAAATCTACCATCATACTTATCAACAGTGGCAACCATGAACACAAATGCACGCCTAACATCACATTTAATGATGTACCCATGCCTAATACCCCTCCCATCAAGATCGTCAAAGTGGCATGACACTGGGCATGCCTTCAGGGATCATATTTTTATTTTTTTAATGCATCCGACTTTGAGCACAGACTTTAACGGCTTGCTGCCCGTGGCTCAGCGGTCTGATTAGTCACCACATCAATGGTAATGTTTCCGCAACTGATGCAATTTGTTTTTCCATAACTGCACATTTAAATGATGAATTGATCATTCGGTGGTATTTGGTAGCTATAAATTTTTAAAAAGTATTTTCAAACTGTAGATGCTCTCATTTCCTTTATAAAGAACTAAGCCCATTCTAAACATTCAAGGGAAAGAGTATTAAAGATAATGTGTTGGTCATTCACATCCATGCATGGCCGTGTCTGTGGAAACTTGAAATGACTGAGGCTGCTTAACCTTGGGTTTTCAGTCCACCCACCAACTGCCGTCAAGGTTGGCAGTTGTTGCCAATTTTGGCATTTTGTGCTAATTTATTTACCAGGTATTTCTCTCTGCCAGTGAAATTGTAATTTTCGTATGGTTAAAACAAAATGAACATTTAGGATACATTTTATTTTGTATTGATTGATTGATTTATTTTGGGGGGTAGAAATGAAGAGTGGAATTCGACCTCAACCCCTACCTCTCCTGATACGCTCTTGAGCCAGAATCCCAGACCCTTTCCTCTCCTGAGACCCTCATAAGCCACATCCAAAGCCGGAGAAAGTGGCGGTGGACCTTCGGGGGCAGAGATTAGCCTGCCCATGGAGTGCTTCCTTAACAGTGGTGAGCAGGTTTATGTACTGCATCGACTAATTAGGGCCATACTAGAAGGGCCTATTTGCAGCATTCAGACTTAAAGCACTCCCCCCCAGCCACTGGGGGGAGGGGGCAAAACAACCCAATTCTTTATCGGTCCCAAGCCTGGATAAATGGGGAGGGTTTGTATCAGGAATGATATCCAGCCGTAAAACCAGAAAAAAAGGCAAATTAAACCAGGATAGCCTCGTCCTAATTTTTTGGACAGAGCTGTATGGTGAAGACTGGCCAATCATTGACCCAGTACATAGGTGGAAATACCTGGAAGATAAAAAAGATGAAGATTAATACCAAAAATGAGTTTCAGTATCTGGTAGCCTTTGCTGCCCCACGCCTTTGCCTAGTGACATTAGACGTGGAATGGAATGATTTTAGATCAGGAATTCTCTGGTTTGGTTTAATTAGACTGAGTAAAGCCATCAGTTTAGCCTATTGTCAGCTCTGCATGTTCTTAGAAAATCTCTGTGGTCTTTTACTTATCATTGATATCAGGCAAGGTAGTCATGATTTCTTTACTGCTACTGGGAGAAGAAAGATAGATTGATTTTCACCATGAGCATCATACAGTTATTAATAGCCCTTTTCTACATGAAGTAACTGAAATTTAAAGATGAGCTATTTTCCTGTAAATGTCCAGGAGGAAGAACATTTTATTAACAGTCTATCTTACGATTAAAGTTTTGGATTTAATGGGCAAGTGTTATAGTTTATTAAAAATAAAATATAAGAAGCATAATGTTAAATATATATATATATATATTCTATTTTGCTGAAACTGAACAGTGGCAGTGCATGTCAGTCTTTGATATCTTCCCGTGCTGAAAATATACTGTATTATGAAAGAGTAACACAAGGTAATGTTTTCAAGAAATTCCTGAAGATACACGTACAGAGATAAAGTAATAAGTAATACAATTCACAAACATTTTTATTGGGTTCCCAGCGTGTGCACACTGGTTCTAGTATCTGCAAAGTAATAAATGACTCATTTACTTCAGACTGCAGTCTGGATGCAAAGTACAGTTCACAATTTACCTACTCATGCAATATGTGGATGAAGAATATTTGTCACTTTAAGTTGTTGAGAGTAACTGTCACTCGGCAATTTCTGCTGCAAGAAGGTAGCTACAGGGCATATCCAGCCCAGCTCAGAATTAAGAAATAAAAGACATCACTGCTGTCCCTCCAAAGGTTGAGAGGCAGTGACTATAGTTCTTGTTGCAGTATGGTAGTTGCAGTAGTTGCTCAACCCGACGTGATAAAAGATGATACTGTACTTCATTTTCTTGACGGATATAACTTCTTTTCTGTGTGCTTTGCGTCCATTGTGATGATCGTCTGCAACGGTAGATCAATAGTGCCATGATCATACACCAATATTAACTTTGCACCAATAGCCTGGGTAGCGTTCACTCATGTAGGTATGGCAGTACAGCAGCAAAAATGTTTTCTGACGAAGGTGATGCAGAAGAGGTCTGGCTGAGGTCAAAGAGTAGTTTTGGAGGTTTTAAGTCGTGACAGTTGACACATTTAGAGTCTCCTTCAGGGGATACCAAGACCCTGGTAGCAACAATGCAGTATTTACAAATTTAGAGTCTCCCTCAGGAGCTACCGAGTTGTTGCTAGAAGCAGTGGAGTCTTTATCAGTGTAGTCTCTTTCAGTGGCGTATCCAGGATTTTTGCCAGCGAGGGCAAACACTTCGAATATTTCCCCAAAGTATCTCTCATCACACTGCCGTGAGTGTCCTAAACACACCCACTTTCCCACATTCGTGATACTATCGCTTTTTTTTCTATTTTCCTTTGCGTTTTTGTGTTTCTCTCTCTCTCTCTCTCTCTCTCTCTCTCTCTCTCTCTCTCTCTCTTTCCACTTAGCACATGCGTGTAAATTAAAATTCGTTGCTGCACCCACCCCCAGTCTGGTATCTGTTTTGTACTACTGCTGTGATGGTAGCCAATAGAATTTCTGTTTTCCACTACTTATTATTTTAGTTGGATTCTCATTGGCTTAGGCATCAGGGGTGGTGCATACGTCAAGACTGACCTAAATAAATACACCTGGTGGGATTAACCTCTCTTAATCCTTGACTCAGGTGACCACTCGACCTGTCCTGCTCAGCAGGGAATGATTTTCATATCACCTGAACTGTACTGTACTGTATAGAATGGATTATTCTATTAAGGGAAAAAAAAAAAAAAAAAGGAAAACTGCATAAAGCTGAAATTTTTCACCTAGAAAAGTGGGAGGGACAAAAGATACTCTGTCTCCCAGGCTCCAAAAAGTTGGGGAGACACGTCCCCTTGTCGCCTACCCAAACGAGGCCCCTGACACACATATTTATATCTGCTTCCCCTCTAAAATGTAGTCTCAGGTGATCAAAATGGTTTCATGCAGTCTTTCAAAAATTCTGTTTGTTTCAGTTGTTTGTGACAATAATTGTGCAGTGTTTATCTGCAACTGGCTACAGAGTAAGAGGATATGGCAGCAGGGTGAGAGGATGTGGCTGAGGGAACAGGAAGGCCATTTTTACACCTCATCAGGATTCATGTGCGAAACATCATTAGAACTGTAATATTAACCACATAATCTAAGGTGATAGGGGAAGTTGTTAAGTTATAATTGGTCATTTTTTCTCAAGGGTTTTATATTTAGTCTAGCTTTCAATTTCAAAGGAAATTATTGTTCCCACATAAATATTTTTGGAAGCAGATAATATTATTTAATATACAGCTCAAGTGGTAAAATTAGGATAACTGTATTGTCATAAAAGAACTATGCCAAAAATCCCTTTCAGCATTTTCCCAAAATTTTCCCAGGGGGCAAACTGGCCCCCTGCCCCCCCCAGTGGCTACGTGTATGGTCTCTTTCATGAGGTACTGAGGTGTTGGTGGAGGCAATGCATTATTTATATGTGCAGAGTCTCCTTCCGGAGATACCAGGATGTTGCTGGAGGTAATAAAGAAAGTTTCTACAGGGTGAGCAGAGAATCAATGTTAACTAGGAGCTGCAAGATAGCTTACTAATAAATCTTTAAGTAAACAGTCAGCTTTACAGTTCATTTGGTGGGGCCTTTCCTATAGAACCTTTTTCAGGGTTGAGTTGTTGAAAGTAGAACCATGAGGGGATACTTTCTGTGGTCTCAGGGAAGGGAGTTAATATCACCATTTTACCTTTTTCCCTGTTCTGCCTTCAAAGGAAGCTGAAATCAACATTACCTGTTTGAAGGGATGTCTCTGTGGCTTAAATGGCATTCATTATATTTACGAACGATTACTAATATGTTGGAACTGAAAAAGTGCTTAAGAAAGGATGAAAAACACACTGAACAAGAGACTACATGGGATGAGAGGATTTTCAAAGTTCAGTACCCTGAACTAAATTCCACCAGCAACAAACATTTGGTGAATACAGTGCCAAATGACGTAATGGGTAAAGAAATTTGAACTTCATACATCACAAATGCTGTGTGGATTTGGATGTGATAGAAAGCGTTAGGAGAAATACACTGTTGTGTCATATAAGACTTTGTAGTTACTTGTAGTGGAGTTATATATATATTAGACTTGTGGACGAGCGGTTGTTATACTTGAGTAGCTTCGTGAGTAGATAATCTTCTTTCCCATTTGTCATGTAGTGACAGGAGAGGTAAAGAATAGTATGGGACTATTTTTATTTGTCTTGGAAATATTAACAAGTCTCTCACACAGAGCAAAGTATAAAGTAGAGTCCCGCTAGATATCTCTCTGTCTCGCTCTCTCTGTCTCTCTCTCAAGTTGCTAAGTCCTCCTCCTGCGACCTGTCTGTTCTGTTGCTAGCTTCCTTCTGACTTCTCTTTCCTAAATTCTGGTGAAACAGGAGACATATCACGTGTGTTCCTTGTGATTGGAAAGTTCTAGAAGCCTGTGTGTGAGTATGTGTGTATGTGTGTGTATGGTCAACAAGGCTTTGTTCACCGGTGAATTGCTGACAACTAACTGCATCATCTCCTTACTGGTTACTTCGTAATCTGTCGTCAGCTTTTCCTCAGTGTAACTTGCAAGATCATTTCCCATTCCCAGGCTCACATAGAGCTGTCTATCTATCTGTTTATCTATCTATTATGATTTGTAATTATAATATGGAGTCCTAATATATGCTAGGTCACGCGAAAATGGTGTACCATCGACAGTTAATAGTCATAATATATTAATACATAATATATATACATTATAATGAACTTATAAGCTAATTAAGTGAAATACATAATATTGTAAAAGTAACATAATTGTATGAATATTGTATACATATAATATTCATAGTAAATAGCAATTATCCAGTAATATTACATTTTAAACAAGTTGTATACATTTTATGAGATGTGTATGTATAACAGACATACGCATATAATTGTGCAATGGTAATACTGCTAGGTTATACATTACATATTGAGTTATCACTTTAGTAATGTCTAATATTTCACCTAACTTGTATGATGATACTGGTAATACAGAATTGTGGTATAGTTGTATGACTTATAACATTGTAGTAGCATTGTGGTAATACATAATTGTAACATTTTGTGAATTGTTACAAAATATTGTGGTAATGCATAATTGTGTTGGCCTTATAATTGTAGTTACATTTTGTTAATGCAACTGTTACATAAGTGTCTTGGCCTTATAATTGTAGTTTAAGTTACATAAAAGTTACATCTTGTTAATGCAACTGTTACATAAATTGGTATATATTGTTTGTAGTTACATAATTGTAGCAAGTGTAACATAATGCAATTGTTTGTCGTTACATAATTGTTACATATCGTTTGTAGTTACATAATTGTAAAGTTACATAAAAGTTACATCTTGTTAATGCAACTGTTACATAAATTGGTACATATTGTTTGTAGTTACATAATTGTAGCAAGTGTAACATAATGCAATCGTTTGTCGTTACATAATTATAATATGGAGTTACATAATTGTTACATATCGTTTGTAATTTATGTGGTATTTTGTCATATGTAGTAACACTTACACTTATTTTCATTTGTTTGTTATGTGATCTTACTCTATTTCTCTCGTTTTTCTTACTTTTTCTTTCTTTCTTTTTTTTTTGTATGTATTGATTTTCTATGGTTTGTTTTTCTTGGCTTGTGTACGCTTTTTCTATGTTGTTCATGATTGCATAATTACTGGCTAATTTCCTTGGGATACTTTTTTAAAGTTTAGTTTATATTGCACAGGTATTACTGAAAATGATATTATATAGTCCCATATTTTGTTATTTTATATAAAAAATATATATACACTATATACAGTATTAACTATATACACTGACTTGTTGTTCACTTGTACCTATCGTGGGTAATATGTGTGTCAGCACCGTGTGGAAATCATTGTCTTCACGATTGTGTTGAAGATGTTCACTCTTGCTAACGTCATTTGTGTTGGTCATTTTTTTTTCTCTAATTTACCTTTAGCTTTAATTAATAAATGTTTAATACAGTTCTTTTAATCGCTCACTGAGTAACTGTGATGGTATATTTTCTTTATCACTTTGTAGATGCAATAATGTATAGCTGTATGTATGAAACACGTATTTTATGTTGGTATAAATGGTAACACTCGTTGGTAGTAAATAAATGTTATAATAAATGAATGAATATATACAGGGTAGAATATTTATTGTTGGTGATTATTTAGTGTTTGAGTTATGCAGATAACTGAAGTAAGTGTGTGTATCTAAGCTGTAACTATACAGCACGTTTTATATGTTTGTGCAGAAGCTTATTGTCTATCACTGTGTATTGTATAAATGAAGTAACTATGTAACTCACTAATTTTTACCGTGGTGGGAATGGTGTGAGCGGTGGTGCAGGTGGTGTGTTGACCGACATGGCGTATTTTCAGCAAGCACGCATGATGACGTCGACTTCCCACACTGGTAGCTATTGTGAGTAAATGAGTAGCGATGAGTAACTTGAGTGAAGACAAGTGAGTAGGATGAGTTATGAGTCGTGTCTCACTCTTCGTTTGTTTGTTCCGTTTTTCTTCCTCGAGGTATTCGTGGTCCTTTTTTCTTGTGATTTACTCGTTGTAGGATGAAGACTGCCGCTACTTGTAGGTGCGAGTAGAAGATTATACAGACGACTCGTAGAGTTGAAAGGGAGACAGGGTAATCATATATGATAGAATGCCTACTCCTTGTTCCCAATCTTTCACTCTCAAGGCGCTGAGTGCTTGCAAAAAGGTTGGTTTGGTATACAATCTGCTCCGCAAATGCCTCACTAAAAAGCAGGTGGAAAAAATTCAACCTGGTGGAATTACGATGAATTCCGGGAGCAATGCAGCCAGAGCGCCCCTGTTCAGTGAAGGGGTGAATGAGGGGAGAAAAATCACTCCCATCCTCCCAATTCCATCCCACAAATCCCTCGTCCCCATCATCCCCATCACCGCCTTCGTCTGGGTGGGGAGGAGATCCTGGTGGGGGAGGTGGGGGAGAAGGAGTGCGGAGGGCCTCCCCACTGTCACTCCTCTTCCCTCTGCCTTTACCCTTTCCCTTTCCCTTACCCTTACGGCCTTGAGGATCATTAAGGGGCTGTGGGGATGAAGTAGTGGAATATTGGAGAGCAGAAAACGTGCTGGGGAGTGGTTCCTCCCCAACTTCCCCCTCCATGACAACACCACGTGCTTTCTCACGCACCCTAGCTCGACCACGGGTTAGGGGATATTGAGGAGCTTAAGACATGCTTGGGAGTGGTTCCTCCCCACCTTCCCCCTCCATCACAACCCCACGTGATACTGAACGCACCCGCACTCGCCCACGTGATACACTACGCCACCTCACACTACTTAGTGAGAGCAATGACTCACTCACGTCACTCTCACTTTCCCTAATCCTCCCTGTACTTTCCCTTTCACTCCCCATTCCCTCCACGGTACTTCCTAACTCCCCAAACAAAATACTAGGCCCATACCTGCTTGTCCGATGTGGTATGCGCTCTGGGCCACGATGAGTGATTACCTCACGTCCATACCACGTGGCAGCACGTCCCACGATTCCGTCCTCGTCCTCGTCCTCGTCCTCGTCATCAAAATCTGGTTCCAAATCACGTTGGGGATAGGCATAGGATGTTCCACGTGGTTTCTTGGCCTGCTGCCCCTCTCTAGCAGCACGGTAAGTCACGTACTGCCGCTTCCTGGGAGACGGGACTTCTTCGTCACTGCTGGTGGTTTCTTCCTCCTCTGACTGCACATAATCTTTATCCATAACCTCGTCGTCCAGTGGGGAATCACTGTCACCTGTAAAGGCGTCCAGGGCGGCTTGAATTTCGCCCTCTGAGAGACCTCTCTTAGCCATGTCTAAGCAGGACCGTTGCTACCAGGTGAGTGGACGAGTGGCAGGTTAGCGCGGGTCGCGCGGGGTCACCGAGTGTCCTCGCCTGGTGGCAGGTAGGGGAAGGTCATGCGAGGATACGTACTGCAAATCAAGCGCGAAATTTGAAAATTTTCGAAATTATGCACTTTGCAATTGCACGACGTACCGGTACGTCACCGGGACTGGCAAATGCAAATCGTTGCAACGTACCTATACGTCAACGGGACGGGGCGGGTTAACGTATTTTCGGCGCTTTTTGATTTGCGGTGCCATGCTTTTTTTTTTTTTTTAATTCAGTTCAATTCTTCATGGGCACTTATGTGGCAACATAGCAAATAATGTTTGTGCTGTCTTTATAATAGAGTGGGTATTCCTGTTTAAGGCATGAATCTTGTAACAAGCAGGTCGTTCTATATATTTTGTAAACATTAGTTCTCCCGTCATCAATATATAAAATTCCTCATGTTTTTCATGAACAGTGACACACAGTATGTTGTAAAATAATTATTTTATTGACTTTTCACGACAATGAATTTAATTCAGCTATATGTAATTAGTTAATTTTTACAGACTTGCTGGTAGGCTTTTATAAAAAAATATTAAAGACATAATTGATTAACTTCCTAACTGTCCCACGGGGAAGACACTAGTCAGCTCGCCGGGACAGCTTATCTCTGTGGAGGTGATTGCTCCCTGCACCATTTTAAACACAGGGAAAGTGACCCTCCGGCAGTCACTATCATCTTCAAATTCCTGGGGACATCAAGAGCAATCCTGGGCTCCATACGTGGAACATATGCCTAGTTTGCTCCCAGCACATCACAAGAAATAATTAACCCGAGGCGTCCCATCGACGTATGGGTACGTTGCAACATTATTTTACTGCCAGTCCCAACGACGTACTGGTACATCACGCAATTGCAAGGTTCATAATTTGCACAATTTTCAATTTTCGTGCGTGATTTTTTGTATGTATACACGGGACACCTTCCTCTATTCCTCTACAAGATGTCAGGCAGGGACAATACCTTACACCACATAACCTCCCCCCCCCCGCACACCATTGTCTCGGCAATTCACCTGTTACCAGTGACCTGCCCAATAAAAACATTCAGGGCCAGAGTGATTCCCCAATCGATGACAATGTTGAGGACAAAGTTTACATAGCATTAGAGGAGGAAAGAGTCAGAAATGATGATCAGGTAATGTCACCAAAAAAGGTCAGGTATGTTGATGAGTTAGTGAGTGAAACAATGCTTATAATGCCTATATTACTGTTTGAAAACCAATATACTCTCGTACTACATATAAATTCGTACCAAATAAATAAATAAATACCGTTTATGATTAGTGTGGAATAGTTACCCTTCCATATAACTCGTTTTCTTTGGAGCCAGCCCGATAGAAAACCCAGTAAGGCAAGGAGGTACTGCTACCTATACCGAATATTTTAAACCTCAGGTGAGCCATGTCTCTATGAATTTTCGATGTTTCTCACCAAAAGTGGAGGTTTTACCCCCCAAAAAAAAAATCCAAAATAGTTTGGGATTGGGGGGTATCGGAGGTGCGAAATCAGTTGGGATGTAACGGGTTAAACGTGTGTATCTGTCTGGTTTATCTCATTCAAAGAATAGCTTCGCCTCACATGCACTGCACTCACAAATGGAAGACAATATTACGGCACAAAGATATGTGCAAAACATCAACAAACACTTCTACAACATCAATCATTTCCCCCCGATTCCCTTATAGTCACAACTCAACCTCATCACACAAAAACAACGCCTTCAACACGGATTCATACTGGATGAACACCACCTCGAACAGCCAAATTAACCCGTCATGTCCCGAGCTATTTCTCACCTCCGACACCCCCCAATCCTGAGGTTTTTCGATTTTTTTTTTTTTGGGGGGGGGCTAAAACCTGATAGAAAACCCTGTAAGGTAAGGAGGTACGCCTAACTGTATCGAGTATTTTAAACCTCAGGTGAGCGATTTCTCTATGAATTTGCGATGTTTCTCACCAAAAGCAGAGGTTTTAGCCAAAAAAAAAAAATCCAAAAATGGTCGAGACTGGGGGGTGTCGGAGGTGCGAAAGTGATCGGGACGTGACGGGTTAAACTGTTCCCTGCCCCAGTGGGGATTTGAACCTGGGTCCAGTAGGACTACAGGCCACCTCTCTACCGGTTGAGCCACCGCCTCCCCCACTTCATCCAGGCACTGATAAATATCAACTACTTTTCTTATGCACTTTGTAATAATTGGAAAAGTAGAACAGTCATCACTATACTCAAACTAAACACTGATCTAGCACACCCTTCTTCTTGTATACTTAACATTACTTTGTACACCACTGAAAATAAATGACCACCCGATTTTTATCAGAGCCACGCTTCACACTCCCTTTCCTCCTCACTACCTGGTGATAGAGCACTACACTTCACTAAAGCCATACTGACCAAGCTCACAACATGTATCTTACATCGTGAACTGCATGAGATCCATACACATTCGTTTCTTACAATATTAGGCATTGGAAATACGTTTATTCCATCGCCAATGGAAACCTATCGGCTATAACATAAACATGAAAAACAACAAATACTGGCTTGCCAACTATTTTTTGAGCAGACAAGGACATGTGGCAGTCTAGGAAAATCATCGCGAAGAAGAGAGTTCCTTATTAGGGTACCTCAAGGCTTTGTTCTTTCACTTATACTTTAAAATCTGTACTCCCAATATATTCTCCCATCACAACACCCACAAATCTTGTTTCACATGCAAATGTTGTTACAATACCAGTAACATACCACTTCGCAGACACAGCATGTTCACTGCAACAAGATTATCTTTATACACTTCAGGCCTGGGTCACAGACAACATGATGACGATTGTTCCACCCAAATCTACCATCATACTTATCAACAGTGGCAACCATGAACACAAATGCACGCCTAACATCACATTTAATGATGTACCCATGCCTAATACCCCTCCCATCAAGATCGTCAAAGTGGCATGACACTGGGCATGCCTTCAGGGATCATATTTTTATTTTTTTAATGCATCCGACTTTGAGCACAGACTTTAACGGCTTGCTGCCCGTGGCTCAGCGGTCTGATTAGTCACCACATCAATGGTAATGTTTCCGCAACTGATGCAATTTGTTTTTCCATAACTGCACATTTAAATGATGAATTGATCATTCGGTGGTATTTGGTAGCTATAAATTTTTAAAAAGTATTTTCAAACTGTAGATGCTCTCATTTCCTTTATAAAGAACTAAGCCCATTCTAAACATTCAAGGGAAAGAGTATTAAAGATAATGTGTTGGTCATTCACATCCATGCATGGCCGTGTCTGTGGAAACTTGAAATGACTGAGGCTGCTTAACCTTGGGTTTTCAGTCCACCCACCAACTGCCGTCAAGGTTGGCAGTTGTTGCCAATTTTGGCATTTTGTGCTAATTTATTTACCAGGTATTTCTCTCTGCCAGTGAAATTGTAATTTTCGTATGGTTAAAACAAAATGAACATTTAGGATACATTTTATTTTGTATTGATTGATTGATTTATTTTGGGGGGTAGAAATGAAGAGTGGAATTCGACCTCAACCCCTACCTCTCCTGATACGCTCTTGAGCCAGAATCCCAGACCCTTACCTCTCCTGAGACCCTCATAAGCCACATCCAAAGCCGGAGAAAGTGGCGGTGGACCTTCGGGGGCAGAGATTAGCCTGCCCATGGAGTGCTTCCTTAACAGTGGTGAGCAGGTTTATGTACTGCATCGACTAATTAGGGCCATACTAGAAGGGCCTATTTGCAGCATTCAGACTTAAAGCACTCCCCCCCAGCCACTGGGGGGAGGGGGCAAAACAACCCAATTCTTTATCGGTCCCAAGCCTGGATAAATGGGGAGGGTTTGTATCAGGAATGATATCCAGCCGTAAAACCAGAAAAAAAGGCAAATTAAACCAGGATAGCCTCGTCCTAATTTTTTGGACAGAGCTGTATGGTGAAGACTGGCCAATCATTGACCCAGTACATAGGTGGAAATACCTGGAAGATAAAAAAGATGAAGATTAATACCAAAAATGAGTTTCAGTATCTGGTAGCCTTTGCTGCCCCACGCCTTTGCCTAGTGACATTAGACGTGGAATGGAATGATTTTAGATCAGGAATTCTCTGGTTTGGTTTAATTAGACTGAGTAAAGCCATCAGTTTAGCCTATTGTCAGCTCTGCATGTTCTTAGAAAATCTCTGTGGTCTTTTACTTATCATTGATATCAGGCAAAGTAGTCATGATTTCTTTACTGCTACTGGGAGAAGAAAGATAGATTGATTTTCACCATGAGCATCATACAGTTATTAATAGCCCTTTTCTACATGAAGTAACTGAAATTTAAAGATGAGCTATTTTCCTGTAAATGTCCAGGAGGAAGAACATTTTATTAACAGTCTATCTTACGATTAAAGTTTTGGATTTAATGGGCAAGTGTTATAGTTTATTAAAAATAAAATATAAGAAGCATAATGTTAAATATATATATATATATATATTCTATTTTGCTGAAACTGAACAGTGGCAGTGCATGTCAGTCTTTGATATCTTCCCGTGCTGAAAATATACTGTATTATGAAAGAGTAACACAAGGTAATGTTTTCAAGAAATTCCTGAAGATACACGTACAGAGATAAAGTAATAAGTAATACAATTCACAAACATTTTTATTGGGTTCCCAGCGTGTGCACACTGGTTCTAGTATCTGCAAAGTAATAAATGACTCATTTACTTCAGACTGCAGTCTGGATGCAAAGTACAGTTCACAATTTACCTACTCATGCAATATGTGGATGAAGAATATTTGTCACTTTAAGTTGTTGAGAGTAACTGTCACTCGGCAATTTCTGCTGCAAGAAGGTAGCTACAGGGCATATCCAGCCCAGCTCAGAATTAAGAAATAAAAGACATCACTGCTGTCCCTCCAAAGGTTGAGAGGCAGTGACTATAGTTCTTGTTGCAGTATGGTAGTTGCAGTAGTTGCTCAACCCGACGTGATAAAAGATGATACTGTACTTCATTTTCTTGACGGATATAACTTCTTTTCTGTGTGCTTTGCGTCCATTGTGATGATCGTCTGCAACGGTAGATCAATAGTGCCATGATCATACACCAATATTAACTTTGCACCAATAGCCTGGGTAGCGTTCACTCATGTAGGTATGGCAGTACAGCAGCAAAAATGTTTTCTGACGAAGGTGATGCAGAAGAGGTCTGGCTGAGGTCAAAGAGTAGTTTTGGAGGTTTTAAGTCGTGACAGTTGACACATTTAGAGTCTCCTTCAGGGGATACCAAGACCCTGGTAGCAACAATGCAGTATTTACAAATTTAGAGTCTCCCTCAGGAGCTACCGAGTTGTTGCTAGAAGCAGTGGAGTCTTTATCAGTGTAGTCTCTTTCAGTGGCGTATCCAGGATTTTTGCCAGCGAGGGCAAACACTTCGAATATTTCCCCAAAGTATCTCTCATCACACTGCCGTGAGTGTCCTAAACACACCCACTTTCCCACATTCGTGATACTATCGCTTTTTTTTCTATTTTCCTTTGCGTTTTTGTGTTTCTCTCTCTCTCTCTCTCTCTCTCTCTCTCTCTCTCTCTCTCTCTTTCCACTTAGCACATACGTGTAAATTAAAATTCGTTGCTGCACCCACCCCCAGTCTGGTATCTGTTTTGTACTACTGCTGTGATGGTAGCCAATAGAATTTCTGTTTTCCACTACTTATTATTTTAGTTGGATTCTCATTGGCTTAGGCATCAGGGGTGGTGCATACGTCAAGACTGACCTAAATAAATACACCTGGTGGGATTAACCTCTCTTAATCCTTGACTCAGGTGACCACTCGACCTGTCCTGCTCAGCAGGGAATGATTTTCATATCACCTGAACTGTACTGTACTGTATAGAATGGATTATTCTATTAAGGGAAAAAAAAAAAAAAAAGGAAAACTGCATAAAGCTGAAATTTTTCACCTAGAAAAGTGGGAGGGACAAAAGATACTCTGTCTCCCAGGCTCCAAAAAGTTGGGGAGACACGTCCCCTTGTCGCCTACCCAAACGAGGCCCCTGACACACATATTTATATCTGCTTCCCCTCTAAAATGTAGTCTCAGGTGATCAAAATGGTTTCATGCAGTCTTTCAAAAATTCTGTTTGTTTCAGTTGTTTGTGACAATAATTGTGCAGTGTTTATCTGCAACTGGCTACAGAGTAAGAGGATATGGCAGCAGGGTGAGAGGATGTGGCTGAGGGAACAGGAAGGCCATTTTTACACCTCATCAGGATTCATGTGCGAAACATCATTAGAACTGTAATATTAACCACATAATCTAAGGTGATAGGGGAAGTTGTTAAGTTATAATTGGTCATTTTTTCTCAAGGGTTTTATATTTAGTCTAGCTTTCAATTTCAAAGGAAATTATTGTTCCCACATAAATATTTTTGGAAGCAGATAATATTATTTAATATACAGCTCAAGTGGTAAAATTAGGATAACTGTATTGTCATAAAAGAACTATGCCAAAAATCCCTTTCAGCATTTTCCCAAAATTTTCCCAGGGGGGGCAAACTGCCCCCCCCCTGCCCCCCCCAGTGGCTACGTGTATGGTCTCTTTCATGAGGTACTGAGGTGTTGGTGGAGGCAATGCATTATTTATATGTGCAGAGTCTCCTTCCGGAGATACCAGGATGTTGCTGGAGGTAATAAAGAAAGTTTCTACAGGGTGAGCAGAGAATCAATGTTAACTAGGAGCTGCAAGATAGCTTACTAATAAATCTTTAAGTAAACAGTCAGCTTTACAGTTCATTTGGTGGGGCCTTTCCTATAGAACCTTTTTCAGGGTTGAGTTGTTGAAAGTAGAACCATGAGGGGATACTTTCTGTGGTCTCAGGGAAGGGAGTTAATATCACCATTTTACCTTTTTCCCTGTTCTGCCTTCAAAGGAAGCTGAAATCAACATTACCTGTTTGAAGGGATGTCTCTGTGGCTTAAATGGCATTCATTATATTTACGAACGATTACTAATATGTTGGAACTGAAAAAGTGCTTAAGAAAGGATGAAAAACACACTGAACAAGAGACTACATGGGATGAGAGGATTTTCAAAGTTCAGTACCCTGAACTAAATTCCACCAGCAACAAACATTTGGTGAATACAGTGCCAAATGACGTAATGGGTAAAGAAATTTGAACTTCATACATCACAAATGCTGTGTGGATTTGGATGTGATAGAAAGCGTTAGGAGAAATACACTGTTGTGTCATATAAGACTTTGTAGTTACTTGTAGTGGAGTTATATATATATTAGACTTGTGGACGAGCGGTTGTTATACTTGAGTAGCTTCGTGAGTAGATAATCTTCTTTCCCATTTGTCATGTAGTGACAGGAGAGGTAAAGAATAGTATGGGACTATTTTTATTTGTCTTGGAAATATTAACAAGTCTCTCACACAGAGCAAAGTATAAAGTAGAGTCCCGCTAGATATCTCTCTGTCTCGCTCTCTCTGTCTCTCTCTCAAGTTGCTAAGTCCTCCTCCTCCTGCGACCTGTCTGTTCTGTTGCTAGCTTCCTTCTGACTTCTCTTTCCTAAATTCTGGTGAAACAGGAGACATATCACGTGTGTTCCTTGTGATTGGAAAGTTCTAGAAGCCTGTGTGTGAGTATGTGTGTATGTGTGTGTATGGTCAACAAGGCTTTGTTCACCGGTGAATTGCTGACAACTAACTGCATCATCTCCTTACTGGTTACTTCGTAATCTGTCGTCAGCTTTTCCTCAGTGTAACTTGCAAGATCATTTCCCATTCCCAGGCTCACATAGAGCTGTCTATCTATCTGTTTATCTATCTATTATGATTTGTAATTATAATATGGAGTCCTAATATATGCTAGGTCACGCGAAAATGGTGTACCATCGACAGTTAATAGTCATAATATATTAATACATAATATATATACATTATAATGAACTTATAAGCTAATTAAGTGAAATACATAATATTGTAAAAGTAACATAATTGTATGAATATTGTATACATATAATATTCATAGTAAATAGCAATTATCCAGTAATATTACATTTTAAACAAGTTGTATACATTTTATGAGATGTGTATGTATAACAGACATACGCATATAATTGTGCAATGGTAATACTGCTAGGTTATACATTACATATTGAGTTATCACTTTAGTAATGTCTAATATTTCACCTAACTTGTATGATGATACTGGTAATACAGAATTGTGGTATAGTTGTATGACTTATAACATTGTAGTAGCATTGTGGTAATACATAATTGTAACATTTTGTGAATTGTTACAAAATATTGTGGTAATGCATAATTGTGTTGGCCTTATAATTGTAGTTACATTTTGTTAATGCAACTGTTACATAAGTGTCTTGGCCTTATAATTGTAGTTAAAGTTACATAAAAGTTACATCTTGTTAATGCAACTGTTACATAAATTGGTATATATTGTTTGTAGTTACATAATTGTAGCAAGTGTAACATAATGCAATTGTTTGTCGTTACATAATTGTTACATATCGTTTGTAGTTACATAATTGTAAAGTTACATAAAAGTTACATCTTGTTAATGCAACTGTTACATAAATTGGTACATATTGTTTGTAGTTACATAATTGTAGCAAGTGTAACATAATGCAATCGTTTGTCGTTACATAATTATAATATGGAGTTACATAATTGTTACATATCGTTTGTAATTTATGTGGTATTTTGTCATATGTAGTAACACTTACACTTATTTTCATTTGTTTGTTATGTGATCTTACTCTATTTCTCTCGTTTTTCTTACTTTTTCTTTCTTTCTTTTTTTTTTGTATGTATTGATTTTCTATGGTTTGTTTTTCTTGGCTTGTGTACGCTTTTTCTATGTTGTTCATGATTGCATAATTACTGGCTAATTTCCTTGGGATACTTTTTTAAAGTTTAGTTTATATTGCACAGGTATTACTGAAAATGATATTATATAGTCCCATATTTTGTTATTTTATATAAAAAATATATATACACTATATACAGTATTAACTATATACACTGACTTGTTGTTCACTTGTACCTATCGTGGGTAATATGTGTGTCAGCACCGTGTGGAAATCATTGTCTTCACGATTGTGTTGAAGATGTTCACTCTTGCTAACGTCATTTGTGTTGGTCATTTTTTTTTCTCTAATTTACCTTGTAACTTAATTTATCTGTTTCCACTAGGTAGCTTTAATTAATAAATGTTTAATACAGTTCTTTTAATCGCTCACTGAGTAACTGTGATGGTATATTTTCTTTATCACTTTGTAGATGCAATAATGTATAGCTGTATGTATGAAACACGTATTTTATGTTGGTATAAATGGTAACACTCGTTGGTAGTAAATAAATGTTATAATAAATGAATGAATATATACAGGGTAGAATATTTATTGTTGGTGCAATTATTTAGTGTTTGAGTTATGCAGATAACTGAAGTAAGTGTGTGTATCTAAGCTGTAACTATACAGCACGTTTTATATGTTTGTGCAGAAGCTTATTGTCTATCACTGTGTATTGTATAAATGAAGTAACTATGTAACTCACTAATTTTTACCGTGGTGGGAATGGTGTGAGCGGTGGTGCAGGTGGTGATAGCGTTGTCCTTCGCGGGTTGAATGGCGTATTTTCAGCAAGCACGCATGATGACGTCGGCTTCCCACACTGGTAGCTGTGGTGAGTGAATGAGTAGCGATGAGTAACTTGAGTGAAGACGAGTGAGTAAGATGAGTTGTAAATATGGACTTGGTGTTTTGCTGCGTGCATTGACCTCTTCACACCTGCGTAAGCGGTGGGGGTTTGGTGGATGTAGCAGAGAGAGGAGGGTGAGGTCTGGTGGTTATGAGTTGTGAGTCGTCTCTCACTCTTCGTTTGTTTGTTTGTTTGTTTGTTTGTTTTCTTTCCTTCTTGATGTATTCTTGGTCCTTTTTTCTTGTGATTTACTCGTTGTAGGATGAAGACTGCCGCTTCTTGTAGGTGCGTGTAGAAGATTATACAGACGACGTAGAGTTGTTAATTGTAGTTGATTGTAGATGGTTGTAGTTCGCTGATTCGTCGTAGACTCGTAGACTATTTGCACTGTAGGCTGTATTTTGTAGGATTCAATGTAGAACTGAAGCTAATCTTGTAGTCTCGGTTGCTTTTGTAGAAATTTGCTTTTAATTCGGAGACGATGTTCGCAGATTTGCTGGTTTGTCGTTAAGCTACTTGCAAAGCGTCGAGTGATCTCTTGACCTCTGCATCAGCGTGATGATCTGGGAGACGGATGGGGCTGGAAGGAGAGAACTGTCAGGAGCTATTTGAGTTGTTGGTTGTGAGAGGTATTCTTGTTTTCAATCTTGATATTTTGTAGGAATTCAATGTTGATTCGTAGACGAGGTTCGTATACGTTCGCTGCTACCAAATGTCATAAAAGACTTTGTATGTTACTTGTGGAGAAGTTATATATCCCACTGCTGCCACCAAATGTCATATAAGACTTTGTAGTTACTTGTAGTGGAGTTATATATATATTAGACTTGTGGACGAGCGGTTGTTATACTTGAGTAGCTTCGTGAGTAGATAATCTTCTTTCCCATTTGTCATGTAGTGACAGGAGAGGTAAAGAATAGTATGGGACTATTTTTATTTGTCTTGGAAATA